>NC_134397.1:129113929-129430355 GCF_050003625.1 Haematobia irritans
AAAGTCTAAAGTCGGGCGGGGCCGACTATATTATACCCTGCACCACTTTGTAGATCTAAATTTTCGATACCATATCACATCCGTCAAATGTGTTGGGGGCTATATATAAAGGTTTGTCCCAAATACATACATTTAAATATCACTCGATCTGGAAGAATTTGATAGACTTCTACAAAATCTATAGACTCAAAATTTAAGTCGGCTAATGCACTAGGGTGGAACACAATGTTAGTAAAAAAATATGGGAAACGTGTAAATCTGAAGCAATTTTAAGGAAACTTCGAAAAAGTTTATTTATGATTTATCGCTCGATATATATGTATTAGAAGTTTAGGAAAACTAGAGTCATTTTTACAACTTTTCGACTAAGCAGTGGCGATTTTACAAGGAAAATGTTGGTATTTTGACCATTTTTGTCGAAATCAGAAAAACATATATATGGGAGCTATATCTAAATCTGAACCGATTTCAACCAAATTTGGCACGCATAGCTACAATGCTAATTCTACTTCCTGTGCAAAATTTCAACTAAATCGGAGTTAAAAATTGGCCTCTGTGGTCATATGAGTGTAAATCGGGCGAAAGCTTTATATGGGAGATATATCCAAATCTGAACCGATTTCAAGCAAATTTGGCACGCATAGTTACAACGCTAATTCTACTCCCTATGCAAAATTTCAACTAAATCGGAGCAAAAAATTGGCCTCTGTGGGCAAATGAGTGTAAATCGGGCGAAAGCTATATATGGGAGCTATATCTAAATCTGAACCGATGTTGCTGATATTTTGCAAGTTTTTCGAGACTCATAAAATATTCGGATGTACGGAATTTGAGGAAGATCGGTTGATATACACGCCAATTATGACCAGATCGGTGAAAAATATATATGGCAGCTATATCTAAATCTGAACCGATTTTTTCCAAAATCAATAGGGATCGTCTTTGAGCCGAAACAGGATCCTATACCAAATTTTAGGACAATCGGACTAAAACTGCGAGCTGTACTTTGCACACAAAAATACATCAACAGACAGACAGACAGACAGACGGACAGACAGACGGACAGACAGACGGACAGACAGACAGACGGACATCGCTAAATCGACTCAGAATTTAATTCTAAGCCGATCTGTATACTAAAAGGTTGGTCTATGATTACTCCTTCTTGGCGTTACATACAAATGCACAAACTTATTATACCCTGTACCACAGTAGTGGTGAAGGGTATAAATATGGGAAACATTTAAATCTGAAGCAATTTTAAGGAAACTTTGCAAAAGTTTATTTATGATTTATCGCTCGATAGATATGTATTAGAAGTTTAGGAAAATTAGAGTCATTTTTACAACTTTGCGACTAAGCAGTGGCGATTTTACAAGGAAATTGTTGGTATTTTGACCATTTTTGTCGAAATCAGAAAAACATATACATGGGAGCTATATCTAAATCTGAACCGATTTCAACCAAATTTGGCACGCATAGCAACAATGCTAATTATACTCTCTGTGCAAAATTTCAACTAAATCGGAGTTAAAAATTGGCCTCTGTGGTCATATGAGTGTAAATCGGGCGAAAGCTATATATGGGAGATATATCTAAATCTGAACCGATTTCAACCAAATTTGGCACGCATAGCTACAATGCTAATTCTACTCCCTGTGCAAAATTTCAACTAAATCGGAGCAAAAAATTGGCCTCTGTGGTCATATGAGTGTAAATCGGGCGAAAGCTATATATGGGAGATATATCCAAATCTGAACCGATTTCAACCAATTTTGGCACGCATAGTTTCAATGCTAATTCTACTCCCTGTGCAAAATTTCAACTAAATCGGAGTTAAAAATTGGCCTCTTTGGGCAAATGAGTGTAAATCGGGCGAAAGCTATATATGAGAGCTATATCTAAATCTGAACCGATTTGGCTGGTATTTTGCAAGTTTTTCGAGACCAATAAAATATTCGGATGTACGGAATTTGAGGAAGATCGGTTGATATACACGCCAATTATGACCAGATCGGCGAAAAATATATATGGCAGCTATATCTAAATCTGAACCGATTTTTTCCAAAATCAATAGGGATCGTCTTTGAGCCGAAACAGGACCCTATACCAAATTTTAGGACAATCGGACTAAAACTGAGAGCTGTACTTTGCACACAAAAATACATCAACAGACAGACAGACAGACGGACAGACAGACGGACAGACAGACGGACGGACATCGCTAAATCGACTCAGAATTTAATTCTAAACCGATCCGTATACTAAAAGGTTGGTCTATGATTACTCCTTCTTGGCGTTACATACAAATGCACAAACTTATTATACCCTGTACCACAGTAGTGGTGAAAATATACTACAATGTAATGTTGAACATTTTTTCGGAATATTCCGAACATATCTGGAATATATGTCAAAAAAAAACTTTGGTCGAAGCAGGGATCGAACCCACGACCCTTGACATGCAAGTCGGACGTAGCAAGCACTGCTCCACGGTGTCAAACTAAATGTTTGTTTCTGGTAAATAAACTTTGTTTATTCGGTTCGTGGGCGCCGCAAGCTATGCTGTATAAGTATAACTTATATGGATATTTATCTATTGATGACCATAACAGTTACATAGCTCAGTGGTTAGTGTGTTGGCTTACAATATGCTTGGTCCGCGGTTCGATTCTCCGTCCAGGCGAAAGGTAAAACAATTTTAAAAATTTACAAAATCGTATAATTTCTTCTACATTGTTGGTATTACAGGAAAAGGTGTTAAGAACGAAAAAACCTAATGGATGTGAGAAAGATGTGAGGGAAAATGCAATTAGCAAGAAAACAATGTTTTTTTTTTGAGTTTGTCTTTATGAAATTGTTTTTACATCCCGGAAAAGAATAAACGTTTATCACAAAAAGTGTATACTTTTCTTCCAAATACACTTCCTTACAGCGAAAAGCAAATGAGAAACCAACTTTGTTTGTCTAAAATTTCGTTTGGGAGGAAAGAATTATTTTTTTGCGTGTATATATATTCTGGGTCGTGGTGAAATTCTGAATCGATCTAACCATGTCCGTCCGTCCGTCCATCTGTTGAAATCACGCTAACTTCCGAACGAAACAAGCTATCGACTTGAAACTTGGCACAAGTAGTTGTTATTGATGTAGGTCGGATGGTATTGTAAATGGGCCATATCGGTCCACTTTTACGTATAGCCCCTATATAAACGGACCCTCAGATTTGGCTTGCGGAGCCTCTAAGAAAAGCATATTTCATCCGATCCGGCTGAAATTTGGTACATAGTGTTGGTATAGGGTCTCCAACCATGCAAAAATTGGTCCACATCGGACCATAATTATATATAGCCCCCATATAAACCGATCCCCAGATTTGGCTTGCAAAGCCTCAAAGAGAACCAAATTTCATCCGATCCGTCTGAAATGTGGTAGATGGTTTTGGTATATGGTCTCTACACGCAGAGAAGAAACATGATTGCCACAATCATATTCGAAGAGCAAAATAATATGATAGCAGCTATTTTTGCGGCGACCATGTAACATTTTAACCTGCAACCATGTTGGCTCAGTGAACATGGTTCTAAGAAAAATACAATTGTCCTCATCTAAAATGTTATTATATTGATAAAAAGAATTTTGTTTCCATTAAAAGACAATGGTCACGATCTAAAATGTTATGTTATTCGTCAAAAATGTTTTTCTTCTAGTTAAAAGAACATGGTCACAACCTAAAATGTTTTGATTTTTATGAAAAAACTTTTTTCGTCGTCGAAAAAAGGACGCCACTTGAGAAAAGAAAACACAAAATCAACTTTATTTATTTGTTTTTATTTATTTATAAACTAATTCATTGTTTATTTGTATTTATAATGTCGTGCAAGCAAACTTCACATATTTTTACACACTCTAGTTTGGTTCAATTTCAAATATAAGTAATCATTCCATATTTACTTCGTGCCCATCAAATGTACAAACGCAGACATCATGTAACTGCAAATAAAAATAAATTATACCATATATCAAAATGCAGAACAAAAAACAGGTATATTTTTTTCAATTACACTTTCCTTTTTTGTGTTCACATAAAACCACGTGCCATTTCTGAATAAATAAATTAACACAAAACACAATAATTCCGTATTCTCCGTCCATTCCAAGAAACAATCAACACACGACTGACGCGCAAAATGAAAATCTTGTGTACCTGCTCAATGTTTTTATAAAATTCTTGTCGCTGCAAAAAAATTAAAAAATTAAATGGTCACGAAAACAATGTACATGGTATTTATGGCCATGTAATGGTTGTAGACATGTCTATACGTAAACTATAAAAATATTTTTTTCTCTGCAAAAAAGTCAAAAAATTGAATGGTCAGATACATGATTTTCCTGACCATATAATGGTCTCAAATTCTATCATTTAAATAATAGAACATGTTTGCGGCATTTGAGAACCATTTAAATGCTTATTACCAACATATATTTTTCTCCGCTCGAAAATTATTTTTACAAAGACAAAATACATGGTTTTCGCGACAATTACATACTCTAAATAAGCATTAAATGGATGCGGCAACCATGTCCAAACATGTTTTTTCTGTGCGTGTAACAGCCATGCAAAAATTGGTCCATATCGGTCCATAATTATATATAGCCCCCATATAAACCGATCCCCAGATTTGGCTTGCGGAGCCTCAAAGAGAAGCTAATTTCATCCGATTTGGTTGAAATTTGCTACATGGTGTTAGTATATGGTCTCTGACAACCACGCAGGAATTGATCCATATCGGTCCATATCTATATGTAGCCCCCATATAAACCGATCCCCAGATTTGAATTCCTGAGCCCCTTGGAAGAGCCAAATTCACCCAATCCGGATGAAATTTGGTACGTGGTGTTAGTATATGGTCTCTAACAACCATGCAAAAATTGGTCCATGCCGGTCTTAATTATATATAACCCCCATTTAAACCGATCCACAGGTTTGACCTCCAGAGCTATTGGGGGAGCAAAATTCATCCGGTCGGGTTGAAATTTCTTACGTGGTGAAATTTGGTACATTGCGCTAGTATATGGCCACTAACAACCATGCCGAAATTGGTCCATATCGGTCTATAGTTATATATAGCCGATCCCCAAAAATAATATACCAAAATGTTTGTATCTACACTGTTAGAAAAATATGTTTTTCATATGTTCCGATATAAACAAAATGTGTTTCGGGCACGATTTTAAACCACAATATATTTAAGTGCGAACATGTAATTTTCCTAAACTAACACTAAATGTTTGGGACATCTATGTTAATATGTTAGAATATATTATGTTTGGGGCATGCATGTTTCATAAAAATCATATGTGTGAATACAAACATATATAAATTTACAAATTTCAACTAAACATACATATGTTGTGATATTTTATTCAAAGCGACAGAGAGAGTATAGAGAGAAATAGAGATGGAAACCGGGAGAGTTGACGAAAGATATCAATATAACACAGCAAAAGAGTCAAAAGAGAACAATTTCTGTGAAACCGCTTGTATGTTGTTTCGGAAAACTGTTTTATGATAAGGCCAAAAATTTGATATGTTTAAGTCTAAATATTATTTAATTTGAATAAAGAGAATATACATTCTGAACCAAGAGAATAGACATTTGAAAAACAAACAGCTTATGTTTTCGCCTTGAGAGCAGCATTTTATGTATGTGTGGACATGTGTTTTGTTTATCATTTTGGCATTATTTTTTTCTTGGTTCGTTAAAAGAAATCAGGGGTCTTCATAAAAATAACGAAAGGGCACTATACTCTTTTTAGAGTTGGGACGGTAAAATTAAATAAGGAGGAAATAGTGAAAAATTACACAGTAAAATGTAAAAAAACAAAGTTTAGTTTCTCTTTATTAAAAAGTAGTCCACGAGGAGTTGACGGACACCATCAAATATAAAAGCGGGCATTAAGTTCGACTTTTACAGCTAAAACAATTTAAAAAGTTTATTTTCTTTAAAATGAATTATTAAAGAAAAATAAAAGGAATTTTAGAGCGATGGTGTTAAATGCTAGTAAAAAACTGTTCACTCCTAAATGTTTATATTATAAAATTATGTATGTATGTTTATACTCGACTCCACGTTCTTCTTTTGTTAGTTTTTGAATTCCTTCCAAATTTTAAAGTTTTGTACAAAAACAGTTTTTTGTTACAAAATTGTTATTTTTGCAATAAAAAAATAATATTTTATCCAAAAATCAGTCAATTTCGTTTATATCAAGCACTGTTACTGACTATAAATCTTTAATAACGCACATTTCGATGTTTCATTTAAAAAAATTAATATAGTATAAATATAAATGTGTAAATTAAAAAAAAAAAAAAAAAAAAAAAAATGTTCGGTCGGAGCAGGGATTGAACCCACGACCCTTTGCATGCAAGGCAGACATGCTAACCACTGCTCCACGTGGCAAACAAATGTATGTTTCTGTTAAATAATGTTATGTTTGCATGGGCTCGTGGGCGCTGCAAACTATGCTATATAAATGTAACTTAAAACGATAATTATCTACTGGTGACTATAACAGCTACGTAGCCCAGTGGATAGTGTGTTGGCTTACAAACTGTATGGTCCTCGGTTCGATTCTCCGTGCAGGCGAAAGGTAAAATTTAAAAAATTTATAAAAGTGAATAATTTCTTCAACATTATTTGTATTACAGAGAAAGGTGCCAATAACTAAAAAATTTCGTGGAAGTGAAAATTACGAGTATGTTAGGGAATGAGCACAATCGTGTTTGGGAAAAATTCTTCCAAGCATATAATATTTTTGGCTCAAAATGCTTCCAAACATATAATATGTTCACATAAAACAAACATATTAATGTTTCGGCAGTATGCAATAATATATGTGCTTCCTGCAAAATATGTTTGGAACATATGTTAAAGAAGCAATTTTTTTTGAGGGTGTATAGAAAATTTTGTCAAAATTTTATTACTATAGGAAATTTTGTCAAAATTTTATTACTTTAGAAAATTTTGTCAAAATTTTATTACTATAGAAAATTTGTCAAAATTTTATTACTATACAAAATTTTGTCAATATTTTATTTCTATGGAAAATTTTGTCAAAATTTTATTTACGTATTTAATCGGCCTGTTTTTGTTTAATATATACCCCGTATGGACTAACTTACAATTGAGAACAGAAGAAGTTTTACGGTACCTTGCCATCGGCAAGTGTTACCGCAACCCAAGTAATTCGATTGTGGATGACAGTCTTTAGTAAAAGTGTCTATGCAATCCATGGTGGAGGGTACATAAGATAAGAAGCTATTATACCAGGTATACCGGTATGAAATTAGCGTTTTTTTTTATGTGGCACCCATTTTCTACATTTTTGCATCTTTCCCATTGCTTTTAAATGGTCAGAAATTCTTTGTTGTGCAACATTTAACATTCCTGGCATTTGCTTTTGACACAAAGTGTCATCTCCATCCAATTCGGCGTCTTCAAACTTTTTGGTGGTCTTCCACGTTCTTCATTTCTCACATCAAAATCATTATTTCTGAACCGTTGAAACCATCTTTTGCATGTTGCTTCTGATAGAGCATAATCTTCGTATGCCGCGACTGTGCAGTAATTTTCTTCAAATGAAAACAAAAAAATTAATTCTTTCCGCAAATCATCACTTTCTGGTACAAAATTCGACATTGTTAACACAATAAAAAATATGATGTTGTCTGTTCAATGACTTGATGTATAATAAATATTTTTCATTGATGTCATAGTAAACAAACAAAAAAAGGGCTCGTTTACAACAAATGTTCCCTATCGAGACATTTGTATCTTGACATTTCATACCGGTATACCTGGTAACCTGAAAAAATATTGTCGTGAGGCCAAAGATTTCGTTTCCTTTAATACGAATGCGAATTTTTCTTACCACTGAAGACGCATTTCTCTGATGTAAAGTGTTTTCTGTGTTAAAAAGTCGATACACTTTTCAATGAAGTCGTTTTGTCTTTATAGTTAAGTGTTTGGACTTAAAAATGGGTATCTTAACGTGAAAAAAATTTTGTTGACTAAGGTCAACTTACACGCCTTTCCTATAACTTCGAAGAAGTTTAGATTTTTCACAATTCCCTCGGGGAGTTTCTCTTCCCCGACCAGACTTCGACAATAATGTACACTGTGTTAATTTAATCACAATTCTATAGCGTGCGTCCTTGTGCCAGAAAAACACCCTGTACCAAATTTAATCAAAATCGGTTAATATTGCCGACCGGAATCATACGAACAAAAAATACATTGACAGACGGACATCTATGGGGTGTAAATCCAATATTTCTGGTAGGCATATTATTTTGTAGGTCAACCCCGCACCAAATATAGAAAAAAGTAGCGGATTTTTGCCTAGACGCCACCTTTAACCTTCCCTGAAAAATTCAGGTTAATCGGAGAATTTTGACCGGAGTTTCAATAATGCGAACAAGTGAGAGGTCCCCATCCGCGTCCAGATATAAAAAAATCAGGTACCCCATATTAACTTCATAACTTCCCCCCATGTCGTTTGTATATTTCAAGTAAATTTATTCTTTTCACTGTACTTTAAAAAAAGTCAGGCAATGGGGACTCCCCCTCTCTGACCAAACATCGAAAAATAAAATAGCGGATCTTTGTCTAAACGCCATCTTCAAGCAAATTGGAACATTTTGGTGCTTTTTTCAAAAAAAAAAATTCGGTACGGCGAAAGTCCCCTATGGTAGTGGGTCTAAAAATAATTACCCAACATTTTAATATCAACGGTATTTGGGCATCTCAAACCAGCGTCTTGAATTAAAAATTTTAAACATTTCGAAAGTTGAAATTCTCCACATCTACCTACATCTACATCTACCACATGAGACAAACGAAAAATGCATTATCGATTACGTATTCTAGGAATATTTTACCGAAATACTGGTAGCTTTCACATTTGCAAAAAAAAAATCCAAAATTTCTGTTGGCCGGAATTCCAAATTAACTTTGTTTTTTGGAAAGGGAAAAACAAAACTCTGCGGAAAACAATCCCTACTTGATGAAACTATTTTGTCAACATTAGAGTGTATGTGTGGAGGCATGATCGTTGACCATAAAAGTTTGAATCCTTCCATGGTTATCAATTCCAATCCTGAAGTGACAAAACTGTTACGAAATCAGTTGGAATTTTCATTTGGGTTGTCCTTCCGCTTCCTTAGTGCATCATCCACAATTCATCTCTATCAAATGCCAACAGCACCCTCACAGTAAGCTGGGAAAACTATGGTCATTATGACTTCTGCTAACTCATGATAGTTTTCCTTTTGGGTTATGTGGATGTACAATATATTTGCCGCCATGCATGAGTATGGATGTATGCGAAGGATGTGTGTTTTTGGTCATACCAACTTTAACAAATTTTGACAGGTACCATTATTAGTTTGGCAGGGAAATATCCGTTTTCATATCTTCTACTGCTTCTGCTTTTTCTGTACGATGACCGGACGATGATGATGTTTGATATCAGCAACACCGCAAGTACAATATGCTGATGATGGGTTTGCTGGCGATGACCATTGCAAGCTAGCTATCAAAGGGCAATACAAAGCCAGAGTTTGTGGCATTGGCATTTCGAGAAGCCTAAGCTGTCATCCAGCATCCAGTCCTGGGGATACATGAGTAAGCGAGTTTTATGTTCAAATCCTTTCGGTTTTTGTTTTTCCTATGGCATTCCTATCCTTTTGATTCCAAAGACAAACACAAACCAGCAAAATCTCCGGAATAGCCTATCGGACAGACCTTTCATGTTGAATCAGGCATATCTGCATGGTCAGTTCATTATATTTTTACGACATGTATGCCAGGCACAAATACTGCCACAAGAAATGGCTTCATTTATTTGACGGTAGTATTATTGGAAAATCAAATAACTTTGCAAAGAAATCTACACTAACAGCAAGGATTTACGACTAAATATTTGGCAAAAATCGATCAATTATTTATTTCCATTAGAAAATCTCTCTTTTCTTAGAATTTCAATTGCATTTGAAATGCTTTCGTGTACAATATTAAAGAAAATCAAATACAAATGAATACAGCGTTTATTAAACTATAGGCTTTAATATACAAAATTCAAACAAAACACAATGTCAGTTTGTTAGATTAGAAAAAGTGTCAGGGATTTTCACATTTCCTTCCAATAAATCGACAAGTTATGGTCATATATAACAGGTTGGCTGATAAGTCCCCTGTCTGACACATAGATGGCATCGCTAGTATTAAATGCATATTATTTTTATATAGTACCAACCTTCAAATGATTCGTGTCAAAATTTGACGTCTGTAAGTCAATTAGTTTGTGGGATAGAGCGTCTTTTGTGACGCAACTTTTGTTATTGCGAAAAAAAAAATGAAAAGAAAGGAATTTCGTGTTTTATAAAATACTGTTTTCTGAAGGGAAAAAAATACGGTGGAAGCAAAAACTTGGCTGTATAATGAGTTTCCGGACTCTGCCCCAGAGAAATCAACAATAATTGATTGGTATGCAAAATTCAAGCATGATTTTGAATGACCGTAAAATGAAGTTGATCGAGATAGCAGAGGCCTTAAAGATATCAAAGGAACGTGTTGGTCATATCATTCATCAATATTTGGATATGCGGAAGCTCTGTGCAAAATGGGTGCCACGCGAGCTCACATTTGACCAAAAACAACAACGTGTTGATGATTCTGAGCGGTGTTTGCAGCTGTTAACTCGTAATACACGCGAGTTTTTTCCGTCGATATGTGACAATGGATGAAACATGGCTCCATCACTACACTCCTGAGTCCAATCGACAGTCGGCTGAGTGGACAGCGACCGGTTAACCGTCTCCGAAGCGTGGAAAGACTCAAAAATCCGCTGCAAAAGTAATGGCATCTGATTTTTGGGATGCGCATGGAATAATTTTTATCGATTATCTTGAGAAGGGAAAAACCATCAACAGTGACTATTATATGACGTTATTGGAGCGTTCGAAATCGCGGCAAAACGGCCCCATATGAAGAAGAAACAAGCTTAAAACAAGTATATACGGCCGTAAGTTCGGCCAGGCCGAATCTTATGTACCCTCCACCATGGATTGCGTAGAAACTTCTACGAAAGACTGTCATCCACAAATTTCAACACACTCGGATGAAATTTGCTCCTCCAAGAGGCTCCAAAACCAAATCTCGGGATCGGTTTATATGGGGGTCATAAATGATTATGGACTGATATGGTCCACTTTTGGCATGGTTGTTAAATATCATATACTATCACCATGTACCAAATTTCAACCAGATCGGATGAATTTTGCTTCTCCAAAAGGCACCGGAGGTCAAATCTGGCGATCGGTTTATATGGGAGCTATATATAATTATGGACTGATAGGAACCAATTCCTGTATGGTTGTTGGATACCACATACTAACATCACGTACCAAATTTCAACCGAATGGGAAGAATTTTGCTCTTCCAAGATGCTCCGGAGGTCAAATCTGGGGATCGGTTTATATGGGGCCTACATATAATTATGGACTGATATCGACCAATTTTTGCATGGGTGTTTGAGGCCATATATTAACCAAATTTCAACTGAATCAGATGAATTTTGGTCTTCCAAGAGGCTCCGGAGGTCAAATCTGGTGATCGGTTTATATGGGGGCTATATATAATTATGGACCGATTTTTGCATGGTCATTAGAGACCATATACTAACATTATGTACCAAATTTCAGCCGGATCGGATGAAATTTGTTTCTCTTAGAGGCTCTGCAAGCCAAATCTGGTGATCGGTTTTTATGGGTGCTATATATAATTATTGACCGATGTGGACCAATTTTTGCATGGTTGGAGACCCTATACCAACACTATGTACCAAATTTGAGCCGGATCGGATGAAATATGCTTTTCTTAGAGGCTCCGCAAGCCAAATTTGGGGGTCCGTTTATATGGGGGCTATACGTAAAAGTGGACCGATATGGCCCATTTGCAATACCATCCGACCTACATCAATAACAACTACTTGTTCCAAGTTTCAAGTCGATAGCTTGTTTCGTTCGGAAGTTAGCGTGATTTCAACAGACGGACGGACGGACATGCTCAGATCGACTCAGAATTTCACCACGACCCAGAATATATATACTTTATGGGGTCTTAGATCAATATTTCGATGTGTTACAAACGGAATGACAAAGTTAATATACTCCGCGTCCTATGGTGGAGGGTATAATAATATACCCCCCATCCTATGGTGGAGGGTATAAAAAGTGTTGTTCCGCCAAGACAAAGCACCGTGCCACAAGTCGTTGAGAACGATGAAAAAAAATCATGAATTGGGCTTTGAATTGCTTCCCCACCCCGTATTCTCCAGATCTGGCCCCCAGCGAATTTTTCTTGTTCTCAGACCTCAAAAGGATGCTCGCAGGGAAAAAATTTTCTCTGCAATGAAGAGGTGATTGCCGAAACTGAGGCCTATTTTGAGGCAAAACCGAAGGAGTACTACCAAAATGGTATCAAAAAATTGGAAGGTCGTTATAATCGTTGTATCGCTCTTGAAGGGAACTATGTTGAATAATAAAAACGAATTTTGACAAAAAATGTGTTTTTCTTTGTTAGACCGGGGACTTATCAGCCAACCTGTTATGTAGGGTTAGGTTGAAAAGAGGATTCACCTCTTGACTTGTCTCATGTCGTCTGAAATACTCCTAAGCCAACAGTCGACTTTTTGTGCGCTCTGACTTCTTCTTCCCATCGTACCATTCTTTTATTCAAAGAACTCACGCTCATGTGGTGAAAATAGGGCACCTCATTTGTTGATACCTGGTCGCGAATGGGGACCTCCCCTTTGTCCGACTTTTTGAAAATTGGACCCTAGTTGACCGATTTGCTTGAAATTTTCATTGAAGGTTGGAGTTGGCATCTAGACAAAGACCCGTTCTACTGTTTTAAAGGAACGTCACTTTCCCCGATAAAATATCGACAAACACCGAAGTGAATAGCACCCTTAACCTTCCCTTCTATGCTTAGCATAGAAGACGCATTTCTCTAATATAAAGTTTTTTTCATTGTCCAAAAGTCGTATTGTCCTTAAAATTAAGTGATTTGACTTAACATAAAAATGGATATCATAACATGAAAGAAAAAAATGTTGGGCTATGGTCAACTTGACTTTAATAATTCAGAAACATTCTTTAAAATTAATGAAATTGTCTTTAAGTTTGTTCTCTTTTTGCATCTTGACTACAAAGCAAAAAATCGTTCAACACTTTATTTTAAAAACGTTTTTTACTTGAAACATAGCAAAACTTCTACTGGACGTCGAGTCTGAATTCCAGGTCTCTTTGACCATTTCATTTGTTATTATAATATCCTGTCACCTAGGGATTTTCTTCGGCATTGACAACTCGTTGTCCTCTACCCCTGGACATTAGGTCCTCTACCCCTGGACACTTTGGGCAAAAATAAGACTCCAGATGGAGTTAGATATCACTCCTGATATCTGCTATAACGGGTCGCGATTTTGCAAAAACTATTGGCGCGAAGTATAATGTCTATTGTTTGACCTGTCATAATGCGGAAGAAAAGGAATCAATTAAAGACCTCTTGTGTGAGTGTCCTGCATTTTGTGTGAGGCGTAAGCAAATTTTAGGGGCATATAGCTTTAGGTAACTGGCGGACATGGAAAACGTTAACTTAAGCCGTCTGCTAATGTTTTTGCACCAATCTGGTTGGTTCAACAGAAGAAAATAATCGAGAAGGTTCTGCGGTTAAAACTAGAAGTGCCCATATGTAATGGGTACTTTTAGTTAATGTGGTATCACAATGGACGGAATAGTCTAAGTCAGCCTGCATCTTAATCGGGCTGCCACTTTAACCTAACCTAACCTAACCTAGATTCAAGACAAATCGCTCGATTTCGCTTCATTTTGCTAATATATCAGAATTCTTATATATGATCATATTTTTTTTTTCATCTACACTGGTAGATGAATTCCTTCCTGGTATTAACGAAATTCTTCTAATTTTACGTTATATTTACGAAACCTTTTATAGAATATGTTTCGTAGTATTAACGAATAATTACGTAGCTATAACGTAGCCTTTTCGTTGTATTACCGAAAATTATTCGTTGTATGAATGAAACTTATTTATTGAATGGATGCGGCTTATACGTTGTATGAATGAAGATCATTCATTGTCTGAATGAAAGACGAACGTTGTATCAATGAACACAAACGTTATATTAATGAAACCTAACCAATTATTATTTTTTGTTAAGATCTTAGAAACATAATTTATATACAGTAGGAAATAATGAAATTTCTCTAATTTCTTTGCCACTAAGGTTAATTCCGGTAATTGTTACACGTTTTCGTCTGAAAGTTCACTTCCCAAAATTTACACTAAATATCTTGCGAATATAAAAAAAAAAAAAAACAAGTATATACGGCCGTAAGTTCGGCCAGGCCGAATCTTAAATACCCACCACCATTAGCGTTTCCTTTGAAATTTCAGAGGGGGTTTGAGGACAAATCAAGCAGAGCAGTTCAACCAATACACTTCCCGGAGATAAATTTAAAGATTTTACCTATGAAGACTATATCAGATTCTGGATTTGTACGAACCATTTTTGTTTTAGAGGAATCATTAACATATCTTGTAAGTGTGGAAAAAAAATTATAAAATAACGTCTTGAATCTGTAGATTTTCACCCGAGAAGAAAAATCTGGAAATGTTACATTGAGTTTCAAGCAATTTTCATGGTCGGTGCGCTTCTATACCCTCAAGAAGTGCAATTTCAGGCAAATCGGATAAAAACTACGATTTCTAGAAACCCAAGGAGTTAAATCGGGAAATCGTTCTTATGGGGGCTATACTAAAACACTCACCGATACTCACCATTTTCGGCGTATCTCTTTATGATCCACAAATAATTCTAGATTTCGAATTTCATACTAATTGAATAAAAATCCCAAAAAATAAAATCCGGAGATCGGTCATTATTGGGGATATACCAAAATATGAACCAATACACGCCCTTTTCGGCACACCTCTTTATGGTCATAAAATACTTCTAGATTTCCAATTTCAGGCAAATTGGATAAAAACTACAGTTTCTATAAGTCCAAGAAGTAAAATCGGGAGATTGGTCTATATGGGGGATACAAAAAACATAGACCGATACTCACCATTTTCGGCACACCTCTTTATGGTCCAAAAATATCTCCAGATTTCTAATTTCAGGCAAATTGGATAAAAACTTCGGAATCTAGAAGCCCAAGAAGTAAAATCGGGAAATCGGTCTATATGGGGGCTATACCAAAACATGGACCGATACTCACCATTTTCGGCACGCCTATTTATGGTCCTAAAATACCTACAGATTTCCAATTTCAGGCAAATTGGAAAAAAAAATTAGGGTTTCTATAAGCCCAAGACCCCAAATCGGGGGGTCGGTTTATATGGGGACCATACCAAAACATTGACCGATGCTCACCATTTTTGGCACACCTCTTTATGGTCATAAAATACCTCTAGATTTCAAATTTCAGGCAAATTGGATAAAAACTACGATTTCTATGAGCCCAAGACCCCAAATCGGGAGGTCGGTTTATATGGGGACTATATCAAAACCTGGACCGAAATAGCCCATTTTCGAACTTGACCTGCCTGCAGACAAAAGACGAGCTTGTGCAAAATTTCGGCATGATTGCTTCACTATTGAAGACTGTAGCGTGATTACAACAGACAGACAGACAGACGGACATGGTTATATCGTCTTAGAATTTCTCCCTGATCAAGAATATATATACTTTATATAGTCGGAAATCGATATTTCGATGTGTTACAAACGGAATGACAAACTTATTATACCCCCGTCACCATTCTGTGGTGGTGGGTATAATTAACTCACCCACGATTTATGTTTATAATTCACAATGAAACTCTAATGAGCCTGTGTATTCTTCAGCGAAAAGAACTTAAATGATACAAACGACCAAATGAAGGTTTGTCCATCAGACAATTTTTCAGTTGAACTTTTTACCGTTTGTTTTTCAAGATGCACACGGAAGCATGTGCTTATTGTCATGTATACATGTGTATGTACACATGCCACAGACGTATTAGAGAGACGTAGACGTATTAGAGAGAGTATAGAGAGACAGAAATACTCAAAGTCATATTCGTACTATTAACGAACATATTTCATTAATATGACGAAAGATACCAATTTTAAATTTATTTTTTAACGATCCATATCGTTATATTAACGATCACGTTCGTTGTATAAATTAAATTTTCAATTCCAGTTTGGGAGTATATGGTATGTTTTAAGGGCTAAAACTTTCCAAAAGTTTCTCTCTATGTGCAAATGATTATAATAATTCCATCTTTGCAACAATTTTTATTCTAATTCTCGAAAAAAGTACAAAGTTTATATTCGTAATATTAACGAAATGCAAAACACAAAATTGTCTTTTTAAGATTGATTTCATTATATTAACGAAAAACAATCAACGAAGCCCGTTCGTTAATAGTACGAAACACTTTTCTACCAGTGTAAGGCCATTGTAAATTTCAGGTAAGCTTTGAAATTTAAGTTTTTTCCCAGTTTTCGAGGAAATCAAATGAAGAGTTGTGTAGCGCATGTTGTGCAGACGTCCCGGAAAATGTCAAGCTAATTATAAGCCCAATTTGCAAAAAGCAGAACAAAGTTTAATTGTTTCGCTGTACTTGTACTTAAGGAGAAGCAGATTTCTGTTTGTGCCCTATTATTTTTTCCCGACCAAATTTTAAAAAATCAGGTACCTCATATAAATTTCATAACCTAATTCAGGTTCTCCGTAAAATTTCTGTAAGTCGGAAAAATTTTGTTTTTTTTTTCACTGTACCTACGGGCAAAGGGGATGTACCCGTCCCCAACCAAATATCGAAAAATATAGTAGGGGCGTTTAGACTCTTTCAACCTTCCCTGAAAATAAAATTATCCGATTTGCTTGAAACAAAATTGTTTCAATTTTCAAAAAGTCGGGCAAGGGGAGGTCCCCTTTCCATTAAAATATTATAAATTCAGGTATCCCATATTAATTTCCCTCCGCCAAATCGTCTAAGTTTTAGATAGTTATAGCTCCCATATACACAGAAAAAAATTTCACGAAAAATTTTCTAATTAAAATTTTAATTGAGTTTTAAAAAATATTCAATTAAAAATTTAATTGAATCAACAAATTTTTTAATAGAAACAAAAATCAATCACAAAAATTAATAGTATCAATTAATTTTTTAATTGGATCAATTAATTTTTAATTGACCTTCAATTAATTTTTTAATTGATACTATCATTTCTGTGATTGAAGACATTTCAATTAAAAAATTAATTGGATCAATTAATTTCGTGATTGAATCAGAATTTTTTTTTTGTGTGTATATGTCTCGTCCGATATAAATGCATATGTCCCCAGAGGCCAGAGTTTGAATTCGATTTGATTCAAATTTTGTACAAAGAGTACATTTGATAAAAAGTGCTGTCAAGTGTGCCAAATTTGGTCAAAATCAGTTCACATTTAGATATATTTTTCACCTGTATGACATATGACTACCGGAGTCCAAAGTTTCATGCCGATTTACTTAAAAATTTGCATAGATAATTTAATTGTCATTATTGGTACATATATCAAATTATCTTGAAATCGGTCCAGATTTAGATATTGTTCGTATATATATATATCTTTCGTTCGATTTATATTAATATGGCCGCCTAAGGCTAAAGTTTCATTCCGATTTGCTTGAAATTTTGCAAACCCCACAATTGACCACATATTTTGGCGAACTCATATCCTTGTACAATTGACACTGCTAAGTAGAAACATTTTAAAAATTCCTCAAATTTACCTACAAATATAATGTATATGTATCACTCGATAAATCAAAAATTCACTTTTGTGCCAATTGTTTTAGATTCAGATGTAAATACATTTTTTATTTATTATTTATTTATTTATTTAATAATTTGTAAAATTAGTACAACAAGACGATACATCTTATAAATGACAGTACTAGATTCATGTTTGATCAGAAACAATGTGTAAATGTGTTGGTGTAAGAGAAAACATATAAATATAAAAACTTATTTAATATAAAAAAAAAATTTCTAATAATTGAAAAATTTCGATAAGTTAGCAATATTTTATATTGTAAACAAGATTCTTAAACAGTTAAGCAAATATTTTTAACATGTTTATGGGAATACAAAGCTTTGTATAGCGCCCAACAAATTTGAAAGATTTGACATGGTACACTGAACGGAAAAACTTCATCAATATGATGATTTTCAACATTAATTTGATGAAATGTTTCTTCGATTTTGAGCTTACAACGCATTTCATCATCGTAATGAAGAATTTTACATCAATTTTTCATCAAATATATTCATCAATTTAATGAAATAATTGCATCATCTTGAAGAAAAAGTGACATTTAATTGACGTATTTGTTTCTTCCTTTTGATGAAAAACGGTATTCAAATTGATGTCCGATAGTCTCTATACAATGAATATTCTGCATCATTCAAATGAGAGGTATTCATCAAAAGTTAGTAATTTATTCATTAAAATTACATTACTTCAATGACTACATTGCATCAAACTAATGTATATTTTACATTTAACCAATGAAACACTGACATCGAAATGAACTTAGTTCTAAATTGTACAATATCCAATATAATTACAAATATTTTAAGTGAATTAGGAAATATTATTTTTATCAAAAAATCTTAAAAATAATATTCACTACACTTGCGATTATTAATGGATTATACATTTCAATATTAACATAGATTTGTGAATGAAAAAAAGTATACATATGATATTAATCAAAAATTGACATAAATATAAGACGTTTTCAGCGTTTCATATAATATTAACATAAATATACTTATAAATGAGAAGTCTTTTTATTGGCCCTATTGGAATATAAGCCATTATTATTCGCTTAAAATGATTAATATTTTCGACATTGTTAGCTGATTTAATATTATACTCTTAGTATAGATTAATATAACAATTGTAGTCACCATTTTCTAAATTGATATTTCCAATAACAACACGGATGAAAAAGACTGTTTTTCATATGTTTGGCTATAAACATTATATGTTTGGAACACAAATTTTTAAACACAATATTTTTGAGTGCAAGCATATAATGTTCATAAACTAGCATAACATGTTTGGGACATATATGTTAGAACATATTATGTTTGGGACATAAAATGTTTGTAAATATAATATGCTTGGATGCAAACATATATTAATTTAGAAATAGACTAAAAACATATATGTGTTTAGTAGCTTGGAGCGCTATTTAACAGGGAGCGATATTGAATTAAGTTGGTGGTTGTTGCTTGTTATTACAAAATTAACATTTTATTTTTCCTTGGGCAATTGATCAGCTACTTCTTTGATCCTTACAAACTGTGTGGTCCGCTGTTCGAATCCCCGTCCGGCAAAAGGTAAAATTAAAATAAAAAAAATCATATAATTGAATATATATAATACAATGTTTGTATTACAGAAAAAGGTGCTAAGAACTAAAAAATCTCGTGGAAGTGAGAAAGATGTGGGGGAATATACAATTAGGCAGAAACAAAATTTTGAGCATTCAGGTCGAAAACCTATGTTGTTAGCACCTATATTACCTGTTTATTTTCATAATTCATTATGATTGTAAATATATAAATAAATAAATAAAATTTTGAGCACAATATTGTTTGGGAGAAATTTTTTAAGCATATAATATTTTTGGGTGCAAAATGCTTCCAAACATATTATATGTTCACATAATAACATATTCTTTTTTGGAAGACAACATTATTGAATTTGGATGCAAAAATACAAAATGTTTGGAACTTAGACTACCCAAACATATATTGTTTAGACCAATATGCTTTCAAACATATTATATATTGGAAGAGATCAAACATATAAATGTTTGGGCAATACCCAAAAATGTATATGCTTGAAGCAAAATATGTTTGGGAGTATATGTTACAGAAGCGATTTTTTGTGAGCGTGAACAATAAAAGGTTTTATATTCCAATTTGTAAGTGGTTGTCTACTTCTGGGATACTTTCCGCTAGAAATATTGACGATTCTTGGGAGTATTCTCCATACGTATTTTCCATATTTATCATTTCGGACTTATTTTGATGTTGGAAATAAGTAGCCATATAGACACCAAGTCAAACGCATCATATAAATCTATAAAGGCAGATTTAAATATTAGTTATTTAATGATATGCATAATTGTACTAATTTTTTTTTTTTTTCATAACAAACCTGCGTTTGGCATATCAATTTTATCAAAAACCTGTCTAATGCCAGCATTTTTAACATAGTGTTCTTTCTCAATTAAATTGTACCAATATACTATATCAGTTTGGTTACCCAGTCTAATATTGATGTGCAGTATTTATGCAGTAATCCGAAGTCCATGTTAATCTAAACGAAATAACAACATATACATGTAGTAAGAATATTAAAATAAGGTGAACGTTTGAATTTAGTTACTTACCAACTGTGCTCCTCGAAATTCTATATACTGTGGCCAGGCACTAAATATCGTTATCGTGTTCGTTAAATATTTGACGTATTCAGTACGTCAATATCCCATCGTCAGATCTGTCGATGCGGTGGGAATTCATTTTCTCATTCAGAAAAGGTCTTCTATGACGGTACTTCACCTAATTTTCCAGGGTGAGAAAAGTCTCTTCACAGTGCCTCTCGATGCTTACTTCTTGTGGTATATACTTCTCGTTTACTATATTTTTTTCCAAATCGCTAAACTCGCAGGCCGTTGCACGCAAAAAAATAATTCTTTCCTCCCAAACGAAATTTTAGACAAACAAAGTTCGTTTCTCATTTGCTTTTCGCTGTAAGGAAGTGTATTTGGAAGAAAAGTATATACTTTTTGTGATAAACGTTTATTCTTTTCCAGGATGTAAAAACATTTTCATAAAGACAAACTCAAAGAAAAAAACATTGTTTTTTTTCTTGCTAATTGCATTTTCCCTCACATCTTTCTCACATTCACGAGGTTTTTTAGTTCTTAACACCTTTTCCTGTAATACCAACAATGTAGAAGAAATTATATGATTTTATAAATTTTTAAAATTTTTTTACCTTTCGCCTGGACGGAGAATCGAACCGCGGACCATGCACTTTGTAAGCCAACACACTAACCACTGAGCTATGTACCTGTTATGGTCATCAATAGATAAATATCCATATAAGTTATATTTATATAGCATAGCTTGCGGCGCCCACGAACCAAATAAACAAAGTTTATTTAACAGAAACAAACATTTAGTTTGGCACCGTGGAGCAGTGGTTGCTACGTCCGACTTGCATGCCAAGGGTCGTGGGTTCGATCCCTGCTTCGACCAAAGTTTTTTTGTTTTTTTTTTTACATATATTCCAGATATGTTCGGAAGATTCCGAAAAAATGTTCAACATTACATTGCAGTATATTAAATTTTGAACTGTAAAATGTGTCTTATTAAAGACCTAAAGTCAGAAAAGAACAGTGTTTGATATAAACGAAATGGACTGTGTTGTTTTTTCAAAAATAACTTTTTTTATTGAAAAAATAAAAATTTTGTAACAAACTAATTTTTTTGGAGATAAAAGTTTAAAATTTTCGAAGCAATTCAAAAAACTCTAACAAAAGAAAAACGTTTTCGGTACACGTTTTTCAAACGTTTTTTTCTTTGCGTGTGGAGTTTCTCTTGGAGCCGCAATGTATTTCCATAAATAATTGAACGTTTGCAAGATGCCTTTTACAGGAAATTTTTGTGTGAATGCGCTGTTACATATCGTATCACTATTTTGGAAACCTTTAAAATGTTTGTAAACGCCACAAATATTTTTATATATTACTAAAATTTCTCGAACATATAGCACTCCGTTTATGTTAAACTTACAACACTTAAAATATCTCCAATTCGCAAAAGTATTAAAAGCTATTTTATGAACGTGCGATCACAATATATGTCACTTCACAAATGAATTTATTTATTCTTCAACAAATTTCACACGCAGCAGACATAAGGGATTTTCTCAAAGGCATTGCTTTTGTGTGTGTGTTTTAGCAATAAAAGCACAAAAAAAATGTAAATGAATAACATGTGATGAACATTTTCTTCAACTTGATTACTGATTTCATTAAATGAATGAAAGATTTTCATCAAAATGATGATCAACAATTGATGTAAGTTTCATCATTGAGTTGATGACGGTGTTTTTCAACTGAAAACAGAAAACATCAAATTGAATACCGAATTCATAAAAACAATGTAATTTCTACATCAATTTGATGAAGATTTTTTGATGATTTTGTTTCATTAATTTGATGATGTACTTTTCTTTCAGTGTACCATAAACTTTGATCTATACAGTGGTGAAGGGTATAATATAGTCGGCAACGCCCGGCTTTAGACTTTATTTATTTTTTTAATTTTCAGTTATTGACACTATTCATACCTCAAGTTTTTCACAAAATTTCTACCTTGTTCATATCAACTTTAAATTTTTATAATAAATACAAAACAATTTTACTTTCGACCTGTAATTTACTCCTAAAATCCTTCGAAAATAACCTTTATCGCATCAACTGACTCACTCCATTATGTGCCATTATTTATATATCAACAATGTGATAAAAACGACAAAAGTCAAACAAAAGTCAACCCAGCGAAATCTGAAGATAATACTACGACTTCTTTAAAATATGATAAAGATGAACCTTGAGTCATTGGGCTATGATGGAACAGTTACCACCAAAACAGCAAAATAACTGTAACAGAGAAGCTACTACGAAGTCTATGTGGCACAGTATCCAGGACATAAAAATTGTTTAACAGAAAGCAGAATAAATGTCCTTTTGCTGATAAAAACCTCATAATAAAAGTCGACCTTTCGTTTTTCCATTTATTTATAATAAATACACTTAGACATAAACAATAACAAACACACACACGAACAAACAAACAAAAACCCAAACACATACGTACGTACACTCATGTATGTGTGTGCACTCTTAAAAATCATAATGTTCGAGTAAAATATTCCAGGACATCGAAACAACAGGCGACTTGACTTGCTACTAGGACCAAGGTATGGCCTGGTTCAACATAGCAAAAAAGGCTGTTTAAATCCCAGGCTGTTTATAGCGTATTTTATTTTCTTTTTTTTTTCATTTCTTGTCCCAGTACAATTAGGCGGTTGGTCCAGTCATGTCATTGCTTTGTTTTTTTTTTTTTGCCATTTGTGTGTAACATATAACCAAGGAAACAAATCAAAACTATTGCAAAGAAATATTGTTCCTAGAACACCTGGGTTAATGACTATAGTTTGTAAACTTCGGGAGCTATACCTAAATTGGAACCTCTATGTATATTTTGCAGATTTAGGGACTTTTGAGAAGCTTTGAAACACTCAACACTGTCACCAGCATTACTGAGATAGGATAATCCACCACTGAAAAACTTTTTGGCGTTTGGTCGAAACTGGGTTTGAACCTACGACCCTGTGTATGCAGGCATGCTTACCACTGCACCACGGTGGCTATAAAGACATTCTTGCAATTTTTAACTCCATTCTTTTCCTTCAAACTACAAAATTTTCTTTAACAAGTACACGCAACTAATTGTACCTTTTTTTATACCCTCCACCATACACTGAAAGGAAAAAGTACGTCATGAGGATGAATCTTTACATCACGGTGACGAATTTTTCGTCAAAAATGAGCTAACGTAACATTTCATCCCATTGACGATTTTTTCGTCATAGCGATGAATTCAATTCATCCCTGTGATGAACTTATTTACATCCCATATACGACTATGTTACGTCCAGATGATGAATGTATTTCATCTATGTGATGATATTTTTCGTATCTGCGATTATTCTCTTTCATCCATGCGATGATGCAATTCTTCAAAAGTACGATTCTCGTTCGTCATCGCTACAAACGCCTTCGTCATAGCGATGAACTCTTTCCCTAAATTTGACGTAATCCATTCATCAATATGATGTAATAGATTCATCAATACGATGTAAACATCAAATTGATAAATTGATTATTAGAAATATTTTCTACGACACTTTTAATAAAGAACCATATTGTTTTTTGTTTTAATTAAATTTAAATTTTATTTATTTGAAATATGTACAACTAACGAAGTAAAAACGTATACAAAATTTTTCATACACATCTACCAAAGCTGTTGATTTTGATAAATTGATCATCTAGATACACAAACATTCTGTTACCTTAATTAGTGTTTAGATCACCAAGGATGAAAAGTTTTATGGGTTCATCCTGTGGAGTAAAAAAATTATAAAAAAGAATTTAAAAATTGAAATTTTAAATTTTTGTAAAATATATTCGATCTTTTTAGAACAAAATTTAACTCACCCTTTTTGTGCCCAACTGTTCCTTTTCGTTTTGAATTGTTTGCTCATCCAATTCATCTTTATTCTTTAATTTCTTTATCCGTATTCAGTTTTCACAGAACGAAAAATGTTGCGGCATTTATCTGTAAATTTGGAAATACTTCCATAAACATATAAATGTTAAAAAAAAATTGACCAAAAAATAAAAAAAATCGTCATTATGGTTAAATTTTTTTCATATATAACACTTCATGTTTGTTTTTACTTTACTCACATTTTTGTTTTTATTTTCACTTTCACATCTTTAAGCATTAGCTCTTTATTTTCAGCACGCGCGACCACCTTTACACTTTGGACTAAACTCAACAACTGAGAGGAACCATTTGAAATGTTCTTACCGCACAGAAAAAAAAACAATATTTCTACCACACAACTACGTATGGATGTGTTATTGCATTAGTATTTGAATACATGTCAACGGAGTAGATAAAACTTTTCGCGTATTTGAATATTATTTTCGTCAATTTGACGACTTTTATTGTTCTCATATGTCTTGTAAGCCAATTTAAAAACAAACATGTGAACAAATGTTTGCTCAAATACTCATTTGAGTTAGGTTAAATGTGGAGAGAGCATGAAATACCCAACAAAAATAACTTAGCTCTCATTAATAAAAGCTGTGTACAGTTATTTTAAAAACAAAACGTAGCAAGCGCATTTGGTTGTGTGTGTGTTTTTTTAGGTAGAGAAATAAACACACATCTACAGAACGTATTTATTTAATCATCACATTGAACATTGTTTCGTCACATTGACTATTGATTCGACTTTTAGGTGTTTCAGATTAGTATTAATGGAAAAATGTAAATTACAAACATCTATATACTATATACACCGTATATCGTTTTATGTTTTAGTTAGCATTGAGATTTTTTGATACACATTTCAGAGAAAAGTGTGTTTCATCAATTTGAAGATTCTTTCATCGCATTGACGAAAACCAGCATCCTTGATACATCATGAAAATAAAACACTTAAAACTTTTGTCCAACTTCTATTAATATGTGTAATTCATATATTGGGACTTCATATAAACGAAATTAATTTAAATCAAATGTTAATTTTGGTTAACTTTCGCTGAATCGGAAAGAAAATAATTTCGTCTCATAGACGAAACTAGATCATCAATGTGACGAACCATGAAAAGAACAAAAATTGACTTTGATCATAGATTTCGTCACGTGGACTACCGAAATACTCCCATGGAGGAATCTTTTCATCGCATAGACGAAAACGCATTGATGAAACTCAATCGTCAAGGTGACGAACGCTTTTTCTTTCGGTGTAGGATTGGGGTATATTAACTTTGTCATTCCGTTTGTAACACATCGAAATATAGCTCTAAGACCCCATAAAGTATATATATATATATATATATATATATATATATATATATATATATATATATATATATATATATATATATATATATATATATATATATATATATATATATATATATATATATATATATATATATATATATATATATATTGTGGGTCGTGGTGAAATTCTGAGTCTATCTGAGCATGTCCGTCCATCTAACTTCCGAACGAAAGAAGCTATCGACGTTAAACTTGACACAAGTAGTTGTTATTGATGTAGGTTGGACGGTATTGCAAATGGGCCATATCAGCCCACTTTTACGTATAGCCCCCTTATAAACGGACCCCCAAATTTGGCTTGTGATCCTCTAAGAGAAGCAAATTTCATCAGATCCTGCTGAAATATTGTACATGGTGTTAGTATGTGCTATCTAACAACCATGCAAAAATTACTCCACATCGGGCCATAATTATATATAGCCCCCATATAAATCGATCCCCCGATTTGGCTAGCCGAGCCTCTAAAAGAAGCAAATTTTATCCGATCTGGCTGAAATTTGGTACATGGTGTTAGTATATGGTCTCTAATGACCATACAAAAATTGGTACATATCGGTCCACTTCTACGTATAGCCCCCATATACACGGACCCCCAAATTTGGCTTGCGATTGCTCTAAGAGAAGCAAATTTCATCCGATTCGGCTGAAATTTGGTACATGGTGTTGGTATATGGTCTCTAACAACCATGCAAAAATTGGTCCACATCGGACCATAATTATATGCTATCGGTTTATATGGGTGATCGGTTTATATGGGGGCTATCCCCATATAAACCGATCCCCTGATTTGGCTAGCGGAGCTTCTAAGAGAAGCAAATTTCAACCGATCCGGCTGAAATTTGGTACATGGTGTTGGTATATGTTCTCTAATGACCATGAAAAAATTGGTCCACATCGACCCATAATTATATATAGCCCCCATATAAGCCGATCCCCAGATTTGACCTCCGGAGCCTCTTAGAGGAGCAAAATTCATCCGATCCGGTTGAAATTTGGTACGTGGTGTTGGTATATGGTCTCTAACAACCATGCAAGAATTGGTCCATATCGGTCCGTAATTATATATAGCCCCCATATAAACCGTTCCCCAGATTTGGCTTGAGGAGCCTCAAAAAGAAGCAAATTTCATCCGATCCGGCGGAAATTTGGTACATGATGTTGGTATATGGTCTCTAATAACCATGCAAAAATTGGTCCACATCGGTCCATAATTATATATAGTCCCCATATAAACCGATCCCCAGATTTGGGTTGCGGAGCCTCAGAGAGAAGCAAATTTCATCCGATCTGCCTGAAATTTGGTACATGATATTGGTATATGGTCTCTAACAACCATGCAAAAATTGGTCCACATCGGTTCATAATTATATATAGCCCCCATATAAACTGATCCCCAGATTTGGCTTGCGAAGTCTCCAAGAGAAGCAAATTTCATCCAATTCGGTTGTAATTTGGAACATGGTGTTAGTATATGATCTTTAACAACCGTGCCAGAATTGGTCCATATCGGTCCATAATTATACATAGCCCCCATATAAAACGTTCTCCAGATTTGACCTCCGGAGCCTCTTGGAGGAGCACAATTCATCCGATCCGGTTCAAATTAGGAACGTGGTGTTAGTATATGGTCGCCAACAACCATACCAAAATTGGTCCAATCACACAAAAATTGGTCCATATCGGTTCATAATCATGGTTGCCACTAGAGCCAAAACTAATCAACCAAAATTTTATTTCTATAGAAAATTTTGTCAAAAATTTATTTCTAGAGAAAATTTTGTTAAAATTTTATTCGGTTCATAATAAAAATTTCATTATTGTCAAAATTTTATTTCTATAGAAAATGTTGTCAAAATTTTATTTCTATAGAAAATTTTGTTCAAATTTTATTCGGTTCATAATCAAATAATCTACCAAGATTTTATTTCTATAGAAAATTTTGTCAAAAGTTTATTTCTATAGAAAATTTTGTTAAAATTTTATTTCTGTAGAAATTTTTGTCAAAATTTTCTTTCTATAGAAAATTTTTTCAAAATTTTTATTTCTATAGAAAATGTTGTGAAAATTTTATTTCTATAGAAAATTTTGTTAAAATTTTATGTCTACTTTGTCAAACTGAATTATATACGTATTGGATCGATCTTTTTATACCCTCCACCATAGGATGGGGGTATATTAACTTTGTCATTCCGTTTGTAACACATCGAAATATTGCTCTAAGACCCCATAAAGTATATATATTCTGGGTCGTGGTGAAATTCTGAGTCGATCTAAGCATGTCCGTCCGTCCGTCCGTCTGTCCGGCTGTCCGTCCGTCTGTGGAAATCACGCTAACTTCCGAACGAAACTAGCTATCGACTTGAAACTTGGCACAAGTAGTTGTTATTGATGTAGGTCGGATGGTATTGAAAATGGGCCATATCGGCCCACGTTTACGTATAGCCCCCATATAAACCGATCCCCAAATTTGGCTTGCGGAGCCTTCCGGAGCAGCAAAATTCATCCGATCCGGTTGACATTTGGTACGTGGTCTAAGTATACGGTCTCTAACAACCATGCAAAAATTGGTCCATATCGGTCGATAATTATATATAGCCCCCATATAAACCGATTCCCAGATTTGACCTCCGGAGCCTCTTGGAGGGGCAAAATTCATCCGATCCGGTTGAAATTTGGTACCTGATGTTAGTATACGGTCTCTAACAACCATGCAAAAATTGGTCCATATCGGTCCATAATTATATATAGCTCCCATATAAACCGATCCCCAGATTTGAACTCTGGAGCCTCTTGGATGAGCAAACTTCATCCTACCCGATTGAAATTTGGTACGTGGTGTTAGTATATGGTATCTAACAACCATGCAAAACTGGTCCATCTCGGTCCATAATTATATATAGCTCCCATATAAACCGATCCCCAGATTTGACCTCCGGAGCCTCTTGGAGGGGCAAAATTCATCCGATCCGTTTGAAATTGGGTACCTGATGTTAGTATACGGTCTCTAACAAGCATGCAAAAATTGGTCCATATCGGTCCCATAATTATATATAGCTCCCATATAAACCGATCCCCAGATTTGAACTCTGGAGCCTCTTGGATGAGCAAAATTCATCCGATCCAATCGAAATTTAGTACGTGGTGTTAGTATATGGTCTCTAACAGCCATGTAAAAATTGTCAAATTTTATTACTATAGAAAGTTTTGTCAAAATTTCATTTCTATAGAAAGTTTTGTAAAAAGTTTATTTCTATAGCAATGTTTGTCAACATTTTATTTCCATAGAAAATTTTGTCAACATTTTATTTCCATAGAAAATTTTGTCAAAAATTTTATTTCTATAGAAAATTTTGTCAAAATTTTATTGCTATAGAAAATTTTGTCAACATTTTACTTCATAGAAAATTTTGTCAACATTTTATTTCTATAGAAAATTTTGTCAAGTTTTTATATCTATAGAAAATTTTGTCAAAATTTTATTTCTATAGAAAATTTTGTCAAAACTGAATTATATAGGTGTTTAATCGGCCTTTTTTTTGTTTAATATATACCCCTTATGGACTAACTTACAATTTAGAAGACAGTGTTAAAAAGTTTTACGATACCTTGCCATCGGCAAGTGTTATCGCAACCCAAGTAATTCGATTGTGGATGACAGCCTTTAGTAGAAGTTCCTACGCAATCCATGGTGGAGGGTACATAAGATTCGGCCTGGCCGAACTTACGGCCGTATATACTTGTTTGATTTAATATATTCCACGTATGGACTTACATACAATTTAGAAGATGGTGTTTTAAGATACCTTGCCATCGGCAAGCGGTACCGCAACTTAAGTAATTCTATTCTGGATGGTAGTGTTTAGAAGAAGTTTCTACGCAATCTATGATGGAGGGTACATAAGCTTCGGCTGGCCGAACTTACGGCCGTATATACTTGTTTAGTTTAATATATACCACGTATGGACTATGTGGTATATATTATGGTGTTAGGAAGTTTTAAGATACCTTGCCATCGGCTTCAGTAGAAGTTTCTACGCATTCCATGGTGGAGGGTACATAAGCTTCGGCCTGGCCGATCTTACGACCGTACATACTTGTTTAATATTCCAAAGGCCGAACCGATTTAGATGCAAATCAGTTGAAAATATATATAATATCTAAATCTGAGCCGATTTTGTCAAAATCAATAGGGATTATCTTTGAGCCGAAGTAATATCCTATGCTATGTACTTTACACACAAAAATACATCAACAGACAGACGGAAAAGTAGACAGAGAGACGGATCGACCTTACAAAGTTGCTGAAAATTCAGCAGGATGTTTGCTGAGAGAATATCAGTTTGATATGTCCAGATACACCAATAGAAAAAAGTTTAATTATATCAACGAAATGTGTCGTTAAAAGTCAGCCAATGAAACAAGTTCGTTAATGCAACTAAATTTTCATTATTATAACGAATTTTCTGTTAATCAACATAACGTTTCGTACTATTAAAGAATATTTCTTTGGCTGAAGAAGATTTTAAAGTTATATGGGTTTTCTTATTAACTTATTAATTCGGAACAGATAAAGACTTTGGCATTTATAAAATTAGACACATGATGGGTATTCAACCTACCACTCACAAAATTATTTGATTTCCCGGGAAATTTATCGCCTAATATGACGCGACAAATATGTTTCTATGTAGAAACATAATTAATTCTAAGAAAGAAAATTAATGCACACTCACACACACAAACAATCTCGTCCTAATGCATATGAATCTAAATGTGAAATGTTTGCTGGGACCTTAGAGAGTTCCTGCTGGTACTTGTGTACCAATGCTGCTGTTGGTTTACTCTTGTGCTACATATCACAAATATATTTGTACTCGTATTATATAAAAATTTATAATAAACACAACCGCAACAACACTATACCTTCCCAACAACAACTATAACAATTGAAAAGCGGCCACAACAGTGGCACATTGCGGTATGGGGGGACATGGTAGTAGAAATAGCTACAACGACCTTATCCAGGAGCAAACAATGTTCCCTTATTTATTTTGATATAAGTGTGCTTGGATATATCTGCAACTGTATGTGTATGTGCGTGCGAGTGTGATTGCATGCATTTCAGTCACCTTAGACTGACTTGTGGCTAACATCCCCATTTTCTCCATCCATTACCACCATCTCTGCCACCGGGGAACAATCATAAAAAATACATAGATGAGTTTCACGGAATATCCAACATCACTACAACAGGAGGCAACACCATTGCCGCAACAAAGGCCACCGACACAATGCCACCACCTCTAATACTCCCAATACCAAGAAACACCGGGTAAGAGAATAAAGAGAAATGTTGGAATTTATGGTATTTCCTTTTTTAAGGATCAGATAAGCTAATAAAAAATATTATAATTACATATCTGACTTGAAGGCGCAACACTCTAACCATCACCAAAGGCATCACCGGAAGTCATACCATTGCTCAACTGATATTACAACATGCGGCAAACAGTGTAACATAGAGAAGAATGTTTTAACTGAAAAAAATACATAAAAGAAGAAAATTAAAAATAGTTGGAATAGTAAAGTCCACTAGAAATTCGGAACCATTTTTTTATTTATCTATAATATAGATAGATAAAAAAGATTCTATATATAAAATTCAGAGTATATTTGTTTGTTTTGTATGTACCGGGTAAGCTCGGAAACTCCTGAACCAATTTACTTGAAACGGCTGAACCGATTTACTTGAATCTGTGCCAAATTGCAGGACAATATCTCCATTATTGATAGCTGTAGCATGAATACAACAGTCAGACAGACAGACAGACAGACATGGTTATATCGTCTTAGAATTTCTCCCTGATCAATAATATATATATATATATATATATATATATATATATATATATATAATATATATATATATATATATATATATATATATATATATATATATATATATATATATATATATATATATTATATATATATATATATATATATATATATATATATATATATATATATATATATATATATATATATATATATATATATATATATAGTATATACTATATTATATATTAAATATATGTTTACATCTAAGAATATTATATTTACAAACATTTTATGTCCCAAACATGTTATGCTAGTTTATGAACATTATATGCATGTATTTAAAAATATTGTGTTAAAAAATTTGAATTCCAAACATATAATTTTTACATCCAACATATGAAAACAGTCTTTTTCGGCCGTGTAGGGGAGTCTATAAATAATTCCGAACTGAATGAACCAATTTTTGCGCGGTAATTAGACAGCCAGAAGTGAATAATGGGGGTCAGTTTATATGGGGGCTATATACAATTATGAACCGATATGGACCAATTTTTGTGTGATTAGAACCAAATTTTAGCAAGATCAAATGAAATTTGCTTATCCAGGAGGCTCTATGAGTAAAATCTAAGTATCGGTTAATTTGGAGGCTATATATGACTTTAGACAGATATAGACCAATTTCTGCATGGTTATTAGCGGCCATATATTAACACAACTTACCAAATTTCAACCGAATCGGATGAAATTTACTCCTCCATTATGGACCGATATCGACCAATTTTTGAATGAATGTTAGATATCATATAGTTACACCACGTACCAAATGTCAACCGGATCGGATCAAATTTGATTCTCTAAGACGACCTACATCAATAACAACTAATTGTGCGAAGTTTCAAGTCGATAGCTTGTTTCGTTCGAAAGCTAGCGTGATTTCAACAGACGGACGTACGGACATAGCTATATCGACTCAGACTTTCACCACGACCCAGAATATATACTTTAGATCAATATTTGGATATTTTACAAAGGTAAGACAAAGTTTATATACACCCATCCTATGGTGGAGGGTATAAAAAGTGAAGTTTGTGAAAAAATTTAGTTTTTAGTTTTTATACCCTTCACCACTACTGTGGTACAGGGTATAATAAGTTTGTGCATTTGTATGGAACGCCAAGAAGGAAAAGTCTGACACCCATTTAGTATACCCATCGTCTTAGAATTAAATTCTGAGTCGATTTAGCGATGTCCGTCTGTCTGTCTGTCCGTCCGTCTGTCTGTCTGTCTGTCTGTCCGTCCGTCTGTCTGTATATGCAATTTGGTGTGCAAAGTACAGCTCGCAGTTTAAGTCCGTCCGTCCTCAAATTTGGCACAGAGTTTTACATTGGCTCAACGACAATCGCTATTGATTTTGAAAAAATCGGTTCAGAATTATATATAGTTGCCATATATATTTATCACCGATCTGGTCATAATTGATGTATTTACCACCGTATTTTCTCAAATTTCAGGTAGCCAGATATTTTGGGGCTTTCGTAAGATATGTAAAATATCAGCCAAATCGGTTCAGATTTAGATATAGCTCCCATATATATCTTTCGTCCCATTTGAACTTATATGGCCTCAAAAGCCACAGTTTTGCCCTGATTTGCTTCAAATCTTGCACAAGGAGTACGTTTAAGAGTGTCATTCAGTGTGATAAATTTGGTTGAAATCAGTTCTGATTTAGATATAGCTCCCATATATATCTTTCGCCCGATTTCGACTAATATGGCCTCAAAAGCCAGAGTTTTGCCCTTATTTGCTTAAAATTTTGCATAAGGAGTGCGTTTAATAGTATCGTTAAGCGTGCCAAATTTGGTTCAAATCGGTTCAGATTTTTAGATATAGCCCCCATATATATCTTTCGCCCGATTTACACCCATATGACCACGGAGGCCAAAATTATTCTTCCATTTAGGTTTTTTTGCTGAGATTGCAGGATTATTATTCTAACTATGCAGGTTAAATTTGGTCAAAATCGTTTCATATTTAAATATAGCTCCCATATATATACGCCAGAGTAGGGGAAATATGGTAGACTTTTTATACCCTCCATCATAGGATGGGGGTATATTAACTTTGTCATTCCGTTTGTAACACATCGAAATATTGCTCTAAGACCCCATAAAGTATATATATTCTGGGTCGTGGTGAAATTCTGAGTCGATCTAAGCATGTCCGTCCGTCCGTCCGTCCGTCCGTCCGTCTGTTGAAATCACGCTAACTTCCGAACGAAACAAGCTATCGACTTGAAACTTGGCACAAGTAGTTGTTATCGATGTAGGTCGGATGGTATTGAAAATGGGCCATATCGGTCCACTTTTACGTATAGCCCCCATATAAAGGGACCCTCAGATTTGGCTTGTGGAGCCTCTAAAAGAAGCATATTTCATCCGATCTGGCTGAAATTTGGTATATGCTGTTGGTACATGGTCTCTAACAACCATGCAAAAATTGGTCCACATCGGTCCATAATTATATATAGCCCCCATATAAACCGATCCCCAGATTTGGCTTGTGGAGCCTCTAACAGAAGCCTATTTCATCCGATTCGGCTGAAATTTGGTATATAGGGTTGGTATATGGTCTCTAACAACCATACAAAAATTGGTTAACATCGGTCCATAATTATATATAGCCCCCATATAAACCGATCCCCAGATTTGGCTTGCGGAGCCTAAAAGAGAAGCAAATTTCATCCGATCCGGTTAAAATTTGGTACATGGTGTTGGTATATGGTCTCTAACAATCATGCAAAAATTGGTCCACATTGGTCCATAATTATATATAGCCCCCATATAAACCGATCCCCAGATTTTGGCTTGCGGAGCCTCAAAGAGAAGCAAATTTCATCCGATCCGGCTGAAATTTGGTACATGATGTTGGTATATGGTCTCTAACAACCGTGCAAAAATTGGTCCACATCGGTCCATAATTATATATAGCGCCCATATAAACCGATCCCCAGATTTGGGTTGGGGAGCCTCAAAGAGAAGCAAATTTTATCCGATCCGCCTGAAATTTGGTACATGATATTGGTATATGGTCTCTAACAACCGTGCAAAAATTGGTTCACATCGGTTTATAATTATATATAGCCCCCATATAAACCGATCCCCAGATTTGGCTTGCGGATCCTCAAAGAGAAGCAAATTTTATCCGATCCGCCTGAAATTTGGTACATGATATTGGTATATGGTCTCTAACAACCGTGCAAAAATTGGTCCACATCGGTTTATAATTATATATAGCCCCCATATAAACCGATCCCCAGATTTGGCTTGCGGATCCTCAAAGAGAAGCAAATTTTATCCGATCCGCCTGAAATTTGGTACATGATATTGGTATATGGTCTCTAACAACCGTGCAAAAATTGGTCCACATCGGTTCATAATTATATATAGCCCCCATATAAACCGATCCCCAGATTTGGCTTGCGAAGCCTCAAAGAGAAGCAAATTGCATCCGATCCGGCTGAAATTTGGTACATGGTATTGGTATATGGTCTCTAACAACCGTACAAAAATTGGTCCACATCGGTCCATAATTATATATAGCCCCCATATAAACCGATCCCCAGATTTGGCTTGCGAAGTCTCCAAGAGAAGCAAATTTCATCCAATCCGGTTGTAATTTGGAACATGGTGTTAGTATTTGATCTTTAACAACCGTGCCAGAATTGGTCCATATCGGTCCATAATTATATATAGCCCCCATATAAAACGTTCTCCAGATTTGACCTCCGGAGCCTCTTGGAAGAGCAAAATTCATCCGATCCGGTTCAAATTAGGAACGTGGTGTTAGTATATGGTCGCTAACAACCATACCAAAATTGGTCAAATCATACAAAAATTGGTCCATTTCGGTTCATAATCATGGTTGGAACTAGAGCCAAAAATAATCTACCAATATTTTATTTCTATAGAAAATTTTGTCAAAATTTTATTTCTATAGAAAATTTTGTTCAAATTTTATTCGGTTCATAATCATGGTTGCCACTCGAGCCAAAAATAATCTACCAAGATTTTATTTCTATAGAAAATATTGTCAAAATTTTATTTCTATAGAAAATTTTTTGTTAAAATTTTATTTCTGTAGAATTTTTTGTCAAAATTTTCTTTCTTTGAAAATTTTGTAAAAATTTTTATTTCTATAGAAAATTTTGTCAAAATTTTATTTCTGTAGAAAATTTTGTCAAAATGTTGTGTCTACTTTGTCAAACTGAATTATATACGTATTGGATCGAGCCTTTTTGATTTAATATATACCACGTATGGACTTACATACAATTTAGAAGATGGTGTTAGGAGGTTTTAAGATACCTTGCCATCGGCAAGCGTTACCGCAACTTAAGTAATTCGATTGTGGATGGCAGTGTTTAGAAGAAGTTTCTACGCAATCCATGATGGAGGGTACATAAGCTTCGGCCTGGCCGAACTTACGGCCGTATATACTTGTTCATATTTTAGACCCATTTTCAATGGGATTTTCCTCCAATTGACAGGATAGTTTCCACGGAGAATATATTTAATATGATATTTAAGTGTGTTAAGTTTGATTTAATTTGGTTCGGATTTAGATAAAGCCTCCATATATAAGTTTTTCCGGTTTATACAAATATGACAAAAATTCCCAGACTTTACACAAACCGGTTGAGTTTTAAATAAGGCTCCAAGTCGCCCGACTTGACCAAATAATATATCACAACCCACACTTGACCATATATCACAACCCACACTTAACCAATATCCTTGTAAAATCGCCACTGCTCAGTAGAAAAAATTGTAAATATCACTCAAATTGTCCTATATCTCGAATACATATGTATCGCCCGATAAATCATAAATGCTATTTTGTACAATTGCATCAAAATTGCTCTAACTTTATATTTCCCATATTTTTTTACCAACATTGTGTTTCATCCCAGGGTATTAGCCAATTTAATTTTTAATTCTAGCGATTTTGCAGAAGTACAAAAAATTGTCTCTAAATCGTTCAGATGTAAATCAGATATGGTAACACAAATTTTGGTCTACATAATGGTGAAGGGTATAATATAGTCGGCCCGCCCGACTTTAGAATTTACTTACCTGTCTTTTTTTAATTTCTTCATTTGAAGTTGCGCCTTGAAAGTTCAAGGCACAACTTCTAAAGCAATGCAAATGATCTAAACATGGAGCGTTTCCGTCCTATGATAACCCGATATAAAATTCATTCGTGTTGATCCAAGTTTACACTACTTCCGAATCACAAGTTGGGAATCCAAACCACCCAGAGAAGGAATATGATCACCTCAAACCTGTTTCAAGAGCAAAGTGTTTTTTTTTGACGGCGTGCGGGTGACATGTTTGTCGCAACCATAGTATCTTCTCGAAAATTATGATGTTGGCAACCATATATGTGGTTTCCTATAAAACAACATTTTTGCGCCAAAAATGTTCATGTTCACCGTTTAAAAATAACATTTTGTTGTGGGTGATCATATTACTTCTCTGCGTGTACTTTTTCCGAAGATAATTTTTTTGCTGGGTTATTATACCCCCATCACTATCATTGTAGGTATAAACATGTGAGCATATATGAGCTAAAACATTATACATTTATATAATTATATATACTTTTTTTTTTTTTTTGAAATTGCTCCACTGTATTTGATTCGACTACCAATCTGCGACACCCACACTCAACATTAGGCATCCCGCACAATACGCATCAATGTCTCCTGCGATATGATAACCAAGTGTATTTGTGTGAGTTTGACTTTGACGACCTGTATTCTAATATGCTTTAATGTACAATAAAATTTAATGGTGATAATAATAAAGCATTAAACTTACTTAGGGATATGATAAACGGGAATATTGCAAGTATTTCGTCTAGATGAAAATAAATGTTCGCGATTTTGCTTGTATCCCAGTGATAAACAAAGTCAAATTGAATCAGAGAATATCGCATTTTGTATTAGCTTGGAAAAATGTCTAGGGCTATAATGTCATGTCGTTAGCTAGAAAGCCAGGTGAGATAAAATAACAAAAAACGAGAACGAACCAAAATAAGATATGAATTTGCAAATTAATATAATCTCATCGATTTGTGACAATCATTAAAAATAAAGCTCCGCCATACATATCATTTTGGACGCATGATATGGATAACTGCTATTTAAATAAATTATCAATAAACTGTGTATAAATCCTTGCCATGAATTTGAATGAATTCACCATGGATTCTCATTAAGACCCAAAAAATATGAGTTTCTAAAAAACTAGTTTGGATACCCAACTTGTGATAGGGAAGTGGTGCATATTTGGGTCATTCCAAATTAATATGTATGTATCTCGTAATAATCTCTTTGTTCTCAAGCAATCTGGATCATAGTTATGTGACTGCTTTGGCCGATATCTGGTAGGATTTGGTAACAGAACAATATATTGGGAAGATATCTTTGCTCGTGTTACTTGATCACTTAGAGGCGTTCGTCATAGTGTATCATGAGCTATTATGTCTTAAATTGAGATACCTATTTAATTTTTCTCGAAGGGCGACGCGTCTTTTAGGGTCATATTTTACTGGAAGGGTTCTGACTGTTTACATGAAAATTGGGATATCCGACCCATTCTATATATTTTACGAGGTGTTCCGCAAGGTTCTACGAGATGACGATTTCTTTTCTCTTTCTTAATAGCACAATTCATATGTATGCTAATGATATTTAGATATGATACATGGGATATCATTTCAAGATGTAATTAATCTTGTGTTCCTAGTGCTCCTTCACAAGATAATATACTCTGGCCATCCACAGCATTTATATGAGCGACTTCGTTTTACTAGATCGACCAAGGGTAGGAAAACTGTTCCAATGCGGTATCGAAGCCTAGTCTCAGAGTGTCTGTTCTTTGTTTACTCCATACGTCACTGGAATAGTCTATCTAATAACTTGCAGCAAATTAACAACACAATGCAATTTAAATGCAATTTATCTTGGGTCTTATATGTTAACTTCCTAAGGAAATTATATACGAGAATTATTCCTGCCAAATTGAACTATGTTTCACCAACACTATGTATCAGTGGTAGTGATATATAAATTTAAGATTTAAAATACTAAAATAAGTATTAGCCTATATTAAATATTTCAGTTAATTAAAAAAATATTTCTATAAATCTAAGGTTAGGTTAGTTATAGTAGCAGTTCGTTATTTCAGGCTTACCTAGATCATTCAGTCCATTGTGATACAACAGTGGTAAAATTCTCTCCTACACTCAGAGAAGAGTGAACCCATTAGCGAGTTATCTTTAACTAACCAGTGTTAATATTGAACTTCGTGTGTCGCTAAAGAAGCATCTACCCATAGTAAGTTCAACATTTTCCTATCGGTTAGTAATTTGTTTTAACATTTGTCAAGTTCAAATTTAACTGTTCAGAAGTAAAAAATTAACTAAATAATACATTTTTGAAAACGAAAAAATTAATGTTCCGGATTTCCTAGACCACCTGGTGACTTGGGGCAAGGAGACCCCAAGGGGAAGGATCCCCATTTCCACATGTCATATTATATTTAGTACAAACCACTTACTCTTCGGTAGTACAAATCCTTTAGAATCATTTGTTAGATTTTTTTATCATTTTATAAAATTTTACCTTTTGTCCGGACGGAGGATCGAACCGCGTACTATCAGTTTTCTAACTAAACACACTATCCACTGGGCCACTTAGCTCTTACACTCATCAACAACCAAATGTGACTTTGTTTATTCTTTTCTTGCTTGGCTGCATGTATTCATTAACACATGCATTCAAGGGTGTCTATTTTTAGAAACACCACACATGTTTCGGAGACGAACTATTGTCTAGAAGTAGATTCACTCAACGGTAGTTAGAATTAACATTCATCGTTAGTTTATTTATACATTTCGTGTCCAACTAGACTTCGTAATATTGCACAGTAAAAGTTCAGTAACGCTGAGAAACTTCTTCGTACGTTGGAGAAAATACGTACTCGCTATTATTATATTTGCTTCAGTCCATTTACGCACCCATTGGGAGTTCTTAACCATTTTGCTGGTAATGGCCGTAAGTTCAAGGGATAAGGGACCTCCATTTTATACCCTCCATCATAGAATGGGGGGTTATATTAATTTTGTCATTCCGTTTGTAATACATCGAAATAAAGTATATATTTTCTGGGTCGTGGTGAAATGCTGAGTCAATCTAGCACGGTTCCGTCTGTTGAAATCTCGCTAACTTTCGAACGCAACAAGCTATCGACTTGAAACTTGGCATAAGTTGTTATTGATGTAGGTCGGATGGTATTGCAAATGGGTCATATCGGACCACTTCTACGTGTAGCCCCCCATATAAACCGACCCCCAGCTTTGGCTTGTGGAGCCTCTTAGAGAAACACATTTCCTCCGTTCCGGTTGAAATTTGGTACGTGGTGTTAGTATATGGTATCTACCAACCTTGCAAAAATTGGTCCATATCGGTCCATAATTACATATAGCCCCAATATAAACCGATCCCCAAATTTAACTTCCGGAGCCTCTCTGAAGAGCAAAATTCATCACACCCAGTTGATATTTGGTACGTGGTGTAAGTATATGGTCTCTAACAACCTTGTAAAAATTGGTCCATATTGGTCAATAATTATATATAGCCCCCATATAAACCGTTCCCCAGAATTGACCTCCAAAGCCTCTTGGAGGAGCAAAATTCATCCGATTAGGCTGCAATTGGAACATTGTGCTAGTATATAGCCGCTAACAACCATGCCACATTTGGCCCATATCGGTCTATAGTTATATATAGCCCTCAGATAAACCGTTTCCCAATCACACAAAAATTGGTCCATATCGGTTCATAATTGTATATAGCCCTCATATAGCCCCCCATATTTCAATTCTGGATCTCTAATTACCGCACAAAAGTTCGTAATTATTTATAGACTTCCTTATATATACCTTTTTTGTCTGCTGTATACCACGTATGGACTAACTTACAATTTAGAAGACGATGTTAACCCAAGTAATGTTTAGTAGAAGTTTCTACACAGTCCGTGGTGGAGGGTACATAAGATTCGGCCTGGTCTAACTTACGGCCGTATATACTTGTTATAGCTGAGTTCGAACGGCGTTTCACTGAGAGGACACGATAGATCTCTCCAAGATTGGTGGTAAATTGTGGGTTGTGCGATATTATTTGGACAAATCGGCAAAATTTACAAAAGTCAGAGTCTTATCAACATCTCAAATGTTTTCTGTAAAGACTGGTATTACAGTGTATATGGTTTGACTACAAATAGGGAAACAATGAGGAAATCATCCCGGAGATTTTTGTGAAAAGTGGCTATTTTGGCTAAACCGGAAGAATATATATTCGGAGGCTTTATCTAAATCTGAACCGAATTGGATCAAATTCGAGACACTTAAATATAATGCTAAATCTATTCTCTGTGTAAAATGTCAAGTTAATTGGTGTAAAATTCCATTGCAAATGGGTATAAAAGATGAAATATTCAATTAATATTCTCTACTTCCCCAAATCAGGCGTACATATATATGGAAGTTACATTTAAATACTAACCGATTTTAACTAAATTTGGCACATATTGGTAGAATGTTAATTCTACTATCCGTGTCAAATTTCATATAAATCGGAATGAAACTTTTGCCTCCGAGCAAAAGATATGTATGTAAACGCAAAAAAAGAAACGTTTGGGAAAACGTGTACCGCAAACGTTTTTCTTTTGTTATAGTTTTTTGAATTTCTTCGAAAATTTTAAACTTTTATCACCAAAAAAATTTGTTTGTTACAAAACTTTTATTGTCCATTTCGTTGATATCAAGCACTATTCTTTCTGAATTTAGGTCTTCAATAAAAACATTTCACAGTTTCATAGTAAAAATTCAATATAGTAATAACATATGTAATGTTGAACATCTTTTCAGAATCTTCCGAACGTATCTGGAATATATGTAAAAAAACGTTTTGGTGTTCGGTCAAAGCAGGGATCGAACCTATGACTCTTGGCATGCAAGGTGGACGTACTAACCATTGCCCCAAGGTACCCAACAAAATATATGTTTTTGTTAACCCTTTCGACCCTAAAGTTGCCTGTGGGCAACTTTTTGTGTTTTGAGACTCACTGTCAGCGTTGTTTTTGTTTTTGTTCATAAAACTGTAACGGTATCGAAAGCTACAAGTGTTTTCTTCAAGTTGAATGAAAAATCAGCTAATTTGGTTGTCAATTAGCAAAAAAATTTCATTAATTCGCACGTACCTCAAGAAAAAAACTTTTGCGAATTTAAAAAGAGGTTTTTATACATGTGACTTTTTTCAAAAATTACAACTAAAATGTTGAAAGTTTTTATTAAATCTATTGTAGGACATGTCAAATAAAATATTTCTGGAAGTCAAATCTTAGAATTGCAAAAAAAAACAGATGAAAAATTTTTAAAATTGAAAATTTGGGCAATTGTGGTAGTAAAATTACATATTTTTGAACATAAGGCCTGGAGAAAAAAGGTTTGAAAAACAATGATTTTGAAAAAATTTTGAACTTCTATTGGGATGTCCCAGTGACGAGAAATGCGGCGATGATGTGGAAAACATATCTGCAGCGCAGTGGGGAATTTGGAAGAATCGTAAAAAGGGAGGAAGCCACTTCTTGGCAACATACTAGTGGATTAGCACGAATATTGACGCTTTATAATACTTTGTTTTTTTACACCGCCAGTTAGATTGACATGGGTTAAAAAAAAAAAAAAAAAAAAAAAAAAAAAAAAAAAAAAACATTTTCGTGAGTCACGCGAAGCCGTGAATGAAATTTAAACGAAATCTCGTGAATATGCGTGAACGGGATTAAAGAAAAATGTGTGGCGCGTGAGCGTGAGTAAAAATCAAATTGTGTTCGTGATTGTGAGTGAGTAAACTTTCTTCGAAATCACGCTCCCGATAAGAATTTACTTTCACGATCCAACCCACGCTCACGATCCAACTCACGCTCAAGATAAAATTCACGTTAACAATAAAATTCATATTCACGATAAAATTCGCACTCACGGTAAAACAGACACAAAAAGTCACAATCACGAACAAATTCACGTTCACGATTAAATTCAAGCTCACCGATTTTAATCACCTTTACATATTTAATCACGCTTAAGATTTCAATAGCGTGAGTCACGAGAAATTTCGTTAATTACCAAAATTTTATTGAGCCACGAAAATTGTCGTGTTCCGAAAATATTCGTGACTTACGAGATTTGTCGTGAATTACGAAAATTGTCGTGACTCGTGCGAAAGCGTGAGACATAAACATTGTTCATGTGTGAGCGTGTGCGAGTATTACTTTTCATTTCGTGACCGTGAATTCCTACCTACATGGCATGCGTGAGTACAAATATTTCTTCGTGAATGTTTGAGCGTGATTGAAATTCCACTCACGCGCGCATCTAAGTATATATTTACTGTAAAATAACAAAAAACTTAACAAAAATCCAATAAAACGTAATACGTCTATCATTACAAAACAAACTATTTTGTAGTCACAATTGCCCAAAGTTGCCCACAGGCAACATTCTCTACCGCCTAAACGAATGGGCGTGGCGACACGAAATTATGGCTAGACGCTTCTTAAATGACTTCAACATGATTAAAAGTAAAAAAAAAAATTAGCGATACCTATAAAAATTCGGGGTCGAAAGGGTTAAATAAAGTTTGTTTAATCGGTTCGTGAGCGCCGAAAACTATGCTATATAAATATAACTATTTGTTGATGACAATATAGCTACATAGCCCTGTGGATAGTGTGTTGGTTCGATGCTCCGTCCGCCGTAAGTTCGGCCAGGCCGAATTTTATGTACCCTCCACCATGGATTGCGTAGAAACTTCTACGAAAGATTGTCATCCACAATCGAATTACTTGGGTTGTGGTATCTTAAAACTTCTTAACATCGTTTTCTAAATTGTGACTTAGTCCATACGTGGTATATATTAGACAATACGTAGTCGTAGTGAAATATGGGGGTCGCTTATATGGGGGCTATATACAATTATGAACTTGATATGGACCAATTTTTGTGTGATTGGGGATCGATTTATCTGAGGGCTCTATATAACTATAGACCGATATGAACCTAGTTAGACATGGTTGTTAACGGCCATATACTAGCACAATGTACCAAATTTCCACTGACTCGGTTGAAATTTTTGGCATGATTGTTAAATAACATATACTACCACCACTACCAAATTTCAAGCGCATCGGATGAATTTTGCTTCTCCAAAAGGCACCGGAGGTCAAATCTGGGGACCGGTTTATATGAGGGCTATATATAATTATGAACCGATGTGAACCAAAGTTTGCATGGTTGTTGGAGACCATATACTAATACCATATACCAAATTTATATGGGGGCTATATATAATTATGGATCGATGAGAACCAATTTTTGCATGGTAGTTAGAAATCATATGCTGACACCATGTACCATAATTCAGCCGGATCGGATGAAATTTGCTTCTCTTAGAGCCTCCGCAAGCCAAATCTGGGGATCGGTTTATATGGGGGCTATATATAAATATGGACCGATGTGGACCAATTTTTGCATGGTTGTTAGAGACCATATAGTAACACCATGTACCAAATTTCAGCCGGATCGGATGAAATTTGCTTCTCTTAGAGTCTACGCATGCCAAATCGGGGATTCGGTTTATATGGGGCTATATATAATTATGGATCGATGAGAACCAATTTTTGCATGGTAGCTAGAAATCATATGCTGACACCATGTACCATATTTCAGCCGGATCGGATGAAATTTGCTTCTCTTAGAGCCTCCGCAAGCCAAATCTGGGGATCGGTATATATGGGGGCTATATATAATTATGAACCGATGTGGACCAATTTTTGCATGGTTGTTAGATACCATATACTAACACCATGTACCAAATTTCAGCCGGATCGGATGAAATTTGCTTCTCTTAGAGGCTCCTCAAGCCAAATCGGGGGATCGGTTTATATGGGGGCTATATATAATTATGGACCGATGTGGACCAATTTTTTGTATGGTTGTTAGAGACCGTACACAAACACCATGTACCAAATTTCTGCTGGATCGGATGGAATTTGCTTCTCGTACAGGATCCGAAAGCCAAATTTGGGGGTCCGTTTATATGGGGCCTATACGTAAAAGTAGACCGATATGGCCCATTTGCAATACCGTCCTACCTATATCAATAACAATTAGTTGTGCCAAGTTTCAAATCGACAGCTTGTTTCGTTCGGAAATTAGCGTGATTTCAACAGACGGACGAACGGACATGCTCAGATCGACTCAGGATTTCACCACGACCCAGAATATATATACTTTATGGGATCTTAGAGCAATATTTCGACGTGTTACAAACGGAATGACAAAGTTAATATACCCCCATCCTATCATGGAGAGTATAAAAATGTGTAAAATCGAATAGTTTCTTCTACATTGTTTGAATTGCAGAAAAAGCTGCTAAGAACAAAAAATCGTGAAAGTGAGAAAGATGTGAGGGAATATGCAATTAGCCAGAAAAGATTATTTTTTGTTGAGTTAGTCTTTTTGAAATTGTTTTTACATCCTGAAAAAAATATACGTTTATCACAAAAAGTATATACTTTTGACAAAATTTGGCGTACTTTACAATACTATCAGTTGTACTCCTTATGCAATCAATATAAAATTCAGGCCTATGGGGCCATATAAATGCATATCGGGCGAAAGATATGTTTGGGAGCTATATATAAATCGGATTTAGCTGATATTTTGCAAGTTTTACGGGACTAGCAAAACATTCAGATGTATGATATTTGAGGAAGATAGGTTCATAATTACATCAATTATGATCAAATCCGTGATAAAAATTAATCTGAGCCGATTTTTTCCAAAATCAATAGCGATTGTCTTTGACCATGCTAAATTTGAAGACGACCGGACTTAGAATTTATTTCTAAGCTGCTCCTTCTTGGCGTTACATACAAATGCACGAACTTATTATACCCTGTACCACAGTAGAGGTGAAGGGTATACACTGATAGAAAAAGTTTCGTTATATTAATGAAATGTTTCATTAAAAGTGAGCCAATGAAACAAATTCGTTAATACAATGAAATTTTTCGTTATTATTACGAATTTTCTCTTAATCAACGTAACGTTTCGTACTATTAACGATTTATTTCATTGTGTTAATGAAAAATTTTCATTATATCAATGAAAAATTTTCGTTAGCTCAATTTTAATGAAATTTTCTTTGTGTGTAAAGATGTAACGTTTATCAAAAAAGGTCTATACTTTTCTTCGTAACAAACTTCTTTACGGCGAAAAGTATATGGTAAATGATGTTTTTTTGTCTAAAATTTCGCTTAGTAGGAAAAAATTGTTTTTGCATAAACTACATCCATAAGTAGTTTACGTTTTTTTTTCTGTGTAAGTTTCATTTAGTATTGGTTTAACAATGGAAATATGTATATTCACTATGAACATATCATATCTTCCATAATAAGGGTTTTTGATTATTGAATATGACTATTTGGTCTATAACAACAACTTGATATAGATATAAATTTTCCCTGATACACAATCACTCGCATTTTCTTCGTCTCTAACTGTATCTATCATTTCCATATGTGAAGTGTTCTCGGAAAAAGGTTTTGGGTAGGTTTTCAAGGATATTAATTATGGAGCATACACGTTTCCCTGCAACTATAGCTTACATCTTTTTATGTCATGCTCGTGTTTGCCATTTCGTTTTGTTTTATTTTTTTAGAATACACATAAAATCATGTAATAAAAAATTCATTAAGGCAAAAAAACCCAGAATTTGGCTTTGCTCTTGTTTGGTAACCCTTCCCGGGCAGCTCTAGTTAGTTTTGTGCAAACCAAGGACACAATGCATCCACTGATGAAACGCATCCAACTAGGGTGAAGATTTTGTACATGTAAAGCAAAAACAAAAGGAAAATGTGGAAAACCTAAGGTAGTGATAAAATGAAAATATTCCAAAATAAACAAAAAACCTAAATAAGGAATAAGACACTATCCAACTACATTAGTTGCAAGTTTTGTAGTTCACAACGAAGCGTTATCTTGTAATCTTCATTCTTTTGAGTTTGTTTTCTATGCCAGATAGGTTGCATCTGCATATGCTAGTTGAGGTATAAAATATGAATTTATTCTCACTTCTATATTGACAGGAAAGACCATTTATTCTCTTTCTATACGAGCACCGTCGATAGAGCATATTAAACTAATCCAAAGGAATGACATCAATTCAGACTAACCGGAACCTTTTTTCGGCGAGATTCCTGGCTTCAATCAAAGAAATAAACAATGGAACGTTTGAACAGTTTCTTTTTTGAGGTCTGAAATTTTAGAAACAAGAAGTTTTCTTTCGATGTTAAAATGTTCATTTTAACGCAAATAAAAAATATTAGAGACAATCATTACATCGATTCAGATGTATTTGCTCTTAAGGAGAACACTTGGGAGCCACCGTGGTGCAATGGTTAGCATGCCCGCCTTGCATACACAAGGTCATGTGTTCGATTCCTGCTACGACCGAACACCAAAAAGTTTTTCAGCGGTGGATTATCCCACCTCAGTAATGCTAGTGACATTTCTGAGGGTTTCAAAGCTTCTCTAAGTGGTTTCACTGCAAAGTAGAACGCCGTTCGGACTCGGCTATAAAAAGGACGTCCCTTGTCATTGAACTTAACATGGAATCGGACAGCACTCAATGATAAGAGAGATGTTCACCAATGTGGTATCACAATGGACTGAATAGTCTAATAGCGATTTCGATTGGAAAAAAGGTGCAACATTCTCGAAATTGATAGCAAAATATGAAGGACACTGTGATAGATTTTGGATCCTGTATCACTCACAATATTAGGAATTAACAATAACTTTGGAATGACGCTATGCAATGAGGAAAAAAGTAGGGTAACACCAATGCAACATATTTTTGCGAATCGAAAACGCCATAAGTGAGCCTGATACATCGGTCTGCCACCTAACCTAACCTAACCTAACCTAAGGAGAACACTTTATAACAAAGGGAAACGTCGTTTATCTAAAATTTCTTTTCGTACGAAATTGTTATTATTATTATTATTTTTTTTTTTTGGTGTAGCATTTTGAAATTTTCTATATTCTGTTATAGTTTATCGAAAATTTCTTTTCGTACGAAATTATTTTTTTGTTGTGTGTCATTTTAACAATTTCTATACTCTGTTATCGCACATACACGCAAAGAAAAAAAACGCTTGGAAAACGTGTACCGAAAACGTTTTTCTTTTGTTATAGTTTTTTGAATTCCTTCGAAAATTTTAAACTTTTATAACCAAAAAAATTAGTTTGTTACAAAATTTTTATTTTTTCAATAAAAAAAATATTTTTGAACCAACAACACAGTCCATTTTGTTTATATCAAGCTCTGTTCTTTTTTTACTTTAAGTCTTTAATAAGACATATTTGACAGTTCGTAGTAAAAATTTAATATAGTAGTATGTAATGTTGAACATCTTTTCGGATTCTTCCGAACATATCTGGAATATATGTAAAACAAGTATATAAGGCCGTAAGTTCGGCCAGGCCGAATTTTATGTACCCTTCACCATGGATTGCGTAGAAATTTCTACGAAAGACTGTCATCCACAATCGAATTACTTGGGTTGTGGTATCTTAAAACTTCTCAACATCGTTTCCTAAATTCTGAGTTAGTCCATACGTGGTATATATTAGACAAAAAAGTTATGTATAGGTAAGTCTACAAATAATTACGGATCGACATGGAGTTTTGCACGGTACGTACACGCAAAGAAAAAAAAACGTTTGGAAAACGTGTACCGAAAACGTTTTTCTTTTGTTAGAGTTTTTTGAATTGCTTCGAAAAATTTAAACTTTTATTACCAAAAAAATTCGATTGCTACAAAATTTTTATTTTTTCAAAAAAAAAAGTTATTTTTGAAACAACAACACAGTCCATTTCGTTTATATCAAACACTGTTCTTTTCTGACTCTGGGTCTTTAATAAGACACATTTTACAGTTCAAAATTTAATATACTACAATGTAATGTTGAACATTTTTTCGGAATCTTCCGAACATATCTGGAATATATGTAAAAAAAAAAAACAAAAAAAAAACGTTGGTTGAAGCAGGGATCGAACCCACGACCCTTGGCATGCACGTCGGACGTAGCAACCACTGCTCAACGGTGCCAAACTAAATGTTTGTTTCTGTTAAATAAACTTTGTTTATTTGGTTCGTGGGCGCCGCAAGCTATGCTATATAAATATAACTTATATGGATATTTATCTATTGATGACCATAACAGGTACATAGCTCAGTGTTTAGTGTGTTGGCTTACAAAGTGCATGGTCCGCGGTTTGATTCTCCGTCCAGGCGAAAGGTAAAAAATTTTAAAAATTTATAAAATCGTATAATTTCTTCTACATTGTTGTTATTACAGGAAAAGGTGTTAAGAACTAAAAAACCTCGTCGATGTGAGGAAGATGTGAGGGAAAATGCAATTATTGCTAAAACAATGTTTTTTTTTTTTTTTTTTTGAGTTTGTCTTTATGAAATTGTTTTTAAATCCTGGAAAAGAATAAACGTTTATCACAAAAAGTATATACTTTTCTTCCAAATACACTTCCTTACAGCGAAAAGCAAATGAGAAACGAACTTTGTTTGTCTAAAATTTCGTTTAGGAGGAAAGAATTATTTTTTTGCGTATAGAGAGCCAAAATTGAAATATGGGGGTCGTTTATATGGGGGCTATATAGAATTATGAACTTGATATGGACCAATTTTTGTGTGATTGGGGATCGATTTATCTGAGGGATATATATAACTATAGACCGATATGGACCTAGTTAGGCATGGTTGTTAACGGCCATATACTAGCACAATGTACCAAATTTCAACTGACTCGGATGAAATTTGCTCCTCCAAGAGGCTCCAAAACCAAATCTCGGGATCGGTTTATATGTGGGCTATATATGATTATGGACTGATATGGACCACTTATGGCATGGTTTCTGTTAAATAATGTTATGTTTGCATAGGCTCGTGGGCGCTGCAATCTATGCTATATAAACTTATAACGATAATTGTCTACTGGTGACTATAACAGCTACATAAAGGGTGATACGGTCAAAATTTGGTCAATATAAACTTGACGTATTTCTTTCAATTTTGCATTTAAAAAACCTGAACACACCTCATTTTGAAGGTGTGTGTGTGTGTGTAGAATGCTGCTTCTATTTTGATTATGGAATTCACTCTCCAGTTGTCAAAATGCCGTCCAAGCAAGAAGAGCAGCGTATCAAAATGTTGCTCGCGCATCGCGAAAATCCGAGCTACTCGCACGCAAAGCTGGCAAAATCGCTAAAAGTTGCCAAATCAACCGTTACAAATGTAATTAAAGTGTTTGGAGAACGTTTGTCGACAGCCAAGAAGTCTGGATCGGGGGGAAATCGAAAACCGGAAGACGCTGAGACGACAAAGAGAGTTGCCGGTAGTTTCAAGCGAAACCCTAACCTTTCTCTCCGATATGCCGCACATAAGCTGAGTGTATCGTCTACAACCGTGCATCGAACCAAATAACGAGCCGGACTATCGACTTACAAGAAGGTAGTGACTCCAAATCGCGATGATAAACAAAATACGACGGCCAAAGCGCGATCCCGGAGGTTGTACACGACGATGCTGACGAAGTTTGACTGCGTGGTAATGGACGACGAAACCTACGTCAAAGCCGACTACAAGCAGCTTCCGGGACAGGAGTTTTATACGGCAAAAGGAAGGGGAAAGGTAGCAGATATTTTCAAGCACATAAAACTGTGAAAGTTCGCAAAGAAATATTTGGTTTGGCAAGCCATCTGTACCTGTGGCTTGAAAAGCAGCATTTTCATAGCTTCCGGGACTTTCAACCAAGAAATTTACGTGAAAGAGTGTTTGAATAAACGTCTGCTGCATTTCCTGAAGAAACACGGTTGTTCCGTACTGTTTTGGCCGGATTTGGCATCTTGCCATTACGGTAAAAAGGCCATGGAGTGGTACGCCGCCAACAACGTGCAGGTGGTTCCCAAGGACAAGAACCCTCCCAACACGTCAGAGCTCCGCCCAATTGAGAAATACTGGGCTATTGTCAAGCGGAACCTAAAGAAGACCAAAAACTGCTAAGTTCAAGGCAAACTGGCTTTCTGCGGCGAAGAAGGTGGACAAGGTGGCTGTACAAAATCTGATGACAGGTGTCAAGCGTGAGGCCCGGCAATTCGGATTTGGAAAAGCGAAAGCCTAACGGAATATTTTTCCTGAATTTTATACTAATTGAACTTGAAAAAGAAATTTAATTTAATTTTTAAATAAACGATTTCACCGATTTACACGCGCTTTCCCTTGACCAAATTTTGACCGTATCACCCTTTAGCTCAGTGGATAGTGTGTTGGCTTACAAATTGCATGGTCCGCTGTTCGATTCTCCGACCAAGCGTAAGATAAAATTCAAAAAAATTTATAAAATCGTATAATTTCTTCAACATTGTATTACAGAAAAGGTGCTAAGAAACCTCGTGGAAAGGAGAAAGATGTTAGGGAAAATGCAATTAGCCAGAAAAGATTGTTTTTATACCCTCCATCATAGGATGGGGGTATATTAACTTTGTAATTCCGTTTGTAACACATCGAAATATTGCTCTAAGACCCCATAAAGTATATATATTCTGGGTCGTGGTGAAATTCTGAGTCGATCTAAGCATGTCCGTCCGTCCGTCCGTCCGTCCGTCTGTTGAAATCACGCTAACTTCCGAACGAAACAAGATATCGACTTGAAACTTGGCACAAGTAGTTGTTATCGATGTAGGTCGGACGGTATTGAAAATGGGCCATATCGGTCCACTTTTACGTATAGCCCCCATATAAAGGGACCCTCAGATTTGGCTTGTGGAGCCTCTAACAGAAGCATATTTCATCCGATCCGGCTGAAATTTGGTACATGGTGTTAGTATATGGTCTCTAACAATCGTGCAAAAATTGGTTCACATCGGTCCATAATTATATATAGCCCCCATATAAACAGATCCCCAGATTTGGTTTGCGGAGCCTCAAAGAGAAGCAAATTTCATCCGATCCGGCTGAAATTTGGTACAAGATGTTGGTATATGGTCTCTAACAACCATGCAAAAATTGGTCCACATCGGCTAATAATTATATATAGACCCCATATAAACCGATCTCCAGATTTGGCTTGCGAAGCCTCAAAGAGAAGCAAATTGCATCCGATCCGGCTGAAATTTGGTACATGGTATTGGTATATGGTCTCTAACAACCGTTCAAAAATTGGTCCACATCGGTCCATAATTATATATAGCGTCCATATAAACCGATCCCCAGATTTGGGTTGCGGAGCCTCAAAGAGAAGCAAATTTCATCCGATCCGCCTGAAATTTGGTACATGATATTGGTATATGGGCTCTAACAACCATGCAAAAATTTGTCCACATCGGTTCATAATTATATATAGCCCCCATATAAACCGATCCTCAGATTTGGCTTGCGAAGTCTCCAAGAGAAGCAAATTTCATCCAATCCGGTTGTAATTTGGAACATGGTGTTAGTATATGATCTTTAACAACCGTGCCAGAATTGGTCCATATCGGTCCATAATTATATATATCCCCCATATAAAACGTTCTCCAGATTTGACCTCCGGAGCCTCTTGGAGGAGCAAAATTAATCCGATCCGGTTCACATTAGGAACGTGGTGTTAGTATATGGTCGCTAACAACCATACCAAAATTGGTCCAATCTCACAAAAAAATGGGTCCATATCAGTTCATAATCATTGTTGCCACTAGAGCCAAAAATAATCTACCAAAATTTTATTTCTATAGAAAATTTTGTCAAAATTTTATTTCTATAGAAAATTTTGTTCAAATTTTATTCGGTCCATAATCATGGTAGCCACTCGAGCCAAAAATAATCTACCAAGATTTTATTTCTATAGAAAATTTTGTCAAAAGTTTAATCTATAAAAAATTTTGTTAAAATTTTATTTCTGTAGAAATTTTTGTCAAAATTTTCTTTCTATAGAATTTTTTGTCAAAATTTTCTTTCTATAGAAAATTTTGTGAAAATTTTATTTCTATAGAAATTTTGTTAAAATTTTTTTTTTCTGTAGATAATGTTGTCAAAATTTTATGTATACTTTGTCAAACTGAATTATATACGTATTGGATCGGTCTTTTTTGATTTAATATATAGCACGTATGGACTTACATACAATTTAGAAGATGGTGGTAGGAGGTTTTAAGATACCTTACCATCGGCAAGCGTTACCGCAACTTAAGTAATTTGATTCTGGATGACAGTGTTTAGAAGAAGTTTCTACGCAATCCATGATGGAGGGTACATAAGCTTCGGCCTGGCCGAACTTACGGCCGTATATACTTGTTTTAGTTAGTCTTTATGAGATTGTTTTTACGTCCTGGAAAAAATAAATGTTTATCACAAAAAGTATATACTTTTCATCCAAATAAACTTCCTTACAGCGAGAAGCAAATGAGAAACGAAAGAATTATTTTTTGCGTGTAGCGATAATCGAAAAATATATTAAATCACGGCATCGATTTCGTATAAAATCCACTGTGTATTTGAGATGTTATAGTCTACCATACCTAAACACAAGTACATACAGCATTAAGTTCGGCCTGGCCGAGTCTTAAATACCCACCAATATGAAATTCTTTCACTGTAGCGCGTTACTTTAAAAATATATAGAATCCCAGTAAAAAATTTTGAAGTTTTTCTAACGGCACAACTTTAAAAGCAGTTCTAAAAATTTCCTGGTACAAAAAGGTACAAATTATTTAAATTTTGAATTTTTTTAAATATTTGATATCAAGCGTTACAGTCAAGCCTTCGAATGCATTACAAATCATAAAATATTATAAAAATTATTTAAAAATGACACAAACTATTTAATTTACATCCAAAAAAACTGAAATCACACCTTAAGAAGTGATGCACCCAGAAAAAAGTGACCCCTTCTTTAAGTTAAAATGAACTCATTGTGAAGAAAGTTGAACTTCGTATAGCGCCAAAGACATTTATATTTGTTTGAATGATGTGATTTTCGTAGAAATTAGGTAGAATGCATTCCGTATATTAGTTAACATTTTCCTATATTTATGTACCACTATACTACAGAATGAAAAAATTTAACTGAATTGAATTCATATATGGAATGATTTTATTGAACTTTTTTTCATTCATTTGGACAAATCTTACATATTTGTGGTAAACCTTTTACTTCAAAGTTAGATCTGCTTACCTTCGTTTTTAAATACAATTTTATGTATTTATATAAGCAATTTTTTCTTCAATAAAAGACATGTTTTATTAATATATTAAATATATTTATTTAGAATCAACAGCATCGACTGGCCTTGAAATATTAATTATTATTATTTTTTTCTTGTAGTACCTTTCACTTTGAATAATTTGCTCCCTAGCAATTTTGTCCACCTTCTACATTTTCAATACCTACAAATATAAACAAAAAAATCCAAAACCAATTTTTTCACAAAAGGTTAGCGGCACTGAATATTACCTGTTAATTGAAGATTCCAAAATGAAGTTGAATGAAGGGGTTGTTATTCTGTTGGTGTTTTCTTTTTTATAAACCAATTTTCAAAAAACTAACATATTTCTCACTAATTTAAAATAACACATATTTTCTATATTTTATTTGTTTTTTATAATATTATTTTACTATATTATTTTTTAACAATCTCTCCGTATACCATAATAACGCGATTCCAACTAAAAAAAACAACCCACGCGCAAACATATCGATTACATCAAAGACAGGTATCGATTACAGGTAGATAAAAGAAATGTAGGAAAATTTCCTATATTCTAACAAGTGTGTTTCCTTAAGTTTTGAAAGGATTGAATACTTCTTAGTACGAATGAACTAAATATTTTTCTATGCCAAGTGTTATTCGTATGTATGATAAGCTTTCTATAATAAAGGAAGTCAGAATTATCATTTTATAAGAAATCTTACTAAATTTGAGGAAACTTGCTTTTAGTTCGGTTTTTGTTTATTTTTACGAATGCTTTGTTATCAGTGAATAAAATTTTCTTGTTCAGTAGTAAATTCTTATACCCAGCGAAGAAAACAGTATTAGTAAAATTCCATGCCCTATTCTAGTTTATGAACTATTCCTAACTGCTTTCAGTTTAGGATTTTTTTTACTGAAACAAGTAAATTCTATTATTTCACACAAAATATTAACTGAGTGGAAATAAAATGGCTAAACTAAATTGATGAACATTTTTTCCTTTAGTTTCGAAGACACTTTTTTCTGGGTGTGTAAATTGAGTGCAACCGCTGTTTAAATGGTGGACATTCGTCCTATGACAAGCCCATATTAAATTAATCGCTTCTACGCCAATTATGCACCACTTTCGGATCCAAAAAGAACATTTTCACTTATTTTTTGGCGACGCTTTTTTTGATGGAATTTAAGATGTATTTGATGACAGATACTCTCCCAAGTAGATTGGCTCAGTTTAGTTTGAGTTTTAAAGGAATCTTAAATATCTTGTCTAAGCGTGAAAGAAAATACAATGAAACAATGCCTTTCATAGGATTTGAAATCGAAATTCTATAGATTTTTACCCCCATTAGTCGAATGAGCACGAGAGGTATAATGGGGACATTTTACTTCTAGTTTCGTGCAAGTTGGATGGTCAGTGCACATTCTATCGTCTCAAGAAGTTAAATCGGGAGACCGGTATATATAAGGGTTGTGTAAAATCCTTACCGATATAAGCCCAATTTGACACACGTCTTATTGTTTTAACATAGCTCTACATTTACAATTTTAGAAAAATCTGATAAAAAAGTGCAGTGTCTAAATGCACAAGAACTAAAAAACGGAAAATCGGTCGACCGGGCGAAAATCTGATAAAAATTGGTGTGTCTAGAAGAAGTCAAATCTGGACATCGGTCTATATGGGGCTATACCAAAACATGGCCCGATACACACCATATTCGTAATCTATGGGTGGTTCTAAAATATTTTTAGATTTTAAATTTGAGCCAAATCAAATAAAACTTTGGCTGTGTAGACCTCCAAGAAGTCAAATCAGGAAATCGGACAATGTGGAAGCTATACACATAAAAATGGACAGATTTGTATCATATTCGGTACACCTCTTTGTGGACCTAAAAAATCTCTAGATTTCTAACTTCAGGCAAAACGAATAAAAATTTCGGGGTCTAGAAGCCCAAGAAGTCAAATAGGAAAATTGGCCTATATTGGGGCTATACCAAAATAAGAAACGATCTATACCATATTAATCACACCGCTTTGTGGACCTCTACGTTTTGAATGTCAACAAAATCGCATAAAAAGGTGTCTAGATGTCCAAAAAATCAAATCGGGAAATCCGTCTATATGGGAGCTATAACAAAATATGGAACGACCGCGGAAATTGATATTTCGCTATGTTGCAAACGGAATAGCAAGCCTATTAAACCCCTTTCACCATTCTATGGTGGTGGGAATAAAAAAAAATAAAATTGGTAAAAGAAGAGTTTTTAAGTTCTTTCATTTCAATGAACTTCGAAGGTGTAACTTCTAGAGTAGAGCTCGACCGAAGTATCGGCTTCGGCATTGGGTCAAAAATCGATAATCGGCCACGAGTCTGCCTTCGGCGTTAAGAGCCCGATTAACCGACGCCTTTTGAATAATTTATTTTATATCGAATTGTCCAGTGTTGAATTTGTCTCAGTCAAAACACCTTTTTTTGTCATGATAATATCAAACTTCAGAATGTTGAATACTAAAAAGTCCGTTAGTCTAAAATAATATTATAAGACCATGGTGCCTTGGTTAGCATGCGCGCCGTGCATACATAGGGTCGGGGATTGAAACCCATTTTTGACCAAACACCAAAAAGTTTTTCAGCGGTGGATTATCCCACCTCAGTAGTGCTGTTGACATTTCTGAGTGTTTCAAAGCTTCTCTAAGTGGTTTCACTGCAATCTGGAACGCCGTTCGGACTCGGCTATAAAAGGAAGTTCTCTTTTCATTGATCTTAACATAGAATCGGGCAGCACTCAGTAGAGGGAAGTTCATCACTGTAGTATCACATTGGACTGAATAGTCTACACACAAAAAATTATCACAAAAATTTTTTCAATTAAACACTTAATTGAATTTGGAAACGGATTCAATTAATATGTTAATTGATTCAATTAATTATTTAATCAAATCCGAATAAAAACCAATTAAAAAAATGATTGATATTTGTTACGTTTCCAATTAAAATATTAATTGATTCAATCAATTTGTTAATCAATTCGGAAATAATTTTCAATTACAAACGTGATTGAAATTTTTTCCGTTTCCAATTACACATGTGATTGATCCAATCACCTTTGTGATTGAAACTGAATAATTTTGAGCAATGGAAAGAGCGAAAAGAGAACAAGAGAATGGGTATTTATTCAACCTTAGTGGTACCTTATTGATCTTTTAAAATTATAAATTTTTTTCACTCCTAGTTTTCTTAAAACCAAGAGCGGTATGGGTTTGTTGGAAGATTCACCTTTAAGTTGCGAAGTGGCGTTGGCATTCAATTGCATTTTTGTTTTACCTGCCTTTTTCAATTTGAACCCAAGTAGAGAGCAGTATATCTGATATATAAACTAATGAGCTGAATTATGTGATGGTAAAAAAATTCTTTCTTTCTTGGATTTAAAAATATGAAAAATATCCGAAAATAATAAAAATATATATTTTCCATTTATATTTTTTTTCTATTTCCAGAATTTGCAAAGTATCATCAATATAATACCAAATATTACATTGCTTTCCCATTATTTTTGTCTTTGATTGGTTCAAATTTTAATAGACGATTTTAATGTGTGAAAATTTTGGAAAGGAATTGTTATATTACCCAGCTCCTTAATACACCTTTTTATGCTAAAAGTCTACAACTGCAAAAGAAGATTATAAATCTGCAACCTGAAACTAAGAATTGAACTTGATTTTCTATGCCGGTAATGTTTAACAAAATTAACTTTTAATTGAACAAAATTAAATTCGAATTATTCTGTTTACTTAAAAAAAAAACTAATTTAGCTTATAAGCTGCTGATTTATTGGAAATCTAGGCGCATCTACATATTAGAAGGAACATGATGACATGGTTATGATTATAAGGAAGATAATGATTTATATAATTTATTTTTTCACCCTATAGTTGTTATTGATAGTAGTTGTATTTGTAAGTTAATGGTAGAACAAAACACAAATGACAAGAACCAAATTTATTTGTCTATTGCATAATTCAAAAATTAATAAAATATTAAATATGTTTTACAAGAAACACATATTTTCTTTTATTTCAAAAGAAAAAAAAAACTAAATACGATTTTGGGGTCCCAATATATAAATTTTTTGATCGAAGTTTATAGCCAATTTCAATTAATTATTTAATTGAATGAATCAAATTGTTGATTGATTTTTGTCGCAAAATTAATTAAAATTTTAATTGATTCAATTAAAACTGTGATTGAATTTTATGTTAAAAATCAATCACGTTTTTAATTGATTCAATCACACAATTAATTGATTCCGTGACAAAAGTCCATTAAATTTTTAATTAAAAATCGTGTTGGTTTTCAATCAAAATGGGTGATTAATACTATCATTTTCGTGATTGAAGACATTTCAATTAAAAAAAATGATTGAATCCGCGATTTTCGTGATTGAAATCAAAAAAATTTTTTTGTGTGTAAGTGAGCCTGATACATCGGGCTGCCACATAACCTAACCACTGTGGTATCACAATGGACTGAATAGTTTAAGTATATCGGGCTGCCACTACCTACGCCATTGACTGAATTGCCTTTTATTGTTGTTTTTATGCATTTTTTGAATAAAATATGCCAATATTGAACTAAAACACACCAAATTTCTCCAATTACAAATTTCAGGAATATTGCTTTTTTTGCCGAATATCGGCTTCGGTCAAAAACCCCGCTTCAGTCGAGCTCTATTCTAAAGCAATGCAAAGGATACGAAGGCTAAGGACTTCCGTCCTTTGATAGGCCATGACAAATTCATTGGAGATGATTCAGAATTCCACTACTTCTAAGTCTCAAGAAGCACAGAAACCTCCTTTTTCTGGGTCCCTGTTTCTGTGTTTTTGATAAAATCACAAAGTACGAGTATATGGCAAAATGTTGCCCTTTCTGAAAAAATATTGAATTTTAAGTTCGATACTTAGATTACAATAAAAACATTTGAAATAATCTTTTTCACAAAATTGCCATTCACCTTTGTGATTGAAACTGAATAATTTTGAGCAATGGAAAGAGCGAAAAGAGAACAAGAGAATGGGTATTTATTCAACCTTAGTGGTACCTTATTGATCTTTTAAAATTATAAATTTTTTTCACTCCTAGTTTTCTTAAAACCAAGAGCGGTATGGGTTTGTTGGAAGATTCACCTTTAAGTTGCGAAGTGGCGTTGGCATTCAATTGCATTTTTGTTTTACCTGCCTTTTTCAATTTGGCAAATGAAAAAAATCTATAATTACGAAAGCTCTCAAAGCTGCATAGCCTCATGCACATTGAATGTTTGCAACGAATATTATTTCTTATAAGGAACACTTGTCAAATTGTTTATTGTTTCGAATAGCTGAGCTATGAAAATCAAATTAGCTTTGCAAAAAACCTAAAGTGCATCTAATTCAGTATTCAGCACCACCAGCTGCAGCACAAACTTCAGCTAATTAGATTTCTTTTTATGTTTTTTGTTTTTTTTCTTCACTTTTCCGCCCCTCTAAGTTCACAAGGTTTTCTTTTTTCTCCATTTGCATTGGTAAAATGGTTAATTCTAATCTCCCAACGAAGAGGAATTATTAATAAGACATCAACGTTAAGGCCTAGTTAAGTGGGTAAACGATGCTAGAACCAGATTGAGCGGTCATAAGCGTTTACCTGACCCACATTCTTAATTTGAAAGGCCAATTTGCACAGCTTAGTACATAAAGACTTTCTGTTAAATGGAAAAAAAAATCTAAATAAGGCTTCGTTATGGTATCGTTAAGAGCTATGGGAATTCAAGTATGGCAGATTTATTATTATATATTTATATAAATACTTATAGTTATAAAGTAAAACAATAATTAAATACAAGATGAAAAATTTGGAGATTGACTAAAGGGTGATACGGTGATTTGGTCAAGGGAAAACGCGTGTAAATCGGTGAAATCGTTTATTTAAAAAATCAAATTAAATTTCTTTTTCAAGTTCAATTAGTATAAAATTCAGGAAAAATATTCAGTTAGGCTTTCGCTTTTCCAAATCCGAATTGCCGGGCCTCACGCTTGACACCTGCCATCGGATTTTGTACAGCCACCTTGTCCACCTTCTTCGCCGCAGAAAGCCAGTTTGCCTTGAACTTAGCAGTTTTTTGGTCTTCTTTAGGTTCCGCTTGACAATAGCCCAGTATTTCTCAATTGGGCGGAGCTCTGACGTGTTGGGAGGGTTCTTGTCCTTGGGAACCACCTGCACGTTGTTGGCGGCGTACCACTCCATGGCCTTTTTACCGTAATGGCAAGATGCCAAATCCGGCCAAAACAGTACGGAACAACCGTATTTCTTTAGGAAAGGCAGCAGACGTTTATTCAAACACTCTTTCACGTAAATTTCTTGGTTGACAGTCCCGGAAGCTATGAAAATGCTGCTTTTCAAGCCACAGGTACAGATGGCTTGCCAAACCAGATATTTCTTTGCGAACTTTGACAGTTTTATGTGCTTGGAAATATCTGCTACCTTTCCCCTTCCTTTTGCCGTATAAAACTCCTGTCCCGGAAGCTGCTTGTAGTCGGCTTTGACGTAGGTTTCGTCGTCCATTACCACGCAGTCAAACTTCGTTAGCATCGTCGTGTACAGCCTCCAGGATCGCGCTTTGGCCGTCGTATTTTGTTTATCATCGCGATTTGGAGTCACTACCTTCTTGTAAGTCGATAGTCTGGCTCGTTTTTTGGCTCGATGCACGGTTGTAGACGATACACCCAGCTTATTTGCGGCATCTCGGAGAGAGAGGTTAGGGTTTCGCTTGAAACTACCGGCAACTCTCTTTGTCGTCTCAGCGGATTCCGGTTCTCGATTTTCCCCCGATCCAGACTTCCTGGCTGTCAACAAACGTTCCCCAAACACTTTAATTACATTTGTAACGGTTGATTAGGCAACTTTTAGCGATTTTGCCAGCTTTGTGTGCGAGTAGCTCGGATTTTCGCGATGCGCGAGCAAAATTTTGATACGCTGCTCTTCTTGCTTGGACGCCATTTTGACAACTGAACAGTGAACTCCAAAATCAAAATGGAGCAACATTCTACAAATTTTGACTGTATCACCCTTTACATAAATTGTTTCCGATAATCAACTAACACTCTAGCCACCGTGGTGCAATGGTTAGCATGCCCGCCTTGCATACACAAGGTCGTGCGTTCGACCGATTACCAAAAAGTTTTTCAGCGGTGGATTATCCCACCTCAGTAATGCTGGTGACATTTCTGAGGGTTTCAAAACTTCTCTAAGTGGTTTCACTGCAATGTGAAACGCCGTTCGGACTCGGCTATAAAAAAGAGGTCCCTTGTCATTGAGCTTAACATGGAATCGGGCAGCACTCAGTGATAAGAGAGAAGTTCAGCAATGTGGTATAACAATGAACTGAATAGTCTAAGTGAGACTGATACATCGGGCTGCCACCTAACCTAACCTAACACTCTACCAAAATTTGTATAACTTCCACCATAGGATGGGGGTATACTAACTCTGTTACTGAGTGTAACACATCGAAATATTGATCTCCAGCCTCATCTATATATAAAATCTAAATTATGTTTTTTTATTTGTTAGTTTTTTGTATGTTCCAGGTAGAGGTGTGCTCGTGAGTAATATTTTGCTCACGCTCACACACACTCACGACGGAGAAATCTTATTCACGCACACTCACGCACGATATTTTTTTGATAGGACTAACGCTCACGAAAAGAAAATTTGTACTCATGCACGAAAATCTTTTAAATGTCGTGACTCACGAAAAATGTCGTTACTCACGAAAAATGTCGTGACTCACGAATAATTTTATGAGTGATTTACCTTTAGAACCTGACTGGAAACATGAGTATAGTTAAAATCGAGTGCGTTATAAAACTCTTACCACCTAGGATGTCACTAAAATTATAAATGAATTCAACTCGTAAGCATTTTATGTTCGTCAGTAGGATTATTTTCGTGGGCGTGTTTTTCCGAAATTCGTTACTCACGCACACTCACGAAGATATTATTTTTGTGACTCACGCTCACGCACGACATTTGGTTGGTTAATCACACTCACGCACACTCACGCCGTTTCCGTCAGCGTGACTCACGACTCACGCGTGAGTCACGAAAATTTTCGTGAGTCACGAAAATTTCGTGAGTGTGATCATGTGATAGAAATAGGGCACCTTATTTTTTGATATCTGGTCGCGGAGTGGGGCATCTTGCCCGTTTTTTGAAAATTTGGACCAAAGTTCCACGATTTACTTGAAATTTTTAGGGGAGGTTTGGCATGGCAACTATAAAAAATTCGCTACTTTACCTTTGCCCGATCTTTTTGAAGTACAGTGAAAAAACTAAACTTCTGCGTTTAATTGAAACATGCGCCGAGGTTACAATTGATATGGGGTACCTGATTGTTTATTATTTGGATGGGGAGGTGGACCTCCTCCATGGCGAACCTTTTGAAAATTTGATTCTTCTTCTTCGATTCGCTTTAAATTTTCTTTAAAGTTGAAAAGGCGCCTAGAAAAACTAAAATTTTCTGACATACTGGAAATTTTAAGAGAACCTGGGGGAGGTTATGAAATTAATGTGTGGTACCTGATTTTTCAATATTTGGTCGGAAAAGGGGGGCCTCCCCTGTGTCCGACTTTTTCCTCCAATAAATGGAGAAAAAACTATTAAACTTCTGACATATTGAATTTTTAAATTTTAGATAAAAACGCTTCAAATATAGGCTAAGACTTATTTTGTATTGCATCTTTGGTTTAAAGTTTTTTTTTTGCATTAAGAAAACTGTTTTTACTTTGAAGTACCTGGTATAATTTGGATTTTGAAATTGGAATTTGTTTGTACATAAATAAGTTACCTATATTGATATATCGCAAAAAGAGAAAAAAATTCAATGAATGAAATCTGTATCCAATTTTAATTTTATTAATCCTAGATTTAATGCCAGGGAGGTCCGGAAAAAATATCTTTACTTTAAAGAAGCCTCATCTTTGGCTCGGAATCAATACCAAAATCCTTAAGAGAAGGTCAAAATCTTTGGATCCAAGTAAACTTTGGTTTTGAGTGTAGGATCGGGCAGCACAAATAATGACATGAAAGTTGACCACTTGTTGTGTCACAATAGACTGATTAGTCCAAGTGAACCTAAAATTATAACAGGCTGGCACTACATCTAACCTACATTAAACAAATTGAATAGAATTGGAATCGTTCTTATATGCGAAGATTTGTGGGCACTTGACTAAAAGCTAAACCTTATTTCTTGACATGCCCTTCTGGCTTTCTAATCTCGTCCAAAGTTGATTCGTTTCCATTTTCTTATATGGACAAACTACTTTGATTATATTTCTAGTCCGGTAGATTTTTTAATATTAACATTTAATTATAGTATAAGCTTTTGTTGGTGCACCATCTGCTTTATATTTCAATGGATAACGAGTTGAGAGCCTTAATTAATTTAACTTAAAAAACAACTCACGGAACAGAATTTAAGTTTCCCTTGCACCACCACTACCACATCGTAGGTTTTCCTTGCAATGTGATGCACAAATCCACTTAGCCACTACCCATGACGTGAGTTTGGTAATTCGAGCGGAAAATGGATAAATGAATGTGGAGCAAATAGGCTTTGCTTTTCTGTGGTCTTGGGGTGTATTGAGGCTCTTTTTTTCGCTAGAGTATGACTCTAGGCCAAATGATACCGCCCCACGAAAATGCTAATTTAGGTAGAATCAGTTAATGATTCTGCCGGCCTCTTCGCTCAGTTTCTTTTTCAGATTTTGCTGTAAATCGAAATTAGACTACTGATAAGGTGAAACCTGAGGGACAAGCCTTAGAAAAATCACAGCCAAAGGCATGTAATTAGATGAATTAATCGCAAATATCCTATGAATGCAGATCTCAGTGTTTTCTAGCTTGATACTAACAACTATTGTTGTCTATTTTGAGAGCACTTAAAATGAAAATGAAATTGAGTTTTCTGTTTGATGGATATCTTAGTCAACAAAAGCTGTATGGAAAATTTAATTTTTGCCAACCACGAGAGCGATATTGGATTGCAAAAATCAATGATATCTGCAGATACGGTCGGTCGATGAATCTATCGGATTGTAGATCCTTTACCAAAGATCCGAACGTGTAGAAGGATATATTTAATAGTTTAGTTACAACAAGCATTTGTGTGGTATCATTGTTACGAGGGCAGTTCGGAAACTTCTTAGCCTAACACAAAAAGCGCGGTATAAACAGAAAAAAGTTAAGTGTTTTGGAAACTTCCATCTCTGTTATGAACACATGTTAAATTTTATTTCGATCTGGCAACTCCTTCATATAGAAACAGGTGCTCAAAAAAGACGCATCCGCAATTTTTTACAACGGAAAAATTAGAAATGCGTGCTGTCATTAAATATTTACATAAAAAAGGTTTATAGGGACAAGAAATTCATAATGATATGGCGAAGGTGTTAGGTGAAAGTGCTCCTTCATATGCAACAGTAAAAAATTGGGTTGCTGAATTTAAACGTGGTCGTACAAGCATTGAAGATGAACCACGTAGTGGACGCCCAAAAACAGCAACAACCACAGAAATTGTAGCCAAAGTGAATGATATGGTATTAAATGATCGACGAATAAAAGTACGTGAAATTGCTATTATCATGGGCATCTCAAATGATCGAGTCCATTTAATTTTGCATGGAGAACTACAGATAAAAAAGCTTTCTGCAAGATGGTGTGATGAATATTTTTTTTTGTCTTACATGTAAATGTATATCACTATGATGTAGTCACTGAAATGTTTGATGGGTCTTGTACAGAGTTTGGCCCAATAACGTATATACGGGTATATATAACTACAATTTGACTCTCAATGGCTTTGCTCTTTACTCTCCAAGTAGAAACATCTGTAGGATTTCGAAGTCCAACGGGGTAAACATTGTTTTAGTCAGCAGGTCTCTCATGGGTTGCAATGGCTTGGTTGGTAGAACGTTGGCCTCGAATGACTGGTGACCCCGGTTCAAACCCCAGCGAGGGTTGTTTTTTTTTATAATTACTATTAGTATTTTTTCTTTTTTTTTATTTTATAATTCATATTTTTCTTATTGTCATTTCGAGCCAAGGGCAAACGGTCATGAGACAAACTATTCTCAGGTAATTGTTGACCAAAGTGTGAGAACTAAAACTGTATTTTTTTTAGAACATAGCGGTCGATATCTTTCAAATTTCACACCATTCCTATATTGATCTTAGTGGTGGGAAGTGATCTAGTTCCTCAGCTCATATAAATAAAATTGCACCAGGGTATGAGCTTGCTTTTGTTTTTCAAGCGCAGTACAGGAAACATTCTCAATAATAAGTGTTTGAATGTAAGAATTGAAAGCTGTAACAATTGAACGAGAACCAATTGTTCATAATTGAATTTTTTTTTCAAAATTCTACCTTAAATTATTGCGGTAAATCTAGTGCAAAAAGTTATTGTGAATCTGATATAATTTGCCTAATTTCCTTTAGGTAATTTGAGGGAGTTTTCAATTAAGAGGCATTAAATTCCTGCCAATTTATTATTTGCGCGAAATTTTGTTTTTGGGTATTCATGCTGTAAATGTTTAAAGGCTGAATTTTATTTCTTTTTTGAGGTAAGAGTTTTTAAAGCATGACAGTGGTGTGGAAATTTACAAAAAAAAAAAAAATCTATTTTTTTTTTGTAACAGATAAACGCAATTTCATTAATTTTGGAGAGGGTTTCCCACCCTGAAGTAACCTAAAGAAATTCCTCGTTTATGAGTTATTTCCACAACAGTAAATAAGAAGAATTTCTGTTCTGATAAATTTCTGTGAGGCGAAATTGTAACCAACAATCATCGGAGGATTCGGTGATACACCTGGAAATACCAAAGCCCAGTGCTCCTATCCTTTTGTCCAAGAGTGTGCCCATTCTCAACCAAAGGCCTATCAACAGGCGGAAGCTTTTAGCCACTCATAGATACTCTGTTGTGTGAGAGTATATCACCCAATTGGAGAGAATCTAAAAATAACTCTCTCACCAGCTGGTGGTTTGTTCAACGAGACCACCATTGACTCCCAGTGATCCATGTCTTGCAAATGCTGCATATCGGCCACATCAGCCGCTAGCCCAGAGCGCTAAAGCGCCGACTGAAAACCAACCATATCTAGCGATCCAAGTTCAAACCCCCAGAATGTTGTTATATATGTATGAATTTAATTATTACAATTTTATCAGCCAGGCATATGCATAAAATCATCAATTTATCAATTTCATTCTTATTAACCAATTTATAGCTAGCTAAGGAAAGTAAAGTAAAGTTCAACAGCAAAAACAACAACATACGACCATGTTCAACGAGGCCTCGGAGATCACCATCGAATGTTAAGTTCTTAACTTTGGCTAAAACCCACAACCAAGGAACAAAATAACACAAACTGAAAACAACAAAACAAAAAAAAAAAGTAAGTTTTGATATAAAAATAACATTGATAAATTTGATTTACATGCATATGAAAAAAAAAATGAAAATGAGAAAAAAAAATCACTAAGAAAGTTTAATTAATAGAATTTCGAAAATTTTGAATTAATAATTCCCAAAATTTAGTAGAAAAAAAAAAGAAAAAAAAAACTTAAAAAAAAAATATAAAATCCTTGGAATTAGTATCCTTTCCACGTTAATTTAACTGATCCTCACTAAAATACTTCATGTCTAAATTTAACAAATATTAGAGTCCTGCCACAGGATATTTGTAGTTTATTTTTTCTTAATATAATTTCAGTTAAAATTCCGTGGAAAGAGAATTTACAATCACAAAATTTATCTAAACGATTTTGCAATATGCTCTTACAATTGTCCTTGAATTTAATTGTTTATTTAACTACCAGATATTTTTGAAAACTCGTATTATGTACTTTAATTAAAATATTAGAAATATAATGAAAATAATTTTTAAAATGAATCCTTAAACTTTTCAATATTCTTACGTGGGTGATGTAAAGGTAGGGTAATATCTGAGTAGGGGTATTAGTAACATTGTAGGCCACTAATACCATGGCAGGGATAAGGGTAAAGAGGCCAAGGATTCCAGAACACCAGGAATTCCTTACAAAACAACTTTCCTCCTAGATAATTTGTTTAACATTAATTCTAACCATTTGGGGTTTTGTTATGTGTGGTTAGATATTCCATCGTGTTCTATTTCATGTCTTTAGGGAGTCTATAATAATTTTGTTTATGTCCAGGATTGAAGGATATCAGAGAATCTAGGGGACCCGAACCCCCCACCCGGCTGCTAGCTAGCGATCAACGGCTCCCTGTCTACCTAGATCTCGTATTATTTAAAAATTTATTTCGACCCATACCTCGTATCCTGTTTTTCCACGTCCAACGATTGAGCACCTTCATCGGGAGAAACTAGACATAAAGGGTCCTGTGTTAAATTCAAAAAAATTATGAAGTGTAGTTGGACATTACATAGATAAATGGCGCCCAGCGTGGGGCTTTAAGAATCTTATCCATAAGAAACTTCTTGCTCACGATAAATTTAATTCAGGATAATGTAAATTTCATCCTTAAAGGGATTGCAGGAACACCACTTGAGGAGTAATATTTGCTTTTAATACTTAACGAACTTCTTTGGATATTCATAAATCTGATGGTTTCGGGTTATGACCAAGAACGCATTCGTTAATATTTTCATTGCACTCGGTGCTCTAATAGATAGGTGATACTGGAATTTCTGGGAATGGTTTCACGTACGTTCAAGTAGATTAAAGCTAGTTATCAGCATCCTGTTTCTGTTAGGATCTACTTTATTATCGCTTATTGCATTTTAAAGTCCACATGTTACAGTTTTTGCTTGGAATTTTAGTATGCTGGTTTGCTAATTCTATTGGAAAATATATGAAAAGCATTCTCCCATAGCCCAGTTTAGAAAGTTTTAGTAGGAAATTGTATGCGAAAAATTACCCTATTCTTTTACTCACCCATCAACGTAAGATAAATATTTATGAAAAATATCTACAATTGTATTATATTCGAGTTGCAAAGCAAAGGAAATCTTGTTCAGAGTCACGATTTTTTTTTATTATAATTTGAGGGGGAAATATTGAAGCATGCCAATACCACATAGTCCTCTTCGTCCTTCAGCTCCTCCTGAGGATCAAAATAGGATAATGGAAAATAATGAATTGAAATGTGTTATTTGTGACAATGTCATGAATTTCGAATCACAAGATTGTTATAAAATTATGACATGTTCTCACATTTTTCACCGAGGCTGTATTGAAGAGTCCCTATCTTCCTCTTCGAATTGTCCAAATTGTCAGGTGTCGTGCGAGCTTTCCGATCTTCGAAAGTATACACCAGAATTACATAGTGCTCCAGACAATATCAATCCCACGGGGTCCACCAAGAAAACTAAGTCTTCTGGTCGTGGAAAACCTAGGGGCGCTCTTGTAAATAGGCCTCATACAAGAAATTTCTACAGAAATTTATCATACGACCAACATTTTAGTTTAGAGGCAAGCCCTCATGATAGCAATGTCGAAATGTCAAATTCTGTATCTTCTGGTAATGTTCTTCAACCAGAAATTGCCGCCACTCGAAATTCGGCAAATGAGACTAATCTACGAAATCACAATGATTCTGGTGAGATAGATTATGATCGAATTGGACGGATGATTGAACAAAGTGTTATGCAAATGATGCAAAATTTACAAATTTCCAGAAATCCTCCGAATTGTTCGCATAAATCACAACCACCAGCTTCTCACCCGCATGAACATTTTCCCAACTCACAATCAAGAACTGAACCGTATAATTCGAACTATAACACAAATGGACATAGTCACAGACAGTCCAAAAATTCTAGTTCTCCGGTTCCAAATGCTGAAAAGGTCACATCCATAATACAGAATTGGAATGTAAAATTTGATGGTTCTAGTAATGGCCTCACAGTAGACGAGTTTTTATATCGAATTAAATCTCTTACTGCTGAGCATTTTAATAATAATTTCGATTTGATTTGTAAAAATCTAAATATTCTTTTGACGAACAAAGCTCATGAATGGTATTGGAGATACCATAAACAGGTGCCTTTTATAGAATGGAATGAGTTTTGTGCGGCTTTGAAGTCCCAATATAAAGACATGCGTTCGGTTTATGACAGAAAGGAAGAGGTTCGCAACAGGAAAATGAAACCTGGTGAAACTTTTGAATCCTTTTACGACTCTATCTGTTCCATTATGGACAGACTTGAACAGCCTATGGAAGAATCGGAATTAGTCGAAATTCTAATCCGCAATCTGAGGCCGGATATTAGGCATGAATTGTTGTATGTGCCTGTGTATTCCATAGCGCATTTACGGAGACTTGTGCAAATGCGCGAGAATTTATTATCGGACGAAAATTTCCGAAGGGGTTTCCCCAGCAAATCGTATCCCAGTCCGCCCATTTCGGGACGTAGAAACGTTTCTGAAATCTACAGTGGAGAGGATGGTGTTTCTGATACCACTGCACCAGCGATTGTGGATGCAGTTAATCAAAATTGTAGCACATACAAGTGTTGGAATTGTGATGAACCGGGACACTTTTGGGACGATTGTGTTCGCGACAGAAAGGTATTTTGCTACGGATGTGGCACTAAAGATATTTATAAGCCACAGTGTGCCAAATGCGCAGCTAGGAAAGTATCTTTGTCAAAAAACTCGATGCGCCACAACCCGTCACAACAGAACACATAACAGTTTCAAATTCTTCTTCTGAAGATTTAAACGAGCCAAATACTAAAACCAAATTCTGTCAACCAAATGATATATCTATTCTTCCTCGAGATTCTTCTCACCACACAACCTTCATAAAAAAATTATACCCGATTAGACCGTATCATGAGAGATATGCCGAATACATCAGGAAACGTAATGAAATATTTTCAGTTGACACGATCGAAACGAAACGCCCCAAGAGGTCTACTGTTCGCATGCGAAAGTATTTCCGGCTACGCAAAAGTTTATCTAAATACATAATATCATCAATTGTCTGCAATCCAAAAGACAGACGATTTTATGCCAGAATAAATTTTTTGTATTTTGAAGAACTAGGTTTGCTTGATACAGGAGCAAACGTATCGTGTATTGGAGCAACTTTAGCCCAGCATGATTTTTCGATTTTTGATCATTATGTACCTGCAAAAACTTTTGTTCAGACTGCGGATGGCAAATTTCAAAAGACCTTGGGATTTTTAATTACCGATGTCACTTTTCGTAATCAGACCAAACAATTGAAAATGTTAATTGTTCCTTCCATAACGCAACGACTTATTTTGGGTCTTGATTTTTGGGAAGCCTTTGGTATAGCCTCTGACGTTTTTGAATCGGCCATCATATCCGATTCGTCGCTTAATGTTGACCCTTGCTGTTTAACTGATATGTCTTGTTTGAATGAAGTAGCCTCACACAAGATCACATCGGATAATAAATATCCACTCAGCCCATCTCAGACTCGACAGTTGTCATCGATTATCGATTTGTTCCCTAATTATTGTAAGGAAGGCTTAGGCAGAACGACAATGATTTCTCATGAGATCGATGTGGGTTCTTCAAAGCCAATCAAACAAAGATATTACCCGGTCTCACCAGCTGTGGAAAGGGTAATGTTCCAGGAGATAGATCGCATGTTGGCACTTGGGGTGATTGAGCAGTCCACCTCCCCGTGGAGCTCACCAATGCGTCTAGTCCTGAAACCCAATAAAGTTCGCTTGTGTTTAGATGCTCGCAAACTAAACCAAGTAACTAAAAAGGATGCGTATCCGCTCCACAGTATTGAGGGCATATTTTCGAGATTGCCACAGGCCAACATCATTTCCAAATTGGATCTAAAGGACGCTTACTGGCAGGTTGCTTTGAGCGAAGAAGCGAAACCTTTAACCGCTTTTACCGTGCCAGGGCGTCCCTTATACCAATTTGTTGTGATGCCATTTGGCCTGTGCAACGCTCCACAGACCATGTGTCGCCTAATGGACCAGTTAATTCCACCAGATCTTCGTCATTGTGTTTTCGGATATTTGGACGATTTAATCATTGTGTCCGAAAATTTCAATAGTCATTTGTCCGTTTTAGTTCGTATAGCCGAAGAGTTTCGTAAGGCGAATTTAACTCTCAATATTGAGAAAAGCCACTTCTGTGTCACAGAAGTAAAATATCTTGGCTATATTATAGGAAATGGTGGTATAAGAACTGACCCCGAAAAGGTAGAAGCGATCAGCAAATGGCCAACACCAAGAACTGTAAAACAGGTTCGTGGATTCCTTGGGTTAGCTGGCTGGTACAGACGCTTCATTGAAAACTTTTCGTCCTTAACTTTTCCGATTACTGAGACCCTCTCATCCAAACGCAAATTTCAATGGACTTCAGAGGCAGACGAGGCATTTGAGTTAGTGAAGAAGCGTCTTACCACTGCACCAGTTCTGGCTAACCCAGATTTTACGAAAAAGTTCTTCGTTCATTGCGACGCCTCCGATTACGGTATAGGGGCAGTTTTAGTACAATTAGACAAAGATGGTGAAGAGCGACCCATTGCTTATATGTCAAAAAAACTAAATACTGCCCAAAGAAACTATAGCGTAACGGAGAAGGAATGTCTTGCAGCCATCGAAGCAGTTAAGCGTTTCCGTTGCTATTTGGAGATGCAGGAGTTTGAGATCATAACGGATCACTCCTCATTGCTTTGGCTCATGTCGCAACCGGACTTATCAGGGCGTTTAGCCAGATGGGTATTTAAACTACAATCTTTCAAATTCATTATTAGTCATCGCCAAGGAAAAAATCATGTAGTACCGGATGCTCTGTCTCGGATGGATTTCGGAGAAGTTTCAGGCATCGAAATTTCTGAGCCAGAAGTTGATCTGGATTCGCCTTGTTTTGATGATAGTGAATACGCGGACTTGAGACTGAAAATTCGGGAAAATGAGTCGAAATACCCTGACTTAAGGATAATTGATAAATTCGTGTATATTCGGAACGATTTTTATAGAGGGACTGAAGAACAGGAGAATAATACCTGGAAGTTGTGGATTCCTAGAAACCTTCGTTTAAGTATTATATCTCGATTTCATGACTCTACAATAACTGCCCATGGTGGTATGACGAAGACTTTGGAATTAATACGGCGAAATTTTTATTGGCCAGGTATGGTCACGGACGTCCGGGACTATGTGAGGGAGTGTCATATTTGTAAAACCACGAAGCACCCTAATGTAATTTTAAAGCCGGAAATGGGCAAACCCGTCGTCTCAGTACGGCCATTTCAACGCTTATATGTGGATATTTTGGGACCATACCCGAGATCAAAGAGTGGACATATTGGTCTATTAATTGTTCTAGACCATTTAACAAAGTTTCATTGGCTTTGCCCTTTGAAAAAATTTACGTCTGGTGTTATCCAAGAATTCCTTTTGAAGGACATTTTTCATGTCTTCGGTGTACCCGAGTTTATTATCAGTGATAATGGTTCCCAGTTTCGGGCCGGTGATTTTAATGCATTTTTAACCAGAATGGGTATTCAACATATTTATACCGCGCTATATTCACCTCAAGCGAATGCCTCTGAGCGTGTGAACAGATCTATCATAGCGGCAATACGAGCTTATTTGAAAGAGGACCATAGAATGTGGGATGAACATTTGAGTTCAATAAGTTGTGCCTTGAGAAATGCTTTTCATCAAGCCATCAAATGTTCTCCTTATTTCGCCACATTCGGGTTTGATATGATTACCCACGGCGATTCATATAAGCTTTTGAGGCATGTCAATCTTTTGGATGACCCAATATCCCCATTGAAAAGAGAGGACAAACTTGCTCTCGTTCGGAAAGAAATACGAGAAAACATTGCAAAGGCATATAATACTAATCGTGACCAATATAATTTACGGACTCGTCCTGTATCTTTTTCTGTTGGACAAATAGTTTACAGGAGAAACTTTTCCCAAAGCAGTGCTGAAAAGAGATTCAGCTCTAAGCTTGCGCCAACTTTCATCAAAGCAATTGTAAAAGATAAAATAGGAACCAATTATTATGTCCTCAAAGACATAGATGGAAATTCCACTGGTACATATCACGCAAAGGATATGCGATCCTAGAGTTAGTATTCTCCGATTAATATCGCCGTCTAATAGACCGATATTACCCGGTTTTGTGATGAATATTTTTTTTTGTCTTACATGTAAATGTATATCACTATGATGTAGTCACTGAAATGTTTGATGGGTCTTGTACAGAGTTTGGCCCAATAACGTATATACGGGTATATATAACTACAATTTGACTCTCAATGGCTTTGCTCTTTACTCTCCAAGTAGAAACATCTGTAGGATTTCGAAGTCCAACGGGGTAAACATTGTTTTAGTCAGCAGGTCTCTCATGGGTTGCAATGGCTTGGTTGGTAGAACGTTGGCCTCGAATGACTGGTGACCCCGGTTCAAACCCCAGCGAGGGTTGTTTTTTTTTATAATTACTATTAGTATTTTTTCTTTTTTTTTATTTTATAATTCATATTTTTCTTATTGTCATTTCGAGCCAAGGGCAAACGGTCATGAGACAAACTATTCTCAGGTAATTGTTGACCAAAGTGTGAGAACTAAAACTGTATTTTTTTTAGAACATAGCGGTCGATATCTTTCAAATTTCACACCATTCCTATATTGATCTTAGTGGTGGGAAGTGATCTAGTTCCTCAGCTCATATAAATAAAATTGCACCAGGGTATGAGCTTGCTTTTGTTTTTCAAGCGCAGTACAGGAAACATTCTCAATAATAAGTGTTTGAATGTAAGAATTGAAAGCTGTAACAATTGAACGAGAACCAATTGTTCATAATTGAATTTTTTTTTCAAAATTCTACCTTAAATTATTGCGGTAAATCTAGTGCAAAAAGTTATTGTGAATCTGATATAATTTGCCTAATTTCCTTTAGGTAATTTGAGGGAGTTTTCAATTAAGAGGCATTAAATTCCTGCCAATTTATTATTTGCGCGAAATTTTGTTTTTGGGTATTCATGCTGTAAATGTTTAAAGGCTGAATTTTATTTCTTTTTTGAGGTAAGAGTTTTTAAAGCATGACAGTGGTGTGGAAATTTACAAAAAAAAAAAAATCTATTTTTTTTTTGTAACAGATAAACGCAATTTCATTAATTTTGGAGAGGGTTTCCCACCCTGAAGTAACCTAAAGAAATTCCTCGTTTATGAGTTATTTCCACAACAGTAAATAAGAAGAATTTCTGTTCTGATAAATTTCTGTGAGGCGAAATTGTAACCAACAATCATCGGAGGATTCGGTGATACACCTGGAAATACCAAAGCCCAGTGCTCCTATCCTTTTGTCCAAGAGTGTGCCCATTCTCAACCAAAGGCCTATCAACAGGCGGAAGCTTTTAGCCACTCATAGATACTCTGTTGTGTGAGAGTATATCACCCAATTGGAGAGAATCTAAAAATAACTCTCTCACCAGCTGGTGGTTTGTTCAACGAGACCACCATTGACTCCCAGTGATCCATGTCTTGCAAATGCTGCATATCGGCCACATCAGCCGCTAGCCCAGAGCGCTAAAGCGCCGACTGAAAACCAACCATATCTAGCGATCCAAGTTCAAACCCCCAGAATGTTGTTATATATGTATGAATTTAATTATTACAATTTTATCAGCCAGGCATATGCATAAAATCATCAATTTATCAATTTCATTCTTATTAACCAATTTATAGCTAGCTAAGGAAAGTAAAGTAAAGTTCAACAGCAAAAACAACAACATACGACCATGTTCAACGAGGCCTCGGAGATCACCATCGAATGTTAAGTTCTTAACTTTGGCTAAAACCCACAACCAAGGAACAAAATAACACAAACTGAAAACAACAAAACAAAAAAAAAGTAAGTTTTGATATAAAAATAACATTGATAAATTTGATTTACATGCATATGAAAAAAAAAATGAAAATGAGAAAAAAAAATCACTAAGAAAGTTTAATTAATAGAATTTCGAAAATTTTGAATTAATAATTCCCAAAATTTAGTAGAAAAAAAAAGAAAAAAAAAACTTAAAAAAAAAATATAAAATCCTTGGAATTAGTATCCTTTCCACGTTAATTTAACTGATCCTCACTAAAATACTTCATGTCTAAATTTAACAAATATTAGAGTCCTGCCACAGGATATTTGTAGTTTATTTTTTCTTAATATAATTTCAGTTAAAATTCCGTGGAAAGAGAATTTACAATCACAAAATTTATCTAAACGATTTTGCAATATGCTCTTACAATTGTCCTTGAATTTAATTGTTTATTTAACTACCAGATATTTTTGAAAACTCGTATTATGTACTTTAATTAAAATATTAGAAATATAATGAAAATAATTTTTAAAATGAATCCTTAAACTTTTCAATATTCTTACGTGGGTGATGTAAAGGTAGGGTAATATCTGAGTAGGGGTATTAGTAACATTGTAGGCCACTAATACCATGGCAGGGATAAGGGTAAAGAGGCCAAGGATTCCAGAACACCAGGAATTCCTTACAAAACAACTTTCCTCCTAGATAATTTGTTTAACATTAATTCTAACCATTTGGGGTTTTGTTATGTGTGGTTAGATATTCCATCGTGTTCTATTTCATGTCTTTAGGGAGTCTATAATAATTTTGTTTATGTCCAGGATTGAAGGATATCAGAGAATCTAGGGGACCCGAACCCCCCACCCGGCTGCTAGCTAGCGATCAACGGCTCCCTGTCTACCTAGATCTCGTATTATTTAAAAATTTATTTCGACCCATACCTCGTATCCTGTTTTTCCACGTCCAACGATTGAGCACCTTCATCGGGAGAAACTAGACATAAAGGGTCCTGTGTTAAATTCAAAAAAATTATGAAGTGTAGTTGGACATTACAATGGGTGCCGCATTTGTTAACAGTCGATCAAAAACGCATAAGAATTAAGCTTGTTTGGATCGTTTTAAGCGAACTAAAATGGATGTTAAGCATCGTTTCATAACTGTTGATGGGACATGGATCCACGACTATACTCCAGAGACAAAAGAAAAATCCAAACAATGGACTGAAGCTGGAGGAAGTGCCTCAAAGAAGGCAAAAACAATTGTATCGGCTGGTAAGGTTATGGCAACGGCTTTTTGGGACTTCAAAGGGCTGCCACCTATCCTAACCTTGGCTCGGAATCAATATCAAAATTGTTAAAGTAAAGCCAAAATCTTTGGAACCGAGCATGCTTTTTTTTCAGTGTACGCTTCGCGAAGATAAATTTAAGATTCTACCTTTGAATATAAGATCAGATTCAGGATTTATATCAATAATTTTTGCTTGAGTTTTAGAGGGATCATAAACATCTCGTGTAAGTGTGCATGAAAATGATGAAATAACGCCTTGATTTGAAATCTAAAATTTGAGGGTTTTTAACCTTATTATTCAGATGATTAGAAGAAGTAAAATGTGGATATTTTACTTTCAGTTTCAAGCAATTTACGATCAAGAAGTGAAATCGGCCTATATGGAGGGCTTACCAAAAACTACGGTTTATATAAGCCCAAGGAATTAAATCGGGAGATCAGTCTATATGATTGCTATGCAAAAACATGCACCGATACACACCAAATTCAGCACACCTAATTGTGGTTCTGAAAAACCTACAGAATCTAGACCCCAAAAAGAAGGGCGGCTTTATAAGGGCGACATGTCAAAATCTGTACCGATACACAATATATTCTAAACACATATTTATAGTCCCAAAATCTCCAGATTTTAAATTTTAGGCAAATTGGATAATAACTACGGTTTCTAGAAGCTCAAGAATTAAAATTGGGAGATCGGTCTATAAGGGGGCTATACCAAAACATGGACCGATACACACCATTTTCGACGCACCTATTAGTGCACTGACAAAAATATTGACCTAATATGGAAGATTATGCAACTTCAATTTTAGGACTCGAAATTTACGCAATGCTAAGGACAAAATTCTTTAAAATAATGACATTTTAATTAAAAGAAAGTTTATAATTCTTGCTTCAAAAATTTTTTTTCATTAAATTTAGGACACAAATCTTGAAATTTTGCGTCGCTCTGTTGAAGTTGTAGATCTTTGAAGTAAGGCAAATGTTCCTTAAAATAAAGAAAAACATTTTTAATTTAAAGAAATCGTCTTTAACTCAACTGACATATTGAATTTTTATATTTAAGATAAAAACGCTATAAATATATATGCAAAGGCTTATTTTAAGGATTTGCATCTTTGGTTTAAAGTTTTTTAGCATTAAGAAAACAGTTTTAACTTTGAGGTATTTGGAATAATTTGGATTTTGAAACTGGAATTTGTTTGTACAGGAATACCTTTATTAATATATCGCAAACAGAGAATAAAAATTCGATGAATGAGATCTGTATCCAATTTTAATTTTATCGATCCTAAAAAATGTCTTTATTTTAAAGAAGCCGCATCTTTGGCTCGGAATCAATACCAAAATCCTTACATGAAGGTCAAAATCTTTGGATCCAAGTAAACTTTTTTTGAGTGTGGTCTTAAAATACTTCTTGATTTACAATTTCAGACAAATCGGATAAACGATTTCTAAAAGAAGTAAAATCGGGAGATGGGTATATATTGCGGAAATATCCCAAAACATGAACCGATACACACGATTCTGGACACACCTGTTTTTGGTCCTAAAATAATTTCCAGATTTAGGCAAATCGAATAAAAGCTACGGTTTATAGATGCCCAAAACCCCAAATCGTGATATCGGTTTATATGGGAGCTATATCAAACCCTGGACCGATATAGCCCATCTTCCTGCGTACAGACTACAGACGGATGTGTAACAAATTTGAGGACGATAGCGCTATTATTGAAGACTGCAGCGTGATTACACAAGACAGACAGACGGACATGCTTATATATATATATATATATATATATATATATATATATATATATATATATATATATATATATATATATATATATATATATATATATATATATATATATATATATATATATATATATATATATATATATATATATATATATATATATATATATATATATATATATATATATATATATATATATATATATATATATATATATATAGTCGTAAATCGATATTTCGATGTTTTCCAAATGGAATGTTGTCAAAATATATATATATATATATAAATATATATATATATATATATATATATATATATATATATATATATATATATATATATATATATATATATATATATATATATATATATATATATATATATATATATATATATATATATATATATATATATATATATATATATATATATATATATATATATATATATATATATATATATATATATATATATATATATAGTCGTAAATCGATATTTCGATGTTTTCCAAATGGAATGTTGTCAAAAAAACTTTGATTTATAAAATTTTGTTTGTCTGAAAAGAAAACTCTTTCTTTAGTGTACACTGAAAAAAATATTGTCGTCAGGCCAAAAATTTCATGTCTTTAAAATACGAATGTGAATTTTTAGTCCTTATAGTGATTCGACTTAAAATTGGGTATCCTAATAGAAAAGAAAAAGTTGTAAGCTTGGCGAATTCTAAAGAAATCTTTAAAATTTATGAAATCTTCTTTGAGCTTTTGACTATTTGCATCTTGACTACAAAGCAAAAAAGCATTTAAAAATAGAGAGGTATTCCAACATTTTGTTTTAAAGACTTTTTTACTTCAAACATAGCATAATTTGTACTTGAAGTCGTAAATAAGTTCTAAAATTTAAGTTCCCATTATCACGCTTCTAGAGGATTTTGATAGCACATGAAGAAAAAATAAAAATATTTAATTAAAATGTATTTCCTAGGATCCAGTACGCAAAACTAAAATTTAAAAGAGAGTTGTGTCCTAAATGTATCCTTACTTCTATTATCCGCTTCTTTGGCTCGAAATCAATACCAAAGTCATTAGTGTAAAGACAAAATATTTTGTTCAGTGTTGCGGTGGTGCATTATAAATTTGGCCACAGCAGATTTAAAGTCTTAATCAAATACTTTTCAATTTTAATTCAAATGTTAAACTAACCCACTTCGAGTGTAGTATATTCGAATACCGCATTATCTATGTCATTCCAAGTTGTTAATTAATTCTCGTAAAAAAAAAGAAATCAAATGAAAGGAAAAACGATGTAAATAAAAGTGGTTTTCAAAATCATGACCCCTGAAAACATTTGCAAGACAAATATGAGCATTTCTTTTTTATGGTATCCTGCTTTGCATCTGTGATAAATCCAAGATTACCTTAATTTATTTACGTATCTATATTAGCTTGCTACTATACTAACAGTAGATCACATCTCAAATATACATTTCATTAAGAAGAGGTAACATCAAAATTTACATATAAATATTTAAAAACAAGTAAGGAAAGTCTAAAGTCGGGCGGCGCCGACTATATTATGCCCTTCACCACTTTGTAAATCCACATTTAAAACATTTAAATCTGAACCAATTTTGACGCAACTTCGCAAAAGTGTATTTATGATTTATCGGTCGATAGATATGCATTAGAAATAAAGGAAAATTTGAGTCCCTTTTACAAGTTTTCGACTTAGCTGTGGCGATTTTATAAGGAAAAGGTGGGTATTTTGGTCATTTTTGCCCAAAATCGGACAAGCATATATATGGAAGCTATATAGAAATCTGAACCGATTTCAATAAAATATGACATATTAATTCTACTCCCTGTGCCAAATTTCAATCGGACTACAACTTTGAACTCTGTGGTCATATGACGGAAAATCGGGCGAAAGATATATATGGGAGCTATATCTAAATCTGAACCGATTTCAGTAAAATTTAGCATACTTGACTACACTACTAATTGTACTTCTAGTGCAAAATTTCAACCAAATTGGGCTACAACTCTGGCTTCTGAGGCCATATAAGTCTATATCGGGCGAAAGATGTGTATGAGAGCTATATCTCAATCTGAACCGATTTCAATCAAATTTGACACACCTTTTTATAGTACTTATTATTCTCCTGGTGCAAAATTTCAAGCTAATTAGGGTAAAACTCTGGCTTCTGGGGCCATATAAGTCCATATCGGGCGAAAGATATATATGGGAACTATATCTAAATCTTAACCGATTTCTTCCAAAATCAATAGGGTTCTATTCTCACCCAAAATACATACTTGTGCCAAATTTGAAGTCGATTGGACTTAAATTGCGACCTAGACTTTGATTACAAAAATATGTTCACAGACAGACGGACTGATTATGCAAATTTGATTAGATCCTGTTGAAATTTGGAATTGTGGATAACAGTCTTTAGTATAACCTTCTGTGCAAGAATACAAGGCTACCATGCCTTTTCTCACTTTTTTTTTGTCAATATTGGTGTTAAAATTCAGCCGCTGTCCAATATAGCTCCGCACATATCCCTGATTTAGATCAACGTTAACATTTAGGTTAGGTTAGGTTAAAGCGGCAGCCCGATTAAGTTTCAGAATTCATTGTGATACCGCATTTACTAAAAGTACCTATTACATATGGGCACTTCTAGTTTTAACCGTTGAACCTTCTCGATTATTTTCTTCTGTTGAACCAACCAGATTGTTCCAAAAACCTTAGCAGACTGCTTAAGTTAATGTTTTCCTGGTCCGCCAGTAATTTAAAGCTATATGCCCCTAAAATTTGCTTACGCCTTACACAAAATGCAGGACACTCACAAAAGTGTTGTTTAACTGATTCTTTTTCCTCCGCATCATGACAGCTCATACAATAGTCATTATACTTCGCGCCAATAGTTTTTGCAAAATTGCCTATCAGGCAGCGACCCGTTATAGTAGGTATCAAGATTGATATCTGACGTCTTGAGAACACTACCATATCTAGTGTGCGGTTTAAGTTTAAATGGGACCATATGTGCTTGGTGTCGTTACAACCCTTGCAATTCTCCCATCGAACATATGCACGCAAAGAAAAAAAAAAAACGTTTGGAAAACGTGTACCGAAAACGTTTTTCTTTTGTTAGAGTTTTTTGAATTGCTTCGAAAAGTATACACTTTTATCACCAAAAATATTCGTTTGTTACAAAATTTTTATTTTTTCAATAAAAAAGTTATTTTTGAACCAACAACACAGTCCATTTCGTTTATATCAAACACTGTTCTTTTCTGGCTTTAGGTTTTTAATAAGACACATTTTACAGTTCATAGTAAAAATTTAATATAGTAGAATGTAATGTTGAACATTTTTTCGGAATCTTCCGACCTCTGGAATATATGTAAACAAAAAACTTTGGTCGAAGCAGGGATCGAACCCACGACCCTTGGCATGCAAGTCGGACGTAGCAACCACTGCTCCACGGTGCCCAACTAAATGTATTTTTCTGTTAAATAAACTTTGTTTAATCGGCTCGTGGGCACCGCAAGCTATGCTATATAAATATAACTTATATGGGTAATTGTCTATTGATGACAATAACAGCAACATAGCTCAGTGGATAGAGTGTTGGCTTACAAATTGCATGGTCCGCGGTTCGATTCTCCGTCCAGGCGAACGGTAAAACAAAAAAATTTTAGTTTATAATATCGTATTATTTCTTCTACTTTGTTTGTATTACAGAAAAAAGTGCCAAGAACTAAAAAAAATTCGTGGAAGTGAGAAAGACATGAGGGAAAATGCAATTAACTAGAAAAATTTTTTTTTAGTTAGTCTTTATGAAATTGTTTTTACATCCTGGAAAAGAATAAACATTTATTTCAAAAAGTATATACTTTTCTTCAAAATACACTTCTTTTCAACGAAAACCAAATGAGTAACGAACTTTGTTTGTCTAAAATGTCGTTTGGGAGGAAAGAATTATTTTTTGCGTGTGCCATCATAATAGCCAGAGGCATACCAACAGATTCTAGTTCCCCTGGAATATGTAAGGTGCTAACTCATCCGCTTCGCAGTTCCCTGGTATGTTCTTATGGCCAGGCACCCATATTAGGTGAATATTGTGCTTCTCAGCCATCTCGTTGAGAGATTTGGGGCAGTCGACGGCCGTTTTCGAGTTAAGGAACACAGAGTCCAAGGATTTTATTGTAGTTTGACTGTCTGAGTATATATATATTAATGCCAACATTTTTTTGGAACATTACTTCTCAGCCAATTCGCCACCTCTCTTATTGCTAATATCTCAGCCTGAAAAGCAATACAGTGATTACGTAACCTTTTCTCTATTCGAAGTTCCAGATATTTAGAATGCACTCCGAAACCCACGTGCCCATCTAATTTGGAGCCATCAGTGAAATCTATATATCGTTTATTCCCCGGGGTCTGTCTGCACCACGACTTGGGAATTAGAGTTTCAAACTTTGGTTCGGCCAAAGTGTAATCCACTAAGTTAGGCACATCTGGCATTATTTGGAGGAGCTAACAGTGGCCGTAACATTTTTCCGGCCGCAGCGATAGCTCGCGCAACCGGACAGCCGTTGTTGCAGCTGACTTTTTGGCCAAAATGTCTAAAGGCAATAGATGTAGCATAACATTAAGGGAATTTGTTCCTTTCTTGCTGAATGCATCTGAGATACACAAGCACGCCATACGCTGAACTTTGTCTAAACTTGTCGGCTGGTGAAGTGCCGGCCACCAGACTACAACACCATATAGCATTATAGGGCTAACCACAGCCGTGTATAGCCAATGTACAATTTTTGGTTTTAGTCCCCACTTTTTCCCTATTGCCTTTTTGCACGAGTATAAAGCTACCGTTGCTTTCCTCGCTCTTTCTTCAATATTAAGCTTAAAGTTCAGCTTCCTGTCCAAAATAACGCCAAGGTATTTTGCACACTCCCTATCCCCTAAGGAAATGGGCCTAACCGTGGGAGTTTTGCGATCTTTGCAGTACATGACTAGTTCTGTCTTTGCTGGATTTACACCAAGACCATTATCTTTCGCCCATTTCTCAGTCATCCGGAGGGCCCTCTGAATAATATCTCTGATTGTGGATGGGAATTTTCCCCTGACTGCTAGAGCCACATCATCTGCGTATGCCACCACTTTTATCCTTTCTTTTTCTAGGGTAACCAGAAGGTTATTTATAGCAACATTCCAAAGAAGAGGTGATAGAACTCCTCCTTGGGGAGTGCCTCTGTTCACATACCTTTGTATGTTTGCTTGTCCTAGTGTGGCTGAAATACGTCTCTTCATTAGAAGTTCGTCTAACAGCCTAAGTATACATGGATCAACATTCAAAGTTGTCAGTCCATTTAATATCGAGCTCGGATGGACATTATTGAACGCCCCTTCGATGTCTAGAAATGCCACGATTGTGTATTCTTTGACAGATAGTGAGCTTTCAATAACGCTGACTAGTTCATGTAATGCGGTCTCAGTAGACCTGCCCTTCGAGTATGCATGCTGTCGTTTCGAGAACAAACTTGAATCGATGCTAGTTCTAAGATAAATATCGATCATCCTCTTCAGAGTCTTAAGTAGGAATGAGGATAAGCTGATTGGTCGGAAATCCTTCGCCCTCGAGTAAGAGGCTTTTCCAGCTTTAGGTATGAAAACGGCTTTTGTGTCCCTCCACCTTCCTGGAATATATGATAAGTTGATTCATCCTTTATATATCGCCGACAACCAGGGGATAAATTTGTCAGTCACTGCTTGTAACTCCGCCGGAGTAATTCCATCAGGTCCGCGGGATTTTAATGGTGCAAAGCTATTAAACGCCGATCTTATTCTAGATTCCAATACAATTTCCTCGATAGGAAACGACCGCTGAGCCACTGTGGCGCCGCCAGAACCTGGTTCAACCGTCTGATGTCCAGGAAAATGTGTGTCCAATAGTACCTCCAGCGACTCCTCACTGGACGTTGTCCGATTGCCCTCCGATGTTTTAATGAAACCTGGAGCGGAGCTCGTGGATGCTAGCACCTTCCGTAGTCTGGAAGCCTCGGACGTATTCTCAATACTGCTGCAGTAATCATTTCAAGAGTTATGCTGAGCCTTTCTCAGTTCTCGCTTGTATCCTCTCAGATTCTTCTTGTAAGCGTCCCAATCCTCAGGGGCTCTATTGGACTTTGCCTTGTTAAAGAGCTTCCTGCAGGATTTCCTCATATTACTTCATTCCGTAGACCACCATGGTGGTCGATTTTTCCCCCTTGGCTTCCCTCTAGGGCATGCAGCTTTCAGTGAAATGTTGAAGGCCTTAGTAATCCGCTCCACTGCGTGTTCGATATCTTGCGCATTTCTCATATTTGTCTCTGTTATTTCCGGTATTATCATATTGAACGACTCCCTATACCTATTCCAGTTAGCTTTCCTAGCATTTGGCGGAAATATGGTCTTGGTGGTATGAACATCAAATTTGAAACTGATGTAGCGATGATCTGAGAAGCTGTGTACACTTAAAACCTGCCACTCAGATATCATTTCATTCAGTTCTTGCGAGGCCAAGGTGATGTCCAAAACCTCTTGTCTGTGTTTAGTGACAAAGGTTGGGGCATCGCCCTTGTTGCAAACTACCAGATTAGTACGCAAAATAAACTCTATTAGCGACTCTCCCATTGCATTAGTATCACTACTTCCCCATATACTATGATGCGCATTCGCATCGCATCCCATAATGAGTTTCGTCTTTGTTTTAAGTGACTCCTCAACTAAGGTCTTAACGGCACATGGAGGCATCTCCCTGTCATGTCCCATGTAGACCGAAGATATCAAAAATTTGCATTTGGCTATTTCTAAATTGGCAACGACAGTGTCTGCATTGCACATTGAAGGAAGCAGAAACAAGTTAAGCTCGTTTTTAGCAATTATACAGGCTCGATTTACATAATTACCAGTATACTGCAATAGTTTGAACCCCGGAGTACTTAATTCACATATTTTGTTTCTATAAACATGAATAAGAACTTTGTCTATGTCCCCTTTCATCAGGAGAACTTTGAAGGTAGCACATGCAGCCTTACAGTGATGAAGATTTATCTAGAGGATCCGTAGGACCATCGAGTTTTTCAACAACCGTCACATCAGCCGCTTCAATCGAGTCATCAAGAATGTCCTCTTCAGAGATCTCGGTGACACTCGCAATAACCATAGGTTCAACTTTGGTGAGTTCTGAGGCAGTAGAAGCCTCCTCACGCATACGGTATCTATCCATGTCTTCAACTTTGGTATCTCCCTCGACTTCGCAAGAGGATCCGCTTACTTCTGATTCAGACAGAGGCTTGTCCATTTCTGAATCCTTCAGCTAATCGTTTTTATATACCTTCATTTGGATATAATGAAAGCCATAACATACACGGCCCTGAGACTTTGCTAGGTGAGGCAAAGACTGGGTGTTCAATACAAACACTGCATGTCGTCTTGGTCCATCCACTTCATCCAAACGGCCAACCTTCCAATCAGCTTTTGGAAGATCTGGATTGCATTGTTTCAGTCTATTTAAAATTGATTCAGGGTAAGGGGAGATTGCAGGTATCCACGCATGTGCTCTAGGTCTAGCCGGTATGTCTTTCTTCTCGACTAATACAGCTCCTTCCCAAACTTCACCAATTAGTATCAGAGCAGCTTTAAAACATTCTGTAGACCTCTGGTCCTCAAATGCGACTAGCTTAAATCGTCCTTGATACCAACCAGCTTCTTGGTGTCGAGGATCTGGGCCGGGAAACTTTTCCAGCACCTGTGAGTAGACGCCAGACAAAACATTCTCAATTTTCCCCCACTTGTGCTTTGGAACAATGCTCCCCTGTTAACAATCGCCATCACAAGACTGTTTTTGCGACTGAGGCAAACGATCTTTGATCCTGTTTGGAAGATGGCAGTTCTTCCGGCGATCTTTCCAGCTTAAAGAATTCCTTGAACCCATTTTAATGAATTGCTTTGCTTGGGTCGACTGATCCTAATTTCTTTAGGATAAAGAAGGCATTTCTGCGTTCCTTAAATCTCTTTCTGGAGGGATTACCTCCTTTTGATGTCGTTACCTTAGGGAAGGTTCGACTTGTCAAATTATCGCAACCTGTCGACCCATCTACAGGTCGACTAATTGGGCCTAACTCTTCTTCATTGCCAAAATTTATAACTTCAGTCGACATCCGTCCACTGGGCCCTGAAGTTAGCAAGCCAGCGGATGACTTTGAATTTCGCTGCATGGTGGCTTAATTTACCACCACACTTGGAATTACGATGAAATAATCTGCTATTAAAAAAAACACGTCCGTTAAGTTCGACGGTTGAATGACGAATATCACATTAACATTTAGGTTAACATACTTACCAAACAACTGGGGAAAGATGAAAAATATGGAAAAAATATTTTTAAAAAAATTTTTATTTGTGTTTTCTTTTCGTCATTTTCAATATTTCATTTATGTATATAATATAATATATTCTTTGCTGTTTTCATTCTTACATATTAATTCATATATATTTACTTATATTTTTTTTATTTTTTCTATTTTTTTTTCTTATTTTGGGTTTTTGATTTGTTATCATTAGGTTTTTGCTTTCATTGCTGCTTCTATTTAATATATATATTTTTGTTGTTGTTGTTAATTTTTATAGTTTTGATCTTTTTTACTTAAACAACTTTTACATTGTTTGTATCTTTTTCGTTTTGTTAGAATCTCTTGAAGATATCTTTTGCTTTTTTTTAATAATATTTATGTCCACCACATTTGTTCGTTAATTTTTCACATTTATATTTTAAGGGGCAGGGGAAGGGGTGTATATTTATGATTTACGGCGTGTGAGTGTATTTGTTTTTAGTTTTTGTTTGTTGTTGTTGTTGGGTTTCATTGGATCCATTCTCATACAAAGTCCTTTTTTTTTCTTCTATTCTCTTGTATGCTTAGTTACAGTTACTACGAGTCACTGACTTACTCTTAGATATTTCTCTATATGTCCCATTAGCATGTTGAGAGAGTGTGTGTGAGTCTGTATGTGTGTTGGATTATTTTGTGTAGTTTTATTTCAAAAACTACTTGTGTTGCATTTTAGATACGTATCCGCTTCTGTATCAGTGAAAACACACATCATTGTTTGTGTGTTTGTGTAAGTCTGTATTCATCTGCATTAGTATGTATGGATTTTTTCTACCATTGAAATATTTCATATACTTTTTGCTTAAAAATATTCTTATTTAATTTTTTTACTGTTTTTTTTTTGTTTTTTTTTTTTTTATATGGTATATAGACACATTGTTGTTCACATAACTAGTTTTTTCTTCATATTTTTTTTTTTATTTTACTTCAATATATATTTTTGTTTTATTTCTTTCATTCATTTTTTAATTGGTTTTTGTTGAAATTATTTTTATAATTGTGTGTAAGTGTATATGTTTGTATAGAACTCTCATATATATATATATAGATGTATGTATGTATATATATTGTATATATATTCGTTTGCTTGTATTTCTGCTCAAACATGCTTAAATTTCTACAAAATATTTGCAATATTGCAGTCAATTTTCTTAATATATCATTTCTTATGTTTTATTTTCTATATCTTTTTGTTGTTGTTGTTTTTTTTTTTTTATCAATTAAAATAGTTTTTAGGGTTTTCTTCATGTGTGCATTCAAACTATGTATGACAAATGGTTAGTGTCGAAATTTATTTCAAATATCTTTGGAATTGTTCTTGCTATAAATGAAGTGTAGTCTATATGAAATGCCTTACAAAGAAATCACTTTAAAACAAATTTTTGTCGCAAAGTTTTTCTAATTAAATTTTGTTTCTTTCATTTTCAAAGAGCATGACGCATATACTAAAATTTTTTATTGGTTTTTTTGAAGGCAACAACTTGAATTTTTTTTATTAAAATGTAAGAGCCTGTTATGTGCTCTTAAGTGTGAATATTAAGAATTCTCTATTCAGTGAAAGCCAAAGGCTTATCAAGTTTTACGATCCTGATATTGATTCTGAGCCGTAGAGTGATAGTTGTATTTTGGTATTGCCTTTTTTCCCAATTTTGAACAATATTCGTGTGAAAATAGAACGTTTCAATTGTTCCACATTAGTGGCACATTTTAACAAGGTTTTTTTTTTTTCAATTCCGATGAAGTTCTCTAGAAAATACGCTCTTTGGCTGTTTAAAATGAAAATTCAAATTTTGGACAATTAAACGTCTCAAAAAAGGATAGAAAATCAATAAAAAAGTAAAAGAAAAACAATGAAAATAAAATTAAACATTTTATACCCCGCGGGGACTTGAAACTGAAGAATTTGACTCTTTCACTTCCATGGAAGTTCTTTTGAGAAGTTTTAAAAATTACGAAAACTTTTAAATTGTTTGTTAAGTTTAAATGATTTTTTTTTGGATTTTGTTAAAAATATTTTATAAAAAAAATCGGCGCTGGTGAGATTTAAACCTGCGTTCTTAATTTTTTATTTATACTACTAAGGAACATCTTCTCGAGAAGAGGTTAGAATATTATGCCTTGGTATCATATTACGATCATATCACAAGCATATGAATTGATGTCCCGATCACAAGTTGGGGATCCACACTTTTTGAATAATTCCTATTTTGTGTATATGTTGTAAATAAAACATTTTTTATATATGTATTCTCAACACGGATTATGGACATAATCCTTTTTGCAATTAATACTCAACTTTTTTGTTTTGCTGCAATAAACTTTTGGTAGTGCAACGAAGTTGAATGCCATTACCACAATATGTGATCTCCTAAAAGTAGACAATTATTTCGAGGGATGTTTATGTATATAGTGATGTGAAAGTGACATGGAAGCTTTTTATACCCTCCACCATAGGATGGGGGGGGTATATTAACTTTGTCATTCCGTCTGTAACACATCGAAAAATGGGGTCTGAGACCCCATAAAGTATTTATATTATGGGTCGTGGTGAAATTCTGAGTCGATCTGAGCATGTCCGTCCATACGGCTGTTGAAATCACGCTAACTTACGAACGAAAAAAGCCATCGACTTGAAACTTGGCACAAGAAGTTGTTATTGGTGTAGGTCGGATTGTATTGCAAATGGGTCATATCGGTCCACTTTTACGTATAGCCCCCATATAAACTGACCCCCAAATTTGCGAATTTGGGGGTCCGTTGCGAATCCTTTAAGAGAAGCAAATTTCATCCGATCCGGTTGAAATTTGGTACATGGTGTTAGCATATGGTCTCTAACAACCATGCAAAAATTGGTCCACATCGGTTCATAATTATATAGAGCCCCCATATAAACCGATCCCCCGATTTGGCTTGCGGAGCCTCTAAGAGAAGCAAATTTCATCCGATCCGGCTGAAATTTGGTACATGGTGCAAGTATATGGTCTCTAATGACCATGCAAAAATTTTTCAACATTGGTCCATAAATATATATTGGCCCCATATAAACCGATCCCCAGTTTTGACCTCCGGAGCCCCTTGGAAGAGCAAAATTTATCCGACTCGGTTGAAATTTGGTACGTGATGTTAATATATTGTATCCAACAACCACGCAGGAATTGGTTCATATCAGTTTATAATTAGATATAGCTCCCATATAAACCGATCCCCGGATATGACCTCCGTTGCCTTATGGAGAAGCAAAATTCATCCGATCTGCTTGAAATTTGGTACGTGATGGTAGTATAGGATATTTAACAACCAAGCCAAAAGTGGTCCATATCAGTCCATAATCGTATATAGCCCCCATATAAACCGATCCCGAGATTTGGTTTTGGAGCCTCTTGTAGATGCAAATATCATCCGAGTCAGTTGAAATTTGGTACATTGTGCTAGTATTTGGCCGTTAACAACCATGCCTAACTAGGTCCATATCGGTCTATAGTTATATATAGCCCTCAGATAAATCGATCCCCAATCACACAAAAATTGGTCCATATCAAGTCCATAATTGTATATAGCCCCCACATAAGCGACCTCCATATTTCAAATTGATTCTCTACGTCTCGTGCAAAAAGTCCATATCGACTCGTAATTATTTGTAAACTTTCCTATACATATTTTTTTTTCTAATATATACCACGAATGGACTAACTCAACAATTTTAAGAAGTTTTAAGATACCACAACCCAAGTAATTCGATTGTGGATGACATTCTTTCGTAGAAGTTTCTACGCATTCCATGATGGAGGATACATAAGATTCGGCCTGGCCGAACTTACAGCCGTATATACTTGTTCAATTTTAAAGCTTTTAGTTTCTGATATTACCCTATTCTAAATATTGAATAAGAGATGCGTGTCGAAAATGGGATAGTGCTTAAGGATTAAAATCACGATATTAGTCTATAATCCACATTTTAGACAAATATTTATCGTTTCTCATTTACATTTCGCTGTAAGGAAGTTGATTTATATTTATAGAGCCTATTTTAAGGCGTCCATAAGACGACGTAAAGAAACTTTATGTAACAGAAAGAAACTTTTAGTGTGCTGCTTTCTTAAAAGTAACACTTTTGGAATCGAAAATAATGTAATTTTACATATATTCCAAAAATGTTCGCAAAGATGTTCGGCATATTAATATATTACATTTTTGTTATGTTACTTTCAAATGTGTCTTATTAAAGACTTAACATCAGAAGAAGTGCTTGATATATAATAGATTGGAACAAAAATATTTTTTGTAACAAAAATTTTCGAAAAAAATTCAAAAAAACTCTAACAAAAGAAGAACATTTTGGATACACGTTCTCCAAACGTGAAACCACTTTAAAACACTCAGAATGTCACCAGCATCCCTGAGAAGGGATAGTCCGCTGATTGCTGTTTTTTGGTGTTTGGTCATTGAACCTGTTGTATACAATGCGGACATTCTAACCATTACACGACCTTTTCCGAAAATACAATTGTTTGAAAACCGGGTTTCGGGTTTTGGTTTTTCCTTTTACTTAAACAATTATTCTATTGTTAACAAAAAAAAAAAAAAAAAACAAACAAATCCACAAGTCATCATAATAAAATGAACATATTAAAATAAACTAAGGAGGAATTCATGCTTTACTTTCACACTGTACTGGCAATGTGCTAGTATGGAGGGAGAATTTGGGTCAGAAGTCATCAGCGCATACTTTTCAGTTTTATCAAAGAATGCGAAGTTATAGTAAACAGTAGTGTACAAAAAGATTATTGTTTATGCTAATTACACTGAAAGAAATAGCTTCGTAATATTTACGAAAATTGGGCCAATGAAATAAGTTCACTGAAATATGTAACATACTTCGTACAAACACACAGTTTCGAATACGCATCACAGATGATAAATGCATTTTGAAAACTTTTGTTATTCTAATAAATTTTCTATTTAATAGCCATATCCCAGCATACAATTTTGAAAGTTCTTGCAAACGCAAAACTTTAAAAGCACTTCCAAAAATGTTCTCCCAAAGATGTTCTTTATTTTAACTAACACTAGAGGTGTGCGCGTGAGTAATAGTTTACTCACGCTCACGCACACTCACGACTGAAAAATCATACTAACGCAATCTCACGCACGATATTTTTTAGTAGGACTCACGCTCACGCACACTCACGGAAATAAAATTTGTACTCACGCACGAAAACGTCGTGACTCACGAAAAATACCGTAACTCACGAAATATATCCTGACTCACGAATAAGTTTATGATTAATTTACCTTACCGAAGTGTCTGAAAACATGAGCATTATTAAAATCGAGAGTGTTATTAAACTCTTAACATCCTAGGTGTCACTAAAATTGTAATTGAATTTAACTCTTAAGCGTTTTATGTTGGTGAGCAGGAATATTTTCGTGAGTGTAATTCGTTACTCACGCACACTTACAAAGATATTATTTTCATGACTCACGCTCACGCACACTCACGCTGTTGTCATGAGCGTGACTCACGACTCACGCACGAATCACCAAAATTTTCGTGAGTCAAGACAATTTCGTGTCACGTGCACACCTCTACTACACCACACCCTCAAAAAATAGCTTCTGTAACGTATGCCCCCAAACACATTTTGCTTCAAGCATATATATTTTCAGGATTGTATTGTTAAAACATATTATGTTTCACCTCAGGCATACACTGGTAGAAAAAATTTTTATGAAATTTTCTTTGTGTATATATATATCTTTAAGGCGCCAATTGGTTACTTCCATTATTTTACTTGCAGCCTACACTCTAGGTCACTCTTTCTAAACACATATATGTTTATAGGCTATTTCTAAATTAATATATGTTTGCATCCAAGCATATTATATGTACAAACATTTTATGTCCCAAACATAATATGTTCTAACGTGCTTGCACTTAAAAAATATTGTGTTGAAAAATTTGAATTCCAAACATATGAAAAACAGTCTTTTTTCGTCCGTGCAGAAAGTTATTATAATTCAATTTTTTAACTCGCTTTTTTTCATATCATAACTTATTTTGTTTCAAATAGGTTAAAAAAGTAAGAATTTATGAAATGTTACAATTTTTATACCCTCCACCATAGGAGGGGGGTATATTAACTTTTGTCATTCCGTTTGTAACACATCGAAATATTGCTCTAAGACCCCATAAAGTATATATATATATATATATATATATATATATAATATATATATATATATATATATATATATATATATATATATATATATATATAATATTATATATATATATATATATATATATATATATAATAATATATATATATATATATATATATATATATATATATATATATATTATATATATATATATATATATTTCTGGGTCGTGGTGAAATTCTGAGTAGATCTGAGCATTTCCGTCCGTCCGTCTGTTGAAATCTCGCTAATAAGCTATTGACTTGAAACTTTGCACAAGTAGTTGTTATTGGTGTAGGTGGGATGGTATTGCAAATGGTCCATATCGGTCCACTTTTACGTATAGCCCCCATATAAACGGACCCCAAAATTTCGCTTGCGATTGCTCTAAGAGAAGCAAATTTCATCCTAACTAACACATGGTGTTAGTATATGGTCTCTAACAACCTGACAAAAATTGGTCCATATCGGTCCATAATTACATATAGCCTCCATATAAACCGATCCCCCCATTTGGCTTGCTAAGCCTCTAAGAGAACCAAATTTGGTACATGGTGTTAGTATATGGTCTCTAACAACCATGCAAAAATTGGTCCACATCGGTCCCATAATTATATATAGCCCCCATATAAACCGTTCCCCCGATTTGGCTTGCGGAACCTCTAAGAGAAGCAAATTTCATTCGATCTGGCTGAAATTTGGTACATGGTGTTAGTATATGGTCTCTAACAACCATACAAAAATTGGTCCACATCGGTCCATAATTATATATAAGCCCCCATATAAATCGATCCCCAGATTTGTCCTCCGGAGCCTCTTGGAGGAACAAAATTCAGCCGATCCGATTGAAATTTGCAACGTGGTGTTATTTCTATAGAAATTTTTTTCCAAATATTATTTCTATAGAAAATTTTGTCAATATTTTATTTCTATAGAAATTTTTTTTTTCAAATTTTATTTCTATTTGGTTCCAAATTTTACTTCTATAGAAAATGTTGTCAAAATTTTATTTTGTCAAAATTTTATTTCTATAGAAACTTTAAACTTAATTATATACGTATTTAATCAGCCTTTTTTAGTTTAATATATACCACGTATGGACTATGTGGTATATATTACGGTGTTAGGAAGTTTTAAGATACCTTGCCATCGTCAAGTGTTACCGCAACCCAAGTAATTCGATTGTAGATGACAGTCTTCAGTAGAAGTTTCTACGCAATCCATGGTGGAGGGTACATAAGCTTCGGCCTGGCCGAACTTACGGCCCTATATACTTGTATTCCACACAAACCCTAGAATGCATTTAAAAATCAGAAAAATTATTTATTTTGGAAAATATCACAAAATTCTTTACTACGCATCCAAAACAGAGAATTCGGATCACAGCTTAAGAAGTGATGCAAATTCAATGCAACGGCTGTTGAAATGTTGGACATCCGTCCTATGACACACCCATGTTACGTTCATCGCTTCTGTGTCAATTTTTGCATCACTTCGGTATCCAAAAAGAACATTTCCACTACTTTTTGAGCGACAATTTTTTTTGCTGGGATATTAAATGCCATTAATAAATATTTTCTTCGTATTCTTCTTCTTGTATGAATTTCTTTGTTTACAGTGACAACGATTGGTAGGAGTCAGCTGATCTACATCCTTAGTATGTCTTTAGAGAAAGCATATGGTAGAGTAGATAGAAATTACATTGAAATACAGAAACCCGATTAACCGACGTTCAAAATTCGGTTTTCATATTAATCGAAAAATCCCAACTTGTTCATTATCCGGTTTTAGCCGCTGTAAGAAGTAGTATAAATAAATATTCTTGTTTGTGCTAATTACAAGTTTTCCGATTAACCGGAATCCGGTTAACTGATAAATTGTTTTTAGGATACCCTAATCAAGATATATATATTTTTTTTCAATTCCATTATAAGCAAGAATTTACATAAACTTCGTAAAATTGAGAACTATTTTAAATATTTTGTCATACATAGTTCGGAAGAAGTAATGGTTTTATTATATAATGAAAAAAAAAATAATAATAATAATAATAATGTTAGTATCCTGTTGCTATTTTATTTTTGGGACTGTATTCCATTTGGAAATTTCGTATTTGTTATTATTTTATTTATATTTTATTACTTCCTGAAGGATGTAATGTGTCTCTTAGGATTACATGTAGAATGGCCCATTTATTTGTTCTATTAATATCTGTAGTAGGGTAGCTTTAAGATGATTCTTGTCGATGATATCCTATCGGTCATTTGTGAGAGGGTCTACCTACATATCCATAGTTCTTAAATTTATTGTGTATTTAATAATGTGAAGTCATATGTTTTTCATATCATGTAGACCCTCGAAAAAAAACAACAAAATCTGCTAATATTCCATATGCATCTCAGGTGTTTTTAATGCAGCCCAATGGTTATGACACAAAGCTTTGCTTTGCACTATGACCAAATGACAGTTATTAACATTATTAGCTTTGTAGCTAGCATCGTTATTGCCATTATCATTGTGGTTATTATTAATATTATAATTGTTATTGCTGTTTTCGATCATTGTTTTGGAGTTTTATGGATGAATGTTATGTCATTTATGGTATGTTATGGCTTCTTGTTGGTTTGTGGCTGTAGTTTGATTTTTTTTTTTGCAACATTTGTGTCATTTCTATATCATCTTAATTTCGTTTATTTATTTATATATATTTTTTTGTTTGTTTATTGGTATTTATTTAATATGTGTATGTGTGTTAGTTGTTATTATTTTGATAACATATTGTAGTGTTTTTTTTTTATTGCTATTTTTGTATAAATATTGGTTGGTTGGTTGGTTTTTGTTGCTTATTTTAGTTTGAATATTGTTGTTATTCAAATTTATGTCTTGTTATCTATAAACTAACTTTAACTTAAGTTTAATACTTTCATTTGATTGGTTTTGGTTTCTGTATTTGTATAAATTTGATTTGACATATTTTGGATTCATTGTTTTGGTTGATCTTGTTGTTGTTCTTGTATTATTTATTTTTGAGACTTTTATTGGCCTGTTCCTGTATATCGAACGAAAGCTTTCTTTCGTATTCCAAACGAAAGAAAATTAAATTTTGTTCTTTTATTTCGAAAGGCAAGTCACTTCATATTTTGTTGTCGAGTAATAAACGAACATATACAATAAGTGTCAAGAAAAAAGTAAAAGCATTGTTAACATTTGAATGAATTCTCAGGCCAAAAATTTAAAAATACTCATTTTTAATAATCAATGTATTCTCATACAAACGAATCGAACTTTCAAAAATAGAAAAACCCAAATTCATTCGAATTCGAGTGACTGCCTTTCTTTCGAACTGGTTTTCGTTCGATATACAGGAACAGGGCATATGTGTTTTTTTTTTGTTCCATTTGACATTTCTATCATATAAGTTTAGTTTTTAAAATTGACTAATGCTTTGTTAAATTTGTTTGTTTCTCTCATTTAAAAATTGCAAATATGCAATTGAGTAAAATAATAAATATTTATTAAGAAAAGAATAAAATATAAAACAAGCTTAAAGTGAAACTGAAAGTTAATTCTTACAAAATATTAAGAAAAATTTTTTTTAAATTTTATAAGAATTTTTTTCTGGGTTTTACTAAGCATCTTTAACCTTTAAATTAAAAAGAATTTGATGTGTTGTATTTTGTTGTTTGGGAATAACAATTATTTGTTTCCTTTTGGTTTCAATGGGGGATTTCTGCTTATTATACCCTCCACCATAGAATGGGGAGTTTACTAACTAACTCATTCCACTTTATATCACATCGAAATATTGGTCTCCTGGTTTTAGGTTTAGAAATTTTTATCTTACTGCAGCTCCCAGCTGGAATGACAAATTTTTTAAAATATTTTTTTAAATTTTTTAAAAAATTTTATTTTTTATTTTTCATAAAAACTTGTCTTTTTTTTGGGAATTTTTTGGGATATAAGAGCCTGAAAAATACTGGCAACACTGCCCCCATATAAAGCGAACCCCCAATTCTGAAGCCTCATGTACACAAAAAACATTTTCTTATTCAATCACGAAATTAATTGATCCAATTAATTTTTTAATTGAAATGTCTTCAATCACAGAAATTATAGTATCAATTAAAAAATTAATTGAGAGCCAATTAAAAAAATAATTGATACTATCAATTTTTGTGATTGATTTTTGTTTCAATTAAAAAATTTGTTAAATCAATTAAATTTTTAATTGAAATTTATTTAAAGCTCAATTAAAATCTTAATTGGAAACATTTTCGTGAAATTTCTTTCTGTGTTTCCTACACATCCCTTTGATATTTGGCTAACTACATACAAAATGTACCTTTTGTCTTCAATCACGAAATTAATTGATCCAATTAATTTTTTAATTGAAATGTCTTCAATCACAGAAATGATAGTATCAATTAAAAGATTAATTGAGAGCCTATTAAAAAAATAATTGATACTATCAAGTTTTGTGATTGATTTTTGTTTCAATTAAAAAATTTGTTAAATCAATTAAATTTTTAATTGAAATTTATTTAAAGCTCAATTAAAATCTTAATTGGAAACATTTTCGTGAAATTTCTTTCTGTGTTTCCTACACATCCCTTTGATATTTGGCTAACTACATACAAAATGTACCTTTTGTCTTCAATCACGAAATTAATTGATCCAATTAATTTTTAATTGAAATGTCTTCAATCACAGAAATGATAGTATCACTTCAAAATTATTTGATCCAATTAAAAAAAAAATAATAGATACAAATAATTTTGGTGATTGATTTTTGTTTCAATTAAAAATTTTAATAATTTAAATTTAATCAATTAAATTTTTAATTGAATATTTTTTAAACCTCAATTAAAATTTGCAAAATTTCATAATATTTTTTCCATGTCAATTAAAACCTACAGAGGCTTATATAGGTATATAACCTGCCTTTGTTAAAAGACACTGCCATCGGCAACTCTTACCATTACTCGATTATGGATGACAGTTTTTAGTAGTGTTTGGAATGTAATTCATGGTGGAAGGTACACATAAAAAAAAATTTGGGGGCTAATCACGGCATTCGATATCGAATTCATAATCGTATTGAAAAAATTGTCGATACGATAAAAAGTTTGGATCACGGGATTCGATCGAAATTTGATGCAATTTCTCAAGCGTTGCCAACAGCAAAAAATGAAGCAGAACAAAATGAAATGACAAAATTAAGTTAGCGTCACAAAAAAGAATGTAGAAAAAACATGTTTTTGGAGGTTTCAAAGTAAAAAGTAAATTGTATTGCATTATATCCTATGGACCCATATCTCTTTTTACATTCCTCCGAATTCCTTCCTAATTGGAGGATGAGATGAATATAAAATAATTCGGCGACAAATAAGGAATAAAAGTGCACATTGTTATTGGTGTAAGTACATGGGTTTGAAATGGTGTGCACTGTTAGAAAGTCACCTTTTGCAGGCTCAATGGACGATTCCGCTGACGAAGGAGGCGTTCAAATGGAAAATAATTTTTGGTGGCATGTCAACGTCAATTCTATCACTTTACAATTTTCTGCCGTCTTAAAACTTTTTGCCAGTGGAAGCCTTCATAATTCACTATTCTTACAAGGTGGTCCCGAAGCGTTACGTTGTCACAGAATGGAACGGTATTTGGTTGATCACAATCTCTTGGATATCGATCTAGTATGTTCACTTTATATATGGTTCTTTGCCAAGCTAGGATGCTCGCTTTATTGGAGTTGCATTAGTCCTAAATATTCAAAATATGTTCATTATATGTAAATTTACTACAAACTAGCAACAATTCGAACTAAAACTAATATATTTACTATTTCTATATGGCGAAAACAATGTAAAAAACAAGTGAAAAATGTTTTACGATTACAATTTACCAATCGAAAAAATTGTCGATCAAACAAACTCGATATCGACTCCCGTGTTCCGAAAAATTTAGATATCGATCAAAAGTTCTCGATATCGAATACCGTGATTGATCTAATTACTTGAACTGTTTTCAATCACAGAAATAATAGTTTCAATTAAAAAATTGAATGAAAGTCAATTAAAAAATTATTTGGTTCAATTAAAAATTAATTGATACTCTTAATTTTTGTTTCAATTAAAAAATTTTATGAATCAATTAAATAAATAATAAAATTCGGCCTTATATACTTATCAAATGATGATATTTGTATTGCAATAACCAAACGAAAGTAGGAAATAAATATTTTATTCAAAATAAAAAAGTGACCTCTTATCAAAACAAAAAAAAAAAATCTATCATTAAAAATTTGATCTGGCTCAAGCGATGTTGAATGAGACCCATGGATCATTGGGGACGTCTCTGCTGATTTATCTGATTGACGTTGCATTGTTTGGTTTGAAAAGATATCCATGAACACCCAAGAAACTTTGTAAAAATTTGAAGGTGACATTAATGTACATACCCTACGGGAAATTGGTGCAAATTGCCACTGACGGACGTATCACAGGACTGGTACCGGTGAACCAGTTTGTCGCAGTTTTTATATAGTAATAATTTAATGATTTCCATAATCGCTTAATATAAAAATCTTATTGGATCTACACATTTAGTGAAGTAGAATTAGCAGAATATATATAACATATTTCAATAAAACATATTTCAAAAGTTTTTAATTTCTGGTGCGATTCGGATAACAAAACTGAAACAGATTCCTAAGAGTTTGTCAGAGACTGGTTCGTGAGGACCTGTCTATGGAGTGCTACTACTAAAATGTCCCAGGACGTGTCTTAAGGAACAAGTCCAAGACGTGTCCTAAAGTGTAAATTTACCCCGTCAATGACAAACCCATGTTAAAGTGACCGGTCCCTTCCATACGTCTTGACCAGAACTGGGACAGGTCCATGCACACCAGGGACTAGTCCTGTACCGGTCCTGTGGTTGATCCATTTCCCGTAGGGTAAGTGCAAAAAAATTCAATGATTTTCAAAATTAAATCTTTTCTGTTTAAATTTTGTATAAAAATCCATCAAAATTTTCCTTTGGTTTTTTTAATATTTATACTTTATTTGTTGTATTTCATTTCTTATTTTATTATAATTGTACACGATAAAACAAATATTTGGAATATTTAAAATTTTATAAGCTTCATGCCTATAAATTGTGGAATTTTGATTTTTGGGTGATTTAATAATTTTCTTTTGGTTGCCCTGGGGTATTTCAGCTTTGATTTCAATAAGAATAAATAAATAATTACTTTTATGCACATTATGATGCGATTTTATAACCAACCACAGCCTGAATTAAAATAAAGTAAAACTTTAATAATTAATTAAAAATATATTAAAATTAAAAAAAAAAAACAATCATTGAAAATTTCCAATCAAAATAAATTTAAAATAGAATTAGAATTTCCAAATTAAATTAAACTAGCTTAACGCCGTACATAGAATGGTACTCATGAGATTTAACCCACGGTTTTGATGGTTTGAATGGAAATTCATGAATAACCCATAAAAAAGAAACTTGGTAAATATTTGTAGAAGACTATTGGCTTGTTGATAGATTTTAAATCGTAAAATATAACTTTTGTAACAAAAAAATGAAAGCTTTATAATTTAGTAATTCTTTTCAAATTTATTTATTGTGTATAAAATATCCATCCAATTTTTCTTTTGGTTTTTTTTTTCTTCAAATATTTATACTTTATTTGTTGTAATTCATTCATTATTTTATTATACTTGTATATGATAAAATATATAATATGTATAATATACATATATAGTATATAGTTATGTATGTATATATATTTTTCTAAATAATTGTAATAGTACTACAGCATACAATGTTTGTAGATTTAGTTTGTTATGTTATAACATGTAAGTGTTGTAATTGTTGTTTTCTTTCATTTAATTTAAAGACCATTAATGCTTTCGATATTAATATATATATGAGTGTGTGTTCTGCTTTTTTTTAATTATTTTCATTATTTTTGCATTTCTTCTGTAGATGCCACATATAAAATAAATAATAAATCATAGAAACAAATTAACATGTAGTTTCTTTTATTTATTTATTTATTTTTTTAATACATATCTTAAAAATTTTAATTCGTTTTATTTAAATTTGTTTTTTCTATTCTTTCTATTTATTCTTAATAGTTTATGTATAAATATCTATTAATTTGCTTTTCAATACACCATATATAAATATGACATCTTAAAATAAATTTTTTGTGTGTATTTAATTTAGTTTACTTAAATGTAATATTTCTTTAGTATTCTCTAAATGTTATGGTTGTTTTCGTTTCCTCCTATTTTTATTCATATTTATTTCTCTTGTCATACTTTACTGATATGTAGCTCAAACATCAACAAACAAATCAACTAGGTTTTTCATCCATACATTTTCTGCATTTTTTTTTAAATTATTTATTTATTTTGTATATTTAGTTTTTGGTTATTTATATAGCTAAAAATACTTAGTATAGTATATATATTGCATTTAACTTCTTTTTAAGTATCTTAGCTTATGACAATTTCACATGTTTTCTTGTTTTGTTTATTGAAATATATATATATATATATATTATATATATATATATATATATAATATATATATATATATATATATAATATATATATATATATATATATATATATATATATATATATATATATATATATATATATATATATATATATATATATATATATATATAATATATATATATATATATATATATATATATATATATATATATATATATATATCCATTTCTGTGTTTTGTCTAGGGAGTTTTTCTTTTGGTCAACAATATCTTAGAAAATATTATTTAATATTTGGTGGCTGTAGCATTTAGATTTTTAAGATGAAGAGAGAATTTTTGAGGTATATTTAAAATATAGGGCATATTACAAATAAAATAATTCAATTGACTTTTCGAGATTTTTAAAATTTAGCTTTGCTCAAATTTGATGTAATGCGCTGAGTAAAATTTAAATACATAAAATTCCTTACGGAAATTGGTGCAAATTCCTACCTAGGAACTATCACAGAACACAGGCACCAGTTTTCTAGTTTGTCTCAATTTTTAAATCTACATTGACTAAAATATAATTAACAGAAAAATGCCCATATGCAAAACAATTTATTGACAGTTTATCGAATGAATTTGTATGGCAAAAGTAGGCTTGAAGTTTTCTTTAACTTTTTTGCATATGGGGAAAAAACTTTTATTCAAAATATTCCAAAAGTTTTTCTTTTCTGGTGCGTTTTGGATGCTCAAAGTGAAACTGGTTCCTAAAATTTTGTGGGATAGTCCTACTAACTTGTTTCAAGACGTTTCCTTTAGAATGTGTCCAAATTGTGTCCCGATATGTAAATTTATCCTGTCAGTGACAAACCAATGTCAAAAGACCAGTCCCTTCCATGCGTTTTGACCAGCACTGATACTAATCTATACACACCAGGGGCTAATTTTGTATTGGCCCTAGGGTTGATCCATTTCCCATAAGGTCGTTTAATCGATTTTCGTATACTTTTTCGTCTCTAAAATCGACACATGGACTCGTCACAATTTTTAAGGGAAATTGGTCAATCTCCACAGAAAATTATTCCAACAATAGATCTATGGTCAAAAGGAACTAGAACTAGAACCAGAACTATAAGTCCCTTTGATAAATACTGGAATCGCTATCTTGACTAGCGAAAAGGGACTGACGGGCGGCAAATATTTAATTGAAATTATTTCGCTTCACCAATTCTTTTGCGATGTTCGACTTGTAAAAATATATCATATATAAAAATCAGGAAGTAACAGGTTGGCTGATAGGTTAAAGTGACAGCCCGATTAAGATTCAGGCTCACTTAGACTATTCAGTCCATTGTGGCTGATAAGTCACCGGTCTGACACATAGATGGCGTCGCTAGTATTAAATGCATATTATTTTTATATAGTACCAACCTTCAAATGATTCGTGTCAAAATTTGACGTCTGTAAGTCAATTAATTTGTGAGATAGAGCGTCTTTTGTGAAGCAACTTTTGTTATTGTGAAAAAATGGAAAAAAAAGGAATTTCGTGTTTTGATAAAATACTGTTTTCTGATGGGAAAAAATACAATGGAAACAAAAACTTGCCTTGATAATGAGTTTTCGGACTCTGCCCCAGGGAAATAAACAATAATTGATTGGTATGCAAAATTCAAGAGTGGTGAAATGAGCACGGAGGACGGTGAACGCAGTGGACGCCCGAAAGAGGTGGTTACCGACGAAAACATTAAAAAAATCCACAAAATGATTGTGAATGACGGTAAAATGAAGTTGATCGAGATAGCAGAGGCCAAGAGGTCCAAGGAAAGTGTTATTCATATCATTCATCAATATTTGGATATGCGGAAGCTCTGTGCAAAATGGGTGCCGCGCGAGCTCACATTTGACCAAAAACAACAACGTGTTGATGATTCTGAGCGCTGTTTGCAGCTGGTAACTCGTAATACACCCGAGTTTTTCCGTCGATATGTGACAATGGATGAAACATGGCACACTACACTCCTAAGTCCAATAGACAGTCGGCTGAGTGGACAGCTACCGGTGAACCGTCTCCGAAGCGTGGAAAGACTCAAAAGTCCGCTGGCAAAGTAATGGCCTCTGTTTTTTGGGATGCGCATGGAATAATTTTTATCGATTATCTTGAGAAGGGAAAAACCATCAACAGTGACTATTATATGGCGTTATTGGAGCGTTTGAAGGTCGAAATCGCGGCAAAACGACCCAATATGAAGAAGAAAAAAGTGTTGTTTCACCAAGACAACGCACCGTGCCACAAGTCATTGAAAACGATGGCAAAAATTCATGAATTGGGCTTCGAATTGCTTGCCCACCCACCGTTTTCTCCAAATCTGGCCCCAGCGACGTTTTCTTGTTCTCAGACCTCAAAAGGATGCTCGCAGGGAAACAATTTGGCTGCAATGAAGAGGTGATCGCCGAAACTGAGTCCTTAGACTATTCAGCCCATTGTGATACCACATTGGTGAACTTCTCTCTTACCACTGAGTGCTGCCCGATTCCATGTTAAGCTCAATGACAAGGGACCTCCTTTTTATAGCAGAGTCCGAACGGCGTTCCACATTACAGTGAAACCACTTAGAGAAGCTTTGAAACCCTCAGAAATGTCACCAGCATCACTGAGGTGGGATAATCCACCGCTGAAAAACTTTTTGGTGTTCGGTCGAAGCAGGAATCGAACCCACGACCTTGTGTATGCAAGGCAGGCATGCTAACCATTGCACCACGGTGGCTCCCAGTGCAGGGCTTAGAGAGTTTTGAAATTTGGCAAACGGTCATACTTGCTCTGGTCGTTTTTAACTTTTATTAATTTTGAAGTGTAGAACTAAAATTCCGTTGGGTAAATTTTATTCAAATTTTCTTTGTGCATAGTTTACACATTGTTGCAGGTAACCATAATATACGTGTATTATAGAAAGTTTTAATAAGATTTCTAAATGGAACATAGATCATTCTCCAATGTGAATTAAGTTTCATTGGGTCTGTTTGTGTGTGCTTTACAATCGGTTCTATAAATAGATACCAGCAAAAAAGGATAAAAAAACAACAATGAAATTTTTCTTTTTGAATCTAGAAGTAGAGCAAAATTGGCTCAGAAGCATTGAATTCTACATGGACTATGACAAGTCAAAAAAAGCGGAAGTTATCTTTTTAAGCACCTAAACGCCAAGTTTTTTCCGAATTTTATTTGACATTTCTCTATTTCAGACTTACTCAATTTGAACCATGGACGTCGTGAATGGGCAGAATGGTTCCAAGAAATGACAACAGTGGATGATCAATTTTCGAAGAAAATCATCTTCAGTGATGGGGCACATTTTCACCTCAGTGGATTCGTCAATAAACAGAATTGCCGCATTTGGGCGAATGAGAATCCAAGAGTGATTGTCGAAAAACCAATGCACCCACAAAGAGTGACTGTTTGGTACGGTTTATGGGCTGGCGGCATCATCGGGCCGTATTTTTTCCAAAATTAGGCCGGTCAGCCAGTTACTGTGAATGGTGTTCGCTATCGTGAGATGATAACGAACTTTTTATGGCCCGAATTGGAAGATATGGATGTGGACGGCAGGACGGTGCCACTTGCCACACAGCTAACGAAACAATGGCTCTTTTGCGCAACAAATTCAATGGCCGTGTTATCTCACGTAATGGCGATGTCAATTGGCCGCCAAGATCATGTGATTTGACACCGTTGGACTTTTTTCTTTGGGGTTATTTGAAAGAAAAGGTGTACGTCGATAAGCCAGCAACAATTGAAGAGCTAAAGGATGAGATAATTCGGCCCATTAACGGCATAGAACCTCCATTATGCCTCAGCGTCATCGAAAATTTGGACCATCGGGTGAAGGTGTGCCACCGGGGTCGCGGCGCTCATTTGGCCGATATTATGTTCCATACATAATTGAGTAATACCAATATATCATAATAAAATAAAATTACAATAATTTCCTAAATAGTTAGTGTTTTATTCAAAATCAACATCGGCCCTTGAAATTTTAACCACCCTTTAATAACATAAAAGATAAATGTTTTCTTAACTTTTTCTAACTGTATCCATACGTAAAGAGATCGAATTGGATCAGAACACTGTTCAAATATTTTTTTTGGAAATTTCCATTATTTTGTTTGTCCTTAAGAAAATTTAAATTTATTGGGAAAAGTGAGTAACTCAAAGGGTTTTTATATATCTTTTTATGAAGTGGAAATAAAATCCATCTCTAGAACACCGTTTTTGAAAGTAATGACTTAGGAAGAACTTCCAATTTTTTTTGCTGGGTATAATTGCATTGATGGCTAAAGAGGTATCAGTGTATTGATTACTTATAAGATTCACATGAACCAGTGGATTGGAAGAACTATTTTTTTTGTGTGTATTTACAACAGTGGGCTATAGCAGATAAGAGAGTACAATTTAATTTACCGATTATGGGTGTACAACAATTTCGTAAATTTGTCCATTGACTCTGGTTGTCTTAGTATATATTCTTTTCATTGGAACTAATACTTGTAACTGTAAATACTAAACAACAAATTGAGTTACCAAATCCAAACAAAGTGCTTTTTGATATAATAATATAAGCTTACCTTTTACAAATAAATCCTGCAAGTCGATTAAGGTCTATGGTAAACCTGTAAAGAAATTTAAAGGTATGGTTTTTAAATAACGTTTGACAGAGGTCACATCTACATTGATGGCGAGTACCGGTTTCTCAGGTTTAATACCATCTGCTAATGACCATTTGGATCTTGCAATGTCTGCTTCGTTATAAGATCATGCTATTTATGGAACAACGAACTCTTTGTTTATCACATAATTTGATTTCGATGGCTTCACCATTCCTTCAACGTAGAGTTTATTCATTCTGATCCACTTGCATACGTTCTTCTTTGGATTTCGTGTGAATAACTTCAGAATGAAAAACTCGAAGTTTTTATAAAATTCTTTTCGCCGCATACATGGTCTTTATGAGCATGTAGTCGTTTTAAATGCATCTATACGTAAACGATGTAAATACTTTTTCCGCTACCAGAAATTTAATGGTCACGAAAACAGGTACCGATCATGTAATGGTCATTTGTTGCTATAATATTTACTTTCAGGCTAAAAAAAGTTTTTTTTTTTTTGTTTTTTTTTTTTTTTGGGACAAACGCGGCAATTATTATACACGTTGCCAAAGATTTATTTGTCTGAAGAGAGACAACATTACAACGTGGGAAAAAATGAAGTGCCTCGTGCCATAATTGTACTCCGCTTTTTCAGGTTTCCACAATGCGTTGTTACAACAAGATAAAAGTTGGAACTTTTTTCCTCTCTTCGCGGGTTTTCTAAAGGTGACACATGTGTAAACTATAGTAAAAATTTATACTAAACTGCGAGTATTAATTTCCTATTTTCACAATTGGAAATTACCATTTTTTAGTCGAATTACTTAACTATAAGGACTATTCAACGCCTTCGTTGAATAGTTTGAACAAGTTTTTGACAAGGAAAACACTTAATATCAGAAAAATAAGTTTGAACAAGTTTTTGACAAAGAAAACACTTTATATCCTCTATGCTAAGCAAAATTCGTATTTATTTGTCAAGATCTTGACCTAACAAAATTCAAATTTCGGCATTTCCGATAAATCGTATTAAATCTAAGGGTTCTATATATTCAAGAAGGTTAACGGAAACTTTACTTGCATCCAAAGATTTTAAGTTTCCGTTAAGAATTCTGAGGCAAAGATTCGACCTCGTTAAAATATTTTTTTTTTTACGCAGATGTCTGGCTTCAAATTTCGTATCAATAAAAATTAAAATAAATAGAGAAACAGATGTCATTTATCTCGATTGCGATATACACGAACAAAGCTATTCACATATAAATATATGTATAAAAATTATAACAAGTATTTCAAAGTAAAAAATATTTTCTTGATTCCAAAAAAAAAAAAACTTTAAATCAAAGATGAAAAATCTTCAAAATAAGTCTGAGCCTAAATTCGGAGCGTGTTTATCTTAAATCAAAATATTCAATATATCAGTCCATTTAAAGGCGATTTCTTTAAATTAAAAATGTGTTTCTTTCTTTTAAGGAAATTTTGTATTATTTCAAAGGCATACGACTTTGACGGAGGGACGCAAGATTTGTGTCCTAAATTAAAGAGAAAATTGTTTGAAGAAAAGATTATAACTTTGACCTTAATATTCTGAAAAGTGTGTGTCATTAAAATTTAGGTTGCCTAATCTTACATATTATGTCAATATTTTTTCCAGTGCGGGATATCGGTTTAGATATAACTGACTGAGATAAGTCAATGATTTTTTGAGGGGTCCAAAAAAACAGTTGTAATGCAAATATGTTAAATTTTGGCTTTTAAATACCGAAAAAGTACGAAAATTTGTTCAAGTGCCTGAAAAAAATCCTGTACTAGGTTTCATAAAGATCGGATAAAATTTTCAGCAATTAAATGGGCAGATGGACGGATAGACAGACAGATATACATTGAATCAGGTTTCGATACTGAGTCAATCAGTATGTGTATTGTAGGACAAATAATTGCAATATTTACATCAGAGAACTGCAACCGGTGGCTTTTTTTCGTATTGCAATCTTACCCACAAAATGTCGGTGGCAGTGACCATGCGATCTTTTACATTGATACAAAGCGAGAATAAAAACACCACTAGTATATAACAATGTTCGTATGCAGTGTCTTGCAATCTTAAACCAATCGACATCGTAACAACGCTCGATAAACAAAAAACGAGTGTGGCACTTAAGTGTGATTGCACTCAACAACAACAATTACCAGCAGTTGGTATTAGCTCAAGAGAATTGAGAGAGTACCAAATAAGAGAATACCAAACTGCTGAGATATGGGTAACAGGGATGGAAAATGCAGTACTATAGTACATTTTTCAATACATTTTCACCCCGGTCAGTACCGTAGTACCCCCGCGAATGATTTAGTACCTTTTGTGTAGACATTTTTGAGTCGATATCAGATTTATGGTACAATAGCTTTGACAAAATATTTTAATATTTTGAGAAAGTCTTTATCAACCTTATGTGCTAATAGTCTTTTACAAATATGGCAAAAAAGACATGTTCATGTGGGAAGAAAATCTCGATTTTGTAAAAGACATAGTCAAAAACCGGATTTTATTGAACTTCAAGAATGTTTTAGTCGAATAAAGAATGTGATTCTATATTATCGATATTTTATTTTGGTAGAAAATGTTGTCAAAATTTTATTTCTATATAGAATTTTTGCAAAATTTTATTTTTATAGAAAATTTTGTCAAAAATTTATTTCAATTGAAAATTTTGTACAAATTTTATTTCTATAGGAAATTTTTGCAAAATTTTATTTCTATAGAAAAAATTTTGCAACATTTTTTTTCTACAGATTTTTTTTGCAAAATTTTATTTCTATAGAAAATTTTTGCAAAATTTTATTTATATAGAAAATTTTGTCAAAAATTTTATTTTCTTTAAAATTTATTAATAATAATTTTCCAGTGAAATTTTTGTTGAAATTTAGTAAAAAGTACCTTTCCGCTCAAAAAATACCTTTTTTGTATTTTCTTAAAAATTGTATTTTCCATCCCTGATGGGTAACCAATTTGTGTGATTGCTTTGCTACGGTGTTTTCGAGAGACCAAAACTCATACTAACAAACACCGACAGTCATCGGTTGCATAGGATATTGGTCGTTGAAAATGTTTTTTTACCAATTGGTGTTTTAAGATTGCAAATATTGGTGTTTACTAAATAAACTGGTCGGTTGCGGTACAGCCGTTCTCTGATTTACATTACATCATTATACGCTGACCACATTGTGGTTAAGGTGTAGCAAGTCCCTTTAATAACTACTGACTTGGAATACGGTAGGTCCTGCAGCATATAGGATTCGAGACATGCCGGAATAAGAGGAAACGTAACGGCAAATAAGATAAGAGATAGGACATATAGGAAAGTGAACTTAGAGAACGCAAAGCCCAAAGTACAGGTCGAGGTATATAAATGGTAACGGTAGTCATGTAAAGGGATATGGAGCGGTCGGAATGACCCCGAAAATACTATAACAATCAATATATTTATAATATATATGACGATGACTGACAGGAGGGCTGTGGGAATAATGACCAGATATTCAAAACTGAGAGCCCATTTGAGCCTCATAGAAGCAGCAGAGGATGGTGTATGTTTTGACGATGATGGGATCTTGTAACACTACCTTTGTTACTGTCCTGCCTTTTGCTAGGCAAAGAGTTAAACAAATCGGTGAAGAGAAGATTCGCGACCTGACCTTGACGGCTGGGTACAGGGATTGGAAATAAATCAAGGAATTCGTTAAGGACAATGAGTTCCTGAGAAGAATACGAAGGAATAAAAAGATTAAAGCGGCAGCCCGATTTAGTTTCAGGCTCACTTAGACTATTCATTCCATTGTGATAACGACGAAAGAATAAAGAAGTTAAACAAGCCGAAGAAGGGAAATTTTTATGTTTTTTATAACCTAACCTAATCTATTTGGTTTAATAGCAACTTATCTTCGCTATACCGAAAAAAAGCATGTCCGTTTCCAAAGATTTTGTAATTTGAGTTTTGCGTACTTGATTCTAGGAAATGTAGTGTTTGGCCTCTAGACATTTTTTTTGTGTAGATAAAGAAAATTTCGTAGACCTGATTTCGTATTTTAAAATAAACTTGTCTTCTGATTTAGAGATTTTCATTTAAAATCGGAAAATCAGTTTACTTTTAGGACAAAAACCATGTTACACCTTTGTGATCTTGTTATCGTTTAATTCAATGTTTCAGGGGCTTAAAAACGCCAAATTCCATATTTTTGCAAATCGTATTAAAAATATTATTTATAGAACTTTCAGATTCCGGTGGTCGGTCACACTTCATTCAACTGCACTCTAAAGAATTATTTATCGAAACATATTTTGTTTCTAAAAATCAAATATCAAATAGGATTTGTTTTATAGGACCAATAATTGTATGGAAAATATATTCGCTATACGCTAACCATATAGTATAAGGTGTAGCAGTATATGTAGCTAAAGGTCCCATTAATAATTATTGACCTAATTGGTTCCATAGAAACTTATCTTGACTACAAAAAGGGAATTTCGTAGACCTGATTTCGTATTGTAAAATAAGCTTTGTCGTCTGATTTAGAGATTTTTATTTACAATTCGTAAGATCGATTTATACGAGAGCAACCAAAAAAGTATACTCCTTTATGAATCATCGTTTAATTTAGTGGTTTGGGGGTTTAAAAAACGTCCAACTCCATGTTTTTGCAAATCGTATTAAAAACTTCGGAATTGGGTGGTCGGGCATACAGATCTTTGCATATACTCCGCTCTAAAGATGAGTTTTATGGATTTTTTAATCAAGAATACTATTTTTTATAGGACCAATATTTATATGGAGAATAATTTCATTATACGCTGACCACATAGTGGTACAATGTGTAGCGATATATTTGGCTAACAACAAAAACTAAACAACCTCAAAAATCCCATTGAAATGAATTTAAATTCAGATACCAATTTTGAAATTTTAAATTTATATATTTTATTTAGCCACTAAATTTATATGAGATTACAATAATTTTTTTGTCGTCTTTTAAACGACAATTTTCTGTGTTTGGTTTTCATTGTTTAACATGCGTCCTTTACAAGTATAGCCTAAATTATATTTTCTTTGTTTTTTTTTTTCTTGTATAATTTATAGTATTTGTTTTGTCTTGTATTTGTTTTTTTTTTGTTCTTCAATTTTATTTATATGTATAATTGTTTTTTGTTTTTTTTTAGAATTTCCCTTGTAACAAAAAGTATAAAGATTTGGTTTTGTGTTTGTTTGTTTTTTTTTTTCATTCCTCTTTAACAAAAAATAATTTTCAGTAGTACACATTTTAAATTAACATTACACAAATGTAAAGTTCACATATATGTATAAATATAATATATATATAGTTTGGTTTTTGTTTTGTTTTAAAACACATTTACTCATTATTAATTCATTATATAATTTTTTTTTTTGCTTTGTTTCATTTTTTCCTTCGTCTTTTGTTATGGTACTAATACTAATTTATGGCTAAATATTTGGTTTATTTTATATTGTTAAATTATGTTGTTGTCAACCCTGGCTAAAGGGTGATATTGTTTAGGGGGAGGAGGGTAAGAGGGTAACATACACACAAGTGTTTGGTTTTATTTTTTTTTTGTCAGTATGTTCTTTTTTTTTATAATAACTCATTACGCGGTTTGTTTTTACAATAATAATTTATTTATATTGTTTACCTTAATTTCATTATTATTTATTTATTTTTTGTTTGTTTAGATTTTGTTGGTATTGCACAAATGTCCTTAAAATATTTCATATATGTATATTATTTATTTATTTTTTGTTCTGCTTTATATTTTTGCTCATTCAGCTAAATCTAGGATTTTGTTTTGTTTTATTTGTTTGTTGTTGTTTTAATTGTAATTATTTCAATACATTTTTTTTGTAGCACTCTTTCCTAATTTTTCTCTCTACTACCAATCATCATAATATTTAATTGCTGACATTTTCAACAAATCTGTTGGGTTTTGTTTGTTTGCCTTTATTTATTTAACCTTGCAATCTAAATGACTTTAGTTTAATATTGGCCTAAAAATATCCAATGCGCAAATAAGGGGGAAGTAGTTAGGGTAGGCAGAATTATCCCAAGGTCCTTAGCTAGCCGAAAAAATGACACTATTCGCATATAAAAGTTTGTTTTTTCTTATCTCCTTTTTTTTCGTTAATTGTTTTGTTTTTATAAAAATTCTTATAAAAATAAAAAAAGTTTCTATAGTGGCAGTGAACTAAAGAGATGTAAAAGAATCCAATAACAATAAATCAAATGATGAGTTTCCATAAAATAGAGCATAATACAATAGTTGTTATGCCCGTATCTAATTTACTACATTCTATTCCTGTTGGTTGGGTAAGCAATGGTTTGCAACAAATTGGGGATATTGATGAAAACTTTAAGAGAAAATCACTAAATATAAACAATTATAATTTTTAGTTTAAAGAATTTTAAAAATCGAATGTCTGTCTGTATGTTATAATAACAATATAATTTTCAATATTGGCTACTAAAACTAAGTGAATCACAAAATTAAGTAAATTAAATTAATTAATCTGCATAATTTTTATTTGAGACTGATTCAAATAATATGAAATATTACAATACAATTTCATTAGAAAATATTTTTTTAAATTAAATTTTTAATTAATTCCTTTTTTGGCGAAAAAAAAAATAAATTTTTAATTAATTCCTTTTATGACGAAAAAATTATTATTTTTTTAATTATTTCTAAATTTGTTGATTCAAGTTTTTACGAAAAAAATTATTTGAAAATTATTGGTGATACTCTTTTATTTGTATTTAAAAAGTTTCACATGAAGCTCCTTTAACGTAATATTTCGTGGAAGCAACCCGACTTTAATTTTAGGGTTTGTAAAAAACAAACAATGTTTGGAAAAACAAAGGTTTGTAAAAAAACAAAAAAAAAAAATATTTGTTCTTAATAAAGAAATTTTAATTGAGGAAAGAAAAGAAGTTCATAATCTTTACCTTAAGAATTGATTTTATTAATTTTATTACATACATCTTTGAGTTTTGCCTATAAGTCATACATCATTGAAGTAAATCAAATTTTATTTAAAAGTAAAGGAAAACATTTTTCATTTAAAGAAAATCTTTAGATTAATTGAGATATTGAATCTTTGGATTAAAGATAAAAATCTTCAAAAAATAGAATACTACTTATTTTGATGATTTTGCAACATTGGTTGAATGTTTTTTTTTTTTTTATTTTTTTGAAATTAAGAAAACATTTTTTTCCTTGAAGCATCTGTTATAATTTGGATTAATAAGCAGGCATTTATAGAACGAAATTTCGTTAAAATAGATCTGTATTCTAATTTTAAATTTATAGAGCCTGTATGTAGGTCCCCAGAAATGTTTCTATTTTACAGCAATAACAAAATCTTTGAATTCAAGTAAACCTTTTCAGTGTATACTTGATGATTTTTATATTTAATACAAAGATTCACCATTTCGATTAATTCAATGATTATTGTTTTAAAGTAAGATTTGTTTATGTTCACATTTCAACGTTTTCAACGAAAGGATTCGTGGATATTAGCACCGATTTTTATGAAAAAAAAAATTTTAAACAATTTTTTTTTATTCAAATTTCTTCAATTTAAAAGCAATGGATTTTTGATATTGAGTAAACGTTTTATAAAATTGTAAACAACCTAATTGAATATGAAACACAATTTTGGATTAATGGAAATCAAGAAAAATATCTATGTCTACATTCCAATGTAGGCTAAGTCTAAAATGTGAATTTTACAGGAAACAAGAAACAAGTTTGGTTTTTTGAAATTTCTCAAAACCCATATAAGATAGAAATTCCCCTATTTCCGGTCTTAAAATCAAATTTTTCATAATTTTTTTTAGTATGTGCGAACTCAAAATAGTGATAATAGAACATAGCTAAAAATGACTTAGACCACTTTAGACCGAACAAGCATTTTTTTCCCTTTTTGGGTTGGAAATTTCTTAAAACTTTAGTCACACGCTAAGTACAATATTAACCATAACTTTTGATAGAAATGTCCAATAAATTCGAATTTTTGATAGGATGCAATTCACATCAATCCGAATAAAAAACAGCAAACTCCATGAAAACATGCTAAGTCGACTTAGCATGTTTCGATATGTTCCCTCGAACCTTTCAAAACAACATTTTTCAAAATATACTTTCAAAAACATATGCTAAAATTTTTCTGAGAGCCCGAGATAAATTTAAAATTTAACAAAAAATTAAACATTTTTAAAAAGATAGTCGGCAGAAATATAGCCAGCATAATATCCTTAATCACTGTGAGTGATTGTAGGTTTATCGTACATTTACATAAAAATTACAATTATATAAAAAAATTACGCTTAATTCAAAATCTTAAAAAAAAAATATTTATTAATTTGATCAAATAATTTTTAAAACATTTCATTTCAAAAGTAGTTTTGTGCTTGAAGTCTGAACATATTTTTCTATTGAACCTAGAATTAAAGCTAGGTTCCTAAAAAAATCTGTTTTAATGAGGCCTCATCTATGTCTTGGAATCAATATCAAAATTCTATGGGGAAGGTCAAAACCTTTGGATCCACTAAACTTCGTTTGAGTGTATACAACCTAAAATTAATATAAACTGAATGTGTGAAACACAATTTAATATTATGGTCATATTATCGCAAAACGGTCGTTACAAATTTATTGTTGATATCTACACGTATATCCAAAGCGATGAGGAAAAATGGAACAATTTCCTCGATTTTACAGCGAAGTCATTCATGTTCTACGTTAATATACACTGGTATCAAAAGTCACAAATTATCAATAAAATTTATGAAAATGTTCATTCTATTAACTAAAATGTTTTGTTATATTGATGAAAAAATTCATGGACTAAATTCTCGTAAAGTTGGTCCAGTAAAACATTAAACAGCACTTAAGGTACGAAAATTTAATTAAAATTGACTCAACAAAGTATTTTTGCTGACATAAAGAAATTTTTACTGGCAACAAAATTTTGTCATTATGAAATGTTCATTAATACTACGAAATGTTCTTTGTGGTGGTTTTTTTGAACTGCATTAATTGATATGAGAGGAATGTCCTTATAGGGATTTTTTTTTTTTAATTTTAATGGCGATCATTTACGAAAGTTTTTCTACCAGTGTATTTGTGACATTAGACAAAAACAAACATTTTTTTGAATTCACTTATTTTTATTCAAAATTGTTTATAATTTATCATAAATCCCCAATTTGTTTCAAACCATTTATATTGCCCCGAATACAATCCACTACAATTTCCTAAGACAAGTGTGTTTATCACCAATGAATAAATTTATATACACATTAATTTGGGAATATATTTTGAATTAATTATAAAATGTTGGTAATAGTTTATTACGATTAGGGTCTACTTTGCAAGATATGTTGGTGGCTTCTACACTGAAAGAAATATTGTTATAAATACAAATATATTTGGACATTAAAGTACATTTAAGGCTTGGCATAGAAGATGCATATCTCTGATACCAAGATTTTTTATTTAAACAAAAGTTCTCAAACTTTTCATTGATGGCATTTTATTCATAGAGTTAAACAATTTGACCTTACAAGAAAGAAAATTCTTTTAAATTGAGGTGAGGAAAAAATACTATACACGTTTCTCTCTAAAAAAAAATGCCACAGGGAAAAGCACTTTCAATAATGTCAGATTACAAGAATCGTTGCTAGGTTTCGGTTGCCATATAAAATCGTATTAATTTTAGAAATTGCATTCCCTGTATTTTCCATTCCATATAGGGAATGCGATCATAAGAAAAATTTGTGTTTCCATCTTGGTAAAATCTCAGAAATTTCGAAAATCCATTCGTCAAACTAAATTTTATAAAATTAAAACACTTACCTTGTGAAACAAATTATGTTAATGTGTACTAATGCCATGATATAGGGATATAAATATTTCTTAGACATCCAAAATACAAGGTTTTCCAATAAGATGTGTTATTTTGCTATGAGAAAAATTTATATCCTATTCCCTTGGCCCAGACCATGAACCGCACAAAACAGCTATACATTAATAACTTGGATGTTCTAAGACCCAGATGCAAATAGGCTTGATCATTCAAGATAAAATGTCAAAAAATAAAAGGTGACAGCTACCGGAAGGCCCCATATGGGCCCCATACAAATTAGCCCCAAAACCTAAATGAAGTAGGATCCCAAAAAAAGTATATGGACAACAAGCAACTTCATTCTATGTTTGTAGAAAATAAACCCCAATATATAAAATTAAAGTAAATCCCAATTTCCATTTTGGGATTGTGTTTCGTTGTCAAATGGGATTTGATTTTGACTTAACTATATACACTTATGTTGTTCGGATACATTATATGTATCGCAACGCTTTAGTGTTTTGTATGGCCGGCTTTCGGCCGGAGTGTTAGACTTTCATCTATGGACAAAGCCCAAGATATGCTACCGCAATTGCCAAGAGATTCATACGTATATATATATAATTTTTTTTTCTTAAAACTTCATATTTTTCCATGAGTTCATTTTCACATGATCTTTTAAATCAAAAGATAAAATGAGCCCTAATTTTATTTTGGAGTCGATTGTCATACTTCAGTTACATTTTCTTGGGGCTCATTGAAGCGTCGCCCCAATTTTGTGAACCTGTTTCATTTGAATTTTAGGGCTCATTTTCCTGGCACCCATTTTCATACTGTCCCAATGAAATACCGGATTGTTCAATGTAACACGTCTTTTTGAAAAGCCTTATAAAAAGCGTTCGTAAATTGTAGTTAACGATCCAAACGATCATGACGTTAAATTTTAAATATCCTAAATCGAATTCCATGTTCATATTATCTCCGATACTGTGTTTAACGAGAATTGAAATCGTCTTTTTTAAGTGGCACAAAGAAAGTATGCACCAAAAAAGACGTAAAAATTTTTATGGGAAATGTGGCATGCGTTTTAACTGTCAAGTTCCACCTTCTCATAAAAGGATAAATTAAATAAAAATAAAGAAAAGTCGAAAGTCTAAAGCCTTTTTTGGGAATAGTATGAAAATGTTCTTCTGCCTCAGATTTTAAGGCTACGTTAAGCTTGTAATACGTAATTGGAATAAGTAATGGACCGTGAAAAATGCGAAAAAAATAAAATTAAAATAATGCCAAGTATTTTTTTGCTATAGAAATAAGTTACATTTATCTCTAGTTTAATAATGGACTTCTCCTGTACATTTTAGTATTTTTTGCATTAAAACAAACACTAAATTAAGCATTAGTTAAGCGCTGATTTTGTTTATCTTTATTTATAATAAGTGCATATTTAGCAAACCTCAATGAAAATTTGAAAAATTAGCATCGTATTACACAAGCCCTGATCCTGTAATGCGCTTTACAGACTATCAGTTATTCCGGACGGAATGTCGGTGTTTGTTACGAATCTTACAGTGTGTCGGATCGATACGACTTGTCGGCGATGACTAAATAATCGGTAAATGTGTTATCGATTACACAAACATGCAGCAGTATCGATTGTGCCTTCGGACTTAACGTATAATGTGCACAATATATGGGATATGTTCGACACGAGCACTGTCGTCCGGAATAGCTGATAGTCTGTAAAGCGCATAAGTAAATCTAATTCGTACACGAATTAGATTTAATTTTAGTTTTTCTATTTTCAAAAGTTCGTTTCATTTGTATGAAGAGATAGTCCGAGAAATATTTTTTACAGGATCTTAAGATTTGATTTCAAACATTTTCTTTAAAGGCATGAAAGCCCAAAGTGAAGAATTTTATAATATTTTTATAATAATAATAATATTTTTAAATAGTTACTTAAAAGTAATTACTACGGTTTACGACGTTTGTGCCGTATGGAAAAATACGTCGTAAATGTATGTCAAATACCTTACGACAGACCATCTCTGATGAGAGTACATTGATTTTCCAAAATAAGTATTTTTAAAATTTTTGGCCTAAAAATTAGTTAAATTCCTCAAAATGTTTTTACTTTTTTTCTGAACACCTATTATACACGTTTGACTCTATCGTATTTGCTTTTCGAAATAGAAGAACCAAACTTAATTATCTTTTGTTTGAAATACAAAAGAATAGAGAAACAGGGCATTATATTTTAACAATAAAGGTTAATATATTGGTAAAAGAAAATATTAATATTCATAATTTCAATTTTTTTTCTGGCCCAGTAATTTTCGTAAATTTTAGTTAAAATCCCCAATAAATCTATATATATCCTTAAGATATATAATTTCTTCCCTCCCAAGAGTGAAGCTAAAAATTTACTAAAAAATTCAACAATCTTTTATTGCCACATTAGCTAACTTTTCTGATTAAACAAAAGCCTTGTTTTCCTTCAATAAAAATGTTTATTACCAACATTTAAAAAAAAAAAACCTAAAATAAATCCCCAAAGTAACATGTATGGAAATGAGTATGCGGTGTATTTAATTTTTTGTTTGTTTTGGTATTCAATTAATATTTATTTATGTTTTGGTTTTTGGTTAAACAATATCTGTACAAACATTCATAATAAGTGCCTATTTATAATATGTATATATATATGTATCATTGTATATAGGTATATATTAATAATGTATATATATAATCATCCTTTATTATTTTATAAATTTTCTATACATATATTTTATGTCATAGAGTATTTGTATTTGTGTTTGTTTTTTTTTTTTTGTGTTTGTGTACACAATATGCATGTAGTAAGTGTAGCTTTTATGTTTAGTTGTTACATTACATTTTCATTTACTTTGTATTCTTTTTTTATAAACTAAATGTATAATTTCTTTTTTGTATGTCTTAGTTTATTTTTTTTTTGTTTCTTTTATCTTTCTTTGATTTAGTATTTTTGTTGTATATATTGTATATTTTTATTTAATATTATTATAATTATCTTATAAAATAAACTAATTGTATAAACTATTCATTTGTCTATGTATGCTTTTGCATTATTATTTGTTTTTTTTTTTTTTTTTTTAATTTTTTTGTATATTATTTATTTTTTATTTGATTTTAATGTGTATATATATAAAAACATATATCTGCCTAACTTATAATATTACGAGGACTTTGGATTTGCTATTGTTGTTCTGTATGCTTTTGATGTTCTTGCCGGTTTTGTATGACTTTTATCGAGATTCTTTGATTATGTTCAGGCCATAGTTGTTTTTATCTAATGTAAAGAGCCATTATCGATGTAATTGTCATTGTCATCACTAATAAAACCAGCCAGCCATTGTCCACTTGTCGTCGCCATTGTCATTTTCATCATCATATTCATCGTAATAATAATAATAATAATAATTATTTTATATAATTTTTTTTAATATCATTCGATGGAATGTGGATTGTTTTTTTTTTGTGTTTGTTCTTAATTAATTTTCATACTTAGTTGCTTTTTGTTGTTGCTTGTGGTTGTTTTGTTTTTTGTTTCGTTTCGTTTTGAAACTATATTTAATATATGTAATAGATTCTAATCGTACAATAATTCCTAAATAACTTATATCAATATATGTACGCCTATATGGTTGTATGACTGAGTGAGCTGAGAGTGTGAGTGAGTGTGGCTAGGTATGAGAGCATGTTATGCATTCTCCATACTGCATTTGGGTTTGCCTGTGTTTTTGTTGTGATTTTGTTGCATTCGTGCCCACATTAAAATACAATTTATTTGTTGTTGCTGTTTTGTTTTTATTTTTGTCATTCTATAAATATTGGCCAGTATCCTTACTAGGCTCTATAGAGGTGTGTGAGCGAGTGTAAATGTTTTTGTGTGTTGTGTTTGTTTAGAACATGAGTGAGAGTGGCTTGTCTTGATTGTTGTTGACTAAAATATACTTAAGTTTTCCCTATTTATGTTTGGTTGTTGTTTCCTTCAATGGTTATTTTAACTAACGTCTTTTATTTGAGTGTGTGTGTGTGTAAATATTTCAATATTTTCTAAACTATTTGTTTGTTTTTTTTTTTTTTACTTTGTTTGTTTATAATTTCTGCTTTATTTTCATAACTTTGTTTTTTTTTTCTGGGTTTGTTTATGCATCGTTTGTGAGATTTTGTGTGTGTGTGTGTTTTTTTTAAACAATACTTGTTTTAACTTTTTTGAAATTTTCTCTATGTTTCAGTGTTTTGTATGATAGTGTTTGTGTATATATAATTTTTTTTTCTCTCTCTCTATTTGTCTTAAATAACTGCATTTAATATTTTCTTATATATTGTTTTTGTTTTATTTTGCCTGTGTAAAACTAACATAACAAATTTGCTGCTAACCATTCATCTTCTGGTAACTGAAATTAAGAAGAAAAGAAAGAAAGAAATTCATAAACATCGTTTTGTTCATTTTATGCAAGAAAAATTCTTCAAAATGAAAACAAGAAAAACTATATACTCTTTTTTTTTTTTGCATTAGAGTGTATATGTGAATGACTTAATTTTCCCCACTTCTAGGCTTGTGGCATTTGCTAGCTTAATTAACAGAAAAATAATTTCTTCAATTTTATAAATTCTTTAGAAAAAAAAAATATATAAACAAAATTTATGATGATTTTATAAGGAATTACCCATATTTTTCAGTAATTGGAAGTTTTTTTTTTTTTTTTGACTTATGGTAAAAAAAAATATATAAGAAATTTTTATAAACGCAAAAAAATTGTGGTAGTGGTGGTGGTTTTTATAAAGCATTATTATTGAGTGAATAAGAAAAATAATATAGAGGAGAGTTAAAAAAATATATTATTTTATAAAGCAGAATTTATAAATATTTTACAATCTTTAGGGTATATTGTGTTTCTATTACTGTTTGTGTATATGCATATGGTGATTTCTAATTTTACGAAAAATAAAACAAAACCTAGTAGGCAAGATTGGTTTCACAGGAATTATTATTCGATAGTAGGAAAAACATACCAATTCGTTTTGTCAGACAATTACAAAAAAGAAAAAAAATTAAGTTATAATAAAATAAAAAAGTAAAAATGTAAAAAACAAACATTAAATTTAAATGAAGTAATATAAGTTTGATAAATTAAAGAGCACCTTTTACTTAAATAAATCATTATTTAAATACCGAAGTTTGCATGGTCTTCGCCGATTATCTTTCAGTACTACACAGAAAAAAATGCAAAATTTTTCCAATTAAAGTCTTAATCGAGTTTTAAAAAATATTCAATTAAAAATTTTATTGATTCAAAAATTTTTTAATTGAAACAAAAATCAAACACAACAATTAATAATATCAATTAATTTTTTAATTGACTTTCAATTAAATTTTTAATTGATACTATCATTTCTGTGACTAAAGACATTTCAATTAAAAACTTAATTGGATCAATTAATTTCGTGATTGAATCAGACAATTTTTTGTGTGATATTAAAGTCTTAAAAAATCCAATTAACAATTTTATTGATTCAACAAATTTTTTAATTGAAACAAAAATCAATCAGAAAAATTAATATTATCAATTAATTTTTTAATTTACTTTTAATTATTTTTTTTTAATTGCTACTAGCATTTTAGTGATTAAAGACATTTCAATTAAAAATTAATTGGATCAATTAATTTCGTGACAAAAAATATTTTTTGTTCAACCAAAATTACAACGAAACCAATCGTTGTTTTAACGAACTTTTACAGTGATTCAATATTAACAATTAAAATCGTAAATAGTACAAAAACTTCCAAAATAATATTAAGTACTAAGAGTGAGAAGTTATAGCAGTTCTTCTAACTGCAACTAAAACTGATGTATTTATTCTCTATCACGGAAATAGCAAAATAACTTATATAAACATTTCTACAGAAGATAGTAGAAAAATGTCTTTCTAATTTTTTAGAAATACAAAATTTATACCAAAATGCCTCCAAGCTCCACGAAAACTAGAAATGTATGCTCCTTAAGACCTGTGAAGAAGGGTCCCTTACAAATCGTAAGCCTGCACAAAAAAAAAATTCTGATTCAATCACGAAATTAATTGATCCAATTAATTTTTAATTGAAATGTCTTCAATCACAGAAATGATATTATCAATTAAAAAATTAATTGAAGGTCAATTAAAAAGTTAATTGATCCAATTAAAAAATTAATTGATACTATTATTTTTGTGATTGATTTTTGTTTCAATTAAAAAAAATTGTTGAATCAATTAATGTTTTAATTGAATATTTTTAAAAACTCAATTAAAATTTTAATTGGAAAATTTTTCGTGAAATTTTTTTGTGTGTGCCACAGTTCCAGCGAAATATGTAACTTCGACAGAGAACTTTACTAGCTGACCTTATAGTCCGACATCGAGAAAAGTTTCAATATATTACTTATTTATACCCTCCACCATAGGATGGGGGTATATTAACTTTGTCATTCCGTTTGTAACACATCGAAATATTGCTCTAAGACCCCATAAAGTATATATATTCTGGGTCGTGGTGAAATTCTGAGTCGATCTAAGCATGTCCGTCCGTCTGTCCGTCTGTCCGTCTGTCCGTCTGTCCGGCTGTCCGTCCGTCTGTGGAAATCACGCTAACTTCCGAACGAAACAAGCTATCGACTTGAAACTTGGCACAAGTAGTTGTTATTGATGTAGGTCGGATGGTATTGAAAATCGGCCATATCGGACCACGTTTACGTATAGCCCCCATATAAACCGATCCCCAAATTTGGCTTGGGGAGCCTCCCGGAGCAGCAAAATTCATCCGATCCGGTTGAAATTTGGTACCTGATGTTAGTATACGGTCTCTAACAACCATGCAAAATTGGTCCATATCGGTCCATAATTATATATAGCCCCCATATAAACCGATCCCCAGATTTGACCTCCGGAGCCTCTTGGAGGGGCAAAATTCATCCGATCCTGTTGAAATTCGGTACCTGATGTTAGTATACGGCCTCTAACAACCATGTAAAAATTGGTCCATATCGGTTCATAATTATATATAGCTCCCATATAAACCGATCCCCAGATTTGAACTCCGGAGCCTCTTGGAGGAGCAAAATTCATCCGATCCAATTGAAATTTAGCACGTGGTGTTAGTATATAGTCTCTAACAACCATGCAAAAATTGGTCCATATCGGTTCATAATTATATATAGCTCCCAAATAAACCGATCCCCAGATTTGACCTCAGGAGCCTCTTGGAGGAGCGAAATTCATCCGATCCAGTTGAAATTTGGTACATGGTGTTAGTATATGGTATCTAACAACCATGCAAAAATTGGTCCATATCGGTCCATAATTATATATAGCAAAAGTCATCCGATGCGGTTGAAATTTGGTACATTTTGTCAATATATGGCCTCTAACAGCCATGCAAAAATTGGTCAATATCGGTCTTTAGTTATATATAGCCGATGACTTATTACACAAAAATTGGTCCATATCGCCAAAAATAATCTACCAAAACTTTATTTCCATAGAAAATTTTTGTCAAATTTTATTACTATAGAAAGTTTTGTCAAACGTTTATTTCTATAGAAATGTTTGCCAAATTTTATTTCCATAGAAAGTTTTGTCAAAATTTTATTTTTATAGAAAATTTTGTAAAAAATTTATTTCTGTAGAAAATTTTGTCAACATTTTATTTCTATACAAAATTTTGTCAACATTTTACTTCCATAGAAAATTTTGTCAACATTTTATTTCTATAGAAAATTTTGTCAAGTTTTTATTTCTATAGAAAATTTTGTCAAAATTTTATTTCTATAGAAAATTTTGTCAAGTTTTCATTTCTATAGAAAATTTTGTCAAACTATATTATATACGTATTTAATCGGTCTTTTTTTGTTTAATATATACCCCGTATGGGCTAACTTACAATTTAGAAGACAGTGTTAAAAAGTTTTAAGATTCGGCCTGGCCGAACTTACGGCCGTATATACTTGTTTTTTGATTCAATTTGGCTGGAATTATTATCTAATCTTATTATTATCTATACATACAAAAAAAATGGATATTTTATATGCTCCTTTTCATGATTATATGTCCCTAATAAATAAGTATTTTCGAATTTAAATTTAAATTGAATTTGAAAAAAATCAATTTTAATTAAAATCAAAATCAATTACAAAAATTAATTTAATTTTTAAATAAAATCAATTAACTTTTTGATTGATATTGATGAAAGTAGTTTTCGGATTCCAATTTTTTAGGTGTATTTCAGTTTACAACACTTTCGGTATTCGATAAGATATTATCAAAAATATCCAAAACAGTTACAGAGAAATAAAAACTTGTGCCAAAGTAATTTATATATACACACAAAATAAATTCAAATTATTCAAGTAAAAAGCTTATTTTCGAAAACTAAAAAGAAAAAAAAAACTAAACTATATAAAATTCAAATTGATTTCGATTTCATGGTTTTGATGCATGTTCTTTTTTTTTGTTTTAATGGGTGAAATGCATTAAATATGATATTGGTATATTTGTTTGTCGTTGCTGTTGTTGGTCTAGGAACTATTTGAATGAACAAAATCATATGTATCAGATTTCTATTGATTTTAGATTATATAATATAGTCTATATAAGCATAATTATTCAGTTTTTTTTTGTTTTTCTTTCAATCTTCAAATATTTGTTGTCTATGCATATAGGTATGTATGGTATGGTAAGTGTCTTAGTGATTTTATACTATATTTTACTATTAGATTTTGCTTTAAACTATATTTTCGGTCAATTAGGATCATTGAATGCAAGTGAGTGAGTTAAGTGTATTTTTTTTTAGAAACTACAGGATCTTGTAAAATTGCTTTGCACTAATACTTTTAGGAATTTCTTGTTGATATCCTTATAAAATGTTCTTCTATATGAGTGTTTTGTATGAATGTGTTTATGAGTGTCATGGTATTATTTATGTGTGTGTGTGTGTGAACTAAATGTTTTTGTAGTTTTGTTTTAGTTCTTTATATACCTTTGTATATTTAGTTTATATATATATGATATCCTTAAAAAAATTACTAGATTTATTCGATTTTTCGTTAATTTTTGTTTTTAATTTTAAGAACGGTTTAGATTGCACGATTTGTCCGACCGTAGTTGTTAACTAAATAGTGAGTGAGTTTTGTTTTTTGTTTTTTTTTTTTCTGCCACTTTATTTCCTTTTATTCAAATAAAGCCCAATGAAATTGTAACAAAACATATCAATAGATTTTGACCACTTTTTGGCTAAAGTTTTTATTTTAGGGGTATGTGCGCAATTACTTTTAGGATTTCGGTAAATTTTCAGTTAGATTTCAAATATATTTTAGTATTTTTGATTTTTTTTTCAGTTTTAGTTTAGTGAAAGAAAAATTTCAAACAGTTGTTTAGGCACTAGTGCTATTTTTGTTTTCTTTTTCAAAACAAGTATTTTTATTATTATTTTTTTCCTTTTGTATGTTTATATAAAAAACTCATTTTCTTTTTTGTTAAAAGTTCAGTTTAAAGTTTCTCTTTTCTTATTAGGTGTGTAGTTAATTTTTTATGTGTTTTTCATTATACACCTTGGTAATCCATTAATTTGAAATGATCTGGAAGTGGATTCTCCCATTTAAAGATGATAAATATCAATCGTAGTCATTCCTTTCCGTATCAGATTTTCTTCGGCTGCATGAACTTGACCCCGCAAGTTAAATCATAAAGTGCTTTGTTGATTATTTGCTGTTTTATCGTTAAATATACATTTAATTATTATTATTATTTTTTTTTTTGTTGCTATTTTGACATCTTCACATTTTCTAATTGGCTACGGCTACAAAACCAACTGGTTAGTTATCTCTTAATTTTTATGTGTCTATGTGTGTTATATGTTAAAATCATAAATATCCTTTCACCAACATATTTGAGGGAGTTTATTTTTTAAAGGAATGTGATAGTCAAAAGCTATAAATATTTTAAATGTATGGCAAGTTACTAATTGGAAATAATAAAATTGTATATATTTTCAAGATGTCATTCCTATTTATTAAAAATAATCACATGCTATCTCATCCCTAGAAGACCGCTGAACAAATATCTTAATGTACTTTTCTGTACTTTGTGGAAGAAATAATATACATGTTCATTATTTCGTTGAAAAAAATTTAAAAAATTTTGGTGACTTGTGAGATTATTGAAAACTCGAACTTTAATGTCCCGAATTTCAGCGTAGCAAATACATTAGGCAGATCGACTCGTATATACCAATCATCACGAATGTACTTTATGTTCAAAATACCAGCAAAAAAAGAGCTTCCAAAAAAGTAGTTTGGATCCCCAATCTGTGATCCGTAATTGGATCATCTCCAATGAATTTTACATGGGCTTGTCATAGGACGGAAGTACTCCCTTTTTTAATCCTTTGCATTGCTTTAGAAGTTGTGTCCTGGAAGTTAATTTGAATGAAGAAATTTAAAAAGTGAAAAAAAAATTTTTTTTTCAAACAATTTCTTTTTTTTTTTTCAACCATATTTTTTATTACACGATTATTTTCCTATTATCTAATTTTTTACAATTTGAAAAACTTTTTTGTTCCGACCAGGGGTTGAACCTGGGTTTGATGGCACCATAACAGAACGCCTTAGTACACTCAGCCACAAACGCCATTGAACATAAAGCGTCGAAAGGTTAATTCAAATGTTTGTGATATGATCGTAATACGACACCAAGGAATAACATTGTAATTGCTTCTCGAGATGTTCTTTATTAGTATGAACGAAAAAATAAGAAACGCAGGTTCAAATCTCACCAGCGGCAATTTTTTATCAAATATTTTTCTAAAAAAATATTTTTTTTATGTTATGCATAAAATTTTTTATTTTAGGCATATATTTTCGTATAAATGTATTTTTTTTTCTATTAAAAATCAACAAAAAAATTAAAAATTCTCGTAATTTGCAAAACCTTCTCAAAAGAACTTCCATGAAAGCGAAAAAGTCAAACGGCATAGGTTCAAATCCCAGCGGGGATGAAAATTTTTTTTGTTTATTATTATTTTTTTACTTTTTTATTTATTTTCTATTGTTTTTTTTTTGCAAAATTTAATTGTTAAAAATTTACACTTAAAATAGGCTTTCTAATACTTGTCCACAAGAACTGCAGCGGAAGTAGAAAAATAGCATTGGAGGATCCCAAGATGCGCTTTAGAAGAAATGTTTGTGGACTTGTCCAAAAGGACTGCATTGGGAGTGGAAAAAAATCATTTATGGAACCCATGATGCACTTTAGATGAAATGTTTGTGGACTTGTCTAAAAGGACTGCATAGGAAGTTGAAAAAATCGATGGGGGATTCTGGGATGGGCTTTAAAAGAAATGTTTGTGGAACAACTTCCAATTTTTTTGCTGGGATAGCATACGTGTACATTATTTCGTTCGAAAAAGTATGAAATTTTCTTTTTTCTTTTTTATAAAAATAAATAATATCAAATAATATAGAAAGATGCCTATCTCTATGGGGGCTATACCAAAAATGGACACAGAAAAAAATTGATTCAATCACGATGTTTATTAATTCATGTAATTTTTTAAATTGAAATTTCTTGAATCATGGAAATGATAGCATAAAAAACAAAATTATTTACAAATTAAGAATATATATGATTAAAAAATTAATTGATTTTTTTGGTACATTCAATTAATTTTTTTAATTGGTTCAATTACAAAATTAATTGATTTCTGCCGAAACAACTCAATTAAAATTGAGGCACTCAATAAGTTATATTACTAATATTTATTTGGTAATAAATATTTTTCCTTTAGGTAAAATAATTTTCTTGAAATTGTAAAAGAGTTTATATATTTCTTATGAATTTTCCGATTATAATTGCAATTTTATTCTTATTTAGATTTGAGTCAATGAAGTGTAGTGAAACTAATTATTTCTGAAGAAAATATTCAATTATATTTTTAATTGGTTGAAGTTGGAAAATTTTTCAATAAAAAAAAATTGATACATTTAACTTCTTAATCAAAGTGGAAACATTAAGTCAATTAAGTCAAGGATTGAAAATTTCTATTATAATTGATATAATTAATGCTATTAACTTTTTAATCAAACTCGGAAGACTAACTCAGTTAAAATATAATGATGGAAGATTTATTAATTTTTAATTAAACATTTGTTTGAAACAATAATTTTTTTTTAATCATACTAAGTTAGTAAAGAAAGTGACTGAAAATAGTTACGTTTTTTAATTAAGAAATTAATAAAGTTTTGCAATTAACACCAATTAAATTTTTAATTGGAATTTACTAAGGAAATCAATTAATTTTTTTTTATCAAGTATTCAAAACTGTGATTGATGCTATCGTTATTGTGATTGGAGACAATTAATTTCGCGGATCAATTAATTCCGATATAAGTTTGAGTGTTTGTGTAATATAAAAGTCCTTTATAGACGTTTTAACCATTATTTCTGTTACGAAATTCAAACTGGTCTTCAAGTATTAATTATAATTTGTAGTCAAGATATTAACAGGCAAACAAATATAAAGACGATTTTGTTACATTTAAAGAATTTTTCATAACTATTAAAGCCAAGTTGAGTTTGTTCCAAAAAAATGGTCTTTCATGTAAAGATATTCACTTTAAAATTAAATCACCAAATCACTTTTGGTCAAGTAAAAAATGTGTATATCAGACAATTAGGTCTTCTTAAAATGATAAAGCCTTTTTTCTCTACAAGTCCAATTGTAAGCATATGACAAAAGCGGTGTAAGGAATTTAATCGAACAAAAGATACCACTAAATAATAAATTGAAATTATGTTCAATAGATTATTTTGCTAATTGGCATAGATTTGTGCTCCTAATATGTTTCGGTTTATGTGTGATTGTGTGCGTTTGTCCTTTGAATCCTTTGATTATAACACTAATACCATGAATATATCTAGTCTGGATTATTTTGGATATTGGTTCTTCTCAACGGTTGCAATAAAAGCTGATGCTGCTCGCCATACTTAAATCCCATGTCAATGTACAAATAAATCAATGCAATGAACTATGTATAATTGGAATTTATTGGTTTTTGTATGGATGTACATGTTTGTATATGGGTGAGTGAACATTATTTGTTTGTATAGTTTTAGTTTTCAATTGAAATCATCTCATTAAATTTATAAACATATATATTTGCTTAGTAAGGTATATAAATAAAATATGCCATTTTTGTATATCGTTTTTTGGGTTTTTTTTGTTTTGGTTTGCTTTTGTTTGACCATTTATGGATTTGCAGCATAATTTAATGTGTGTTTGATTTTTTTTATTTATACTTAATTTGGTTTTTCTTTTCTACATTAATCATTTTTTTGTATATTTTGATGTATTTTTTCTATTTACAACTCACAATTATGTCAAATTCTTAATTTATCATATCTTGTCTTTTTTTATTTTATTTTTTTTATATTATAATTAATTTTTTCTATATATATAATTTTTTGCTTTTGTTTTTGGAATTTCAATTAATTTTTGTAGTGAGGATTTACTGTGCCTGCAAAAGTAAAGGATAAACCTTAAAAAATAATATGGGTGTTAGTAAGAATTGGAAAAACGAGTATTAAAAAAAGGTAATATGAAGGAGAACATTGTATAAATAAGAGGAAACATATTCTTTTTTTTCTTTTGTATTTGTAATGAAATTTTTATGATAAATAAATTGCAAAAAGTAGGTGCACGTGACTAGAGCAATATGCAAAAATATTTCTAAATTTTCTACTAGCAACTACTTAATTGAAGGGAAAAAAGGTATTTAAAAACAGAAGTTTTGGAAAAGAGAAACAATTTTAATAAATAAAACTAAAAATGAAATTTATGAAATGGAACATGCAAACATTTATAATTTAACCATTTAAATATAAATACTAATATTTCGAAATAAGTAATACATTTACCATAAATGTACCTTAAAATTGAAGCGACAAAACAACTTCCTAAAATCTATTAATTAAATAACGAAATGTTTCATACTACTAATGTAAACAATTTCATTGTCGTAATGAAATATTTTCTTTATATGTATTTTTCATAAATATAATGAAACTTTTCGTTAATGGACAATTGTCGTAATGAAACATTTTCTTTATGTAACATACATTCATCTCCTAGACAAATTCATTAAAATTTGTCACATATTTTCTTATTTACATATTTAAAACCTTTCATTATTATACACAAAAAAAAATCGGCAACATTTTTCAATTAAAATTTTAATTGACTTCCAAAAAACGTTCAATTAAAATGTTAATTGAATTCCAAAAAAAAATTTCAATTAAAAATTTAATTGGTTCAACAATTTTTTTGATTGAAATAAAAACCAATCACAATGGACTGAATAGTCTAAGTGAGCCTGAAAGTTAATCGGGCTGCCACTTTAACCTAATCACAGAAATCAATAGTATCAAGTAAAATTTTAATTCAATTAATTTTTTAATTGACGTTGGAGATTGATTCATCATTTTTAAAAGTCAATTGGATCAATTAATTTCGTGATTGAAGACAAAAAATATTTAATGACAAAATTCGTAAATTTTATGAAACTTTTTCGACTATTGTATAATAATACACCCACATAACAACCTAGTTCTCAATAATTAAAAAATCGGAGATTCCTTCTAAAATTTGAAACACAGGAACATACCAGGGAACAGTGAAGCTGATGAGCTAGAAGGATAGGTGAGGTTAGGTAGCAGCCCCATGTATCAGGCTCACTTAGACTATTCAGTCCATTGTGATACCACATTGGTGAACTTGTCTCATAACATATCACTGAGTGCTGCCCGATTCCATGTTAAGCTCAATGACAAGGGACCTCCTTTTTATAGCCGAGTCCGAACGGCGTTCCATATTGCAGTGAAACCACTTAGAGAAGCTTTGAAACCCTCAGAAATGTCACCAGCATTACTGAGGTGGGATAATCCACAGTTTAAAAACTTTTTGGTGTTCGGTCGAAGCAGGAATCGAACCCACGACCTTGTGTATGCAAGGCGGGCATGCTAACCATTGCACCATTGTGGCTAGCAACTAACTTGCATATTCCATGGGAACTAGAATCTGTTGGAATGCCTCTGGTATAATGGCGAATGTCCTTTATGTAATAGGTGCCTTTAGTTAAGGTGATATCACAAAGGACTGAATGGTATAAGGGTGCCTGAAATAGAACGGAACTGCCACTTTAAGCTAACCTACCATTCCCGCGTTGAAGAAAAAGATCAGATGTGCTTTTTTTTTAATTTTATTGCTTAAAGCAAAAAATGTCTGAAATAACATCAAATTTTAGAATCAGTTTAGATTTATTCGAATTAGCTAACCTTGGCACGAATTATGGCCTTCAAACGGCCGACGAAGCCATCAAACGCTGCATGAAAGCAGCTCTGCAGTATTTTCAGCGAAACGATGTCTTGAGATGAACAACACTTTCGTATTTGTATTTAGTGGCAATCTTACTTTCCAAAATGTAACAGAAACAAAGTTGAACGGATTGAAATAGCAGGTTGGCTGCTGACACATAGATGGCTTCGCTAGTATTAAATGCATATTATTTTTATATAGTACCAACCTTCATATGATTCGTGTCAAAATTTGACGTCTCTAAGTCAATTAGTTTGTGAGATAGAGCGTCTTTTGTGAAGCAACTTTTGTTATTGTGAAAAAAAAAATGGAAAAAAGGAATTTAGTGGTTTGATAAAATACTGTTTTCTGAAGGAAAAAAATACGGTGGAAGCAAAAACTTGGCTTGATAATGAGTTTCCGGACTCTGCCCCAGGGAAATCAACAATAATTGATTGGTATGCAAAATTCAAGCGTGGTGAAATGAGCACGGAGGACGGTGAACGCAGTGAACGCCCGAAAGAGGTGGTTACCGACGAAAACATCAAAAACATCCACAAAATGATTTTGAATGACCGTAAAATGAAGTTGATCGATATAGCAGAGATAGCAGAGATATTAAAGGAACGTGTTGGTCATATCATTCATCAATATTTGGATATGCGGAAGCTCTGTGCAAAATGGGTGCCGCGCGAGCTCACATTTGACCAAAAACAACAACGTGTTGATGATTCTGAGCGGTGTTTGCAGCTGCTAACTCGTAATACACCCGAGTTTTTCCGTCGATATGTGACAATGGATGAAACATGGCTCCATCACTACACTCCTGTGTCCAATCGACAGTCGGCTGAGTGGACAGCGACCGGGGTACCGTCTCCGAAGCGTGGAAAGACTCAAAAGTCCGCTGGCAAAGTAATGGCCTCTATTTTTGGGGATGCGCATGGAATAATTTTTATCGATTATCTTGAGAAGGGAAAAACCATCAACAGTGACTATTATATGGCGTTATTGGAGCATTTGAAGGTCGAAATCGCGGCAAAACGGCCCCATATGAAGAAGAAAAAAGTATTGTTCCACCAAGACAACGCACCGTGCCACAAGTCATTGAGAACGATGGCAAAAAGTCATGAATTGGGCTTCGAATTGCTTCCCCACCCACCGTATTCTCCAGATCTGGCCCCTAGTGACTTTTTCTTGTTCTCAGACCTGAAAAGGATGCTAGCAGGAAAAAAAAAATTGGCTGCAATGAAGAGGTGATCGCCGAAACTGAGGCATATTTTGAGGCCAAACCGAAGGAGTACTACCAAAATGGTATCAAAAAATTGGAAGGTCGTTATAATAGTTGTATCGCTCTTGAAGGGAACTATGTTTAATAATAAAAGTGAATTTTGACAAAAAAATGTGTTTTTCTTTGTTAGACCGGGGACTTATCAGCCAACCTGTTACCGAGATTTTAGTGCGGTAAAAACAGCTTTGTGAACTGTTCTTGGTTGACGCATGCTGAGTTATTGGAATGTCCATGGCCTGCGGCTGCAATGTTTGCAATGTTTTCAATACTGTCTATAAGACATTTTCCCAATAATATTCGGCATGTGAGCGGGAAGCGACCATCTGTTGGTCAATCGAAGGTGTAAATTTTCGGCTGTACCCTATGGCAAATAAGCCAGTCCATTTTGTTTGTTCACGAACTGTACACACACAATAACATACAACCAAAGATTTTTTTGTTTCCCAGAAAGGAAATTTTATAGAAGCAAAAATTTCTAGAGATACATGGAACTTGATTTATATTTTCGATAGCTAGTATCTTAATCATCCATATTTCATTGAAAAGATTGTTTATAAACCAAATGAATACCGTTGGTATAAAACTTCGTTTCTGGGAAATCCCAAAAAAAAATTGCAAAAAAAATATTTTAAATTAAAAATCAAATTTCCTGTAAAACAAAAGTGTTGTAAATTATAATTTTCTGCTACCCTTTCCATTTTGGTCATTAATTATGGAATCATTTTCCGGCACTTAACATAAGAAATTGAAGTTGCAAAAAAAAAACAGAAACATAAAAACCTCAACAAAAAATATATGACACAGAACCATGCAAAAAACGTACAGTACAAAAAAAATTAGAAAGGAAAATAAAATAGACGAGGAAAAAAACAGAAAACTACTACTTATTATGTACATATTGCCTATGTAAAGTGCAATAATATTTATTTATGTCAAAAGCTTTCATGTTGCCTTTCATTTTCTTGTTCTGTGGTTTTGGTTGCGTATTTTTTTTTTTTTTGTTCTAGAAGACTTTGGTTTCATTACATACCTGGGGGCTAACTTGGAATTGTTGAATAGGGTAGGCTACGACACCAGCTGCTTGGGGTATAGCAGCGCCGGCAACACCCGCCGTCGCCAATTGTTGAGCAGGAGAAATTTGGGCTTGAGTAGCTACGCCTTGCCAAGTGGTTGGTATTTGAACACCCATGCTAGATGTAAAAGAAAACAAGGCAATTTCAAATGAAAAATAAATATGCGTATAGTTCTTTTAATTTATGAAGAAAAGAAAGGGGCTGTTGTAGAGGCAAGTGTGAAAACTAATTTCATTACTAGAAACTTAATCTACATTAAATTCCCAATGCTACTAGCAACACAGCTCCTCGAACAAAATAATAACATAGAATAATGGAAATTAGAAATTTTAAATTATATCTCTATTCATTTGTTCAGAGTTAAGCCCTAAATATAGCACTGAAGATGGATCGACAGGCTGTGATATTTACACATAATTTTTTTTCTAATTCAATCAACAAATTATTTGATCCAAGTAATTTCTTAATTGAAATATCTTCAATTACGAAAATGATAGCTCGATCACATTTTTAATGGAACATAAAAAATATTTGATTAAAAACTTAATTGATTTGATTTAAAAATTTCAATTCATTTTTTAATTGATTCAATTAAAAATTTAATTGATATTGATTGCAAAAATTAATTAATTTTTTCAATTACTTTCTTATCTAACTTTTTCTTTTTAGTTTGATTTCAAAATTAATTGTTTGAAATAAATTTTTATTTAAAAATTTAAAAAAAATCATTTTTTAACTGACTTAGAATTCCGTTTTTGATTAAATATTGATAATTGTATTAATTAATTTTTTAATTCAAAATTTTCAATCATTAACTTAATTAACTTAATGCTTCTATCTTGATTAAAAAGTTAATTGTATCAATTACATTATTAATTGAAAAAAACTTCAATCAACTTTTTAATTGGAAATAATTTTGGTGATATTTTTTTCTGTCTATTTAAATTTCCTAGGATAACTACATCGACGACAGACAATTAGTTAAGCCTACAATAATATCCTACATTTAGAAAAGGAATATAATCACATAAAATATGATTCAAGAGCATACTGTTATTTTTGTCGACAAAATGTGTTTTTTGCACCGAAAGAATTTTCTTCGTTAATTTTACGAAACATTCTTCATTAACTATTCTTCGTAAATTCTTCACCAAAATAAGAAAATTTTCATTGATTTGCGTATAGTTTACAAAGAACTTTTTACGAGTATACGAAATGTCTACGAAATATTCTTCGTAAAAAGTTCGTACTTTTAACAAAACATCTCACAACTTTCAACGAATTTATGAGTATTATAAGAAACATTCTGAGTTAAAATTTCCTTATAAAAAGTACGAAACTTTATCGTTGAAATTACGAAGTTTTATTAAAGTTCTAAAATTTTCGTTTACGACATAAAACTGTCTCAATAATGTACTTCTGAGTGTATACCTTTAAGAAATTTTTGAATGCATGTCTATGCTAATTCTCATTGGGGTGATTGGATATTATGAATAAGAATGAGGCAATCAAACTGAAAATTATTCAAAAACTTAAGTTTTAAAGTACACTGAAAAAACAGTGAACCCACCAGGAAAGATAACTTTCGATTAATTTTAGAAAATTTGGAACTTTTTTAGAAATTTTTAACTAAACGGTATTACAAGCGCTGGCATCACTCCGATATGGCAAAAATAAGTAAATATTTTTCGACAAATTCAAGAAAATTTATTAGACATAACTAATTTTTTTCAGTGGTTAAAGAAAATTTTGTAGTTTTAAGAGAAATCTTGGAGTTCAAAATTGCAAGAATGTCTTTAGTGACATACGAAGTTCATGATGGACATATTTTTGGTAAAATTTACAAATTTAAAGAAATAATGAACTATTTTGTAAGAAATACGAAATTAGGAAATCTTTATGCTTTATTTGTGTATAACTTTTTCCCGTTTTTTAGTTCATTTAACTAACATACGCAAAAAATTATTTGACTAAAATAAACTTTTTCCAAACATAATGATTCTATGAACTAATATAAAGTTAATATGGCTTTAGTGAAATAGAGAGTTCACTTTTTTTTGAGTGTAGTGATGACATTTTTCAAACTTTTCACTTTCAGTTACCAAACAGTACGAACTTATTTTATAGAAAGTACGAAACTTTTTTATGGCAAGTGCGAAACCTTTTCACAAAAAATACGAATATTTCGTACGAAATTTGTCGTTAACTGAAAGGGCAACAAAACGATTTCATTGAAAAATTGATTGATTTTTGGACAAGGAACAATTTTTATGCCAGAGAAATTCTAAGGTAAATTCGCACTCATATTTTAAGGATATGACATTTTTGACCTCACGACAATAGTTTGTATGTGATATAAAAATTACATTATATTGAATTTAGTTTAAAATTTGTTTGTTTTTTTTTTTTTCAATTGAAACACTGTGCAAAAGTTGCTATACTTGCACTTAACAACTTGGGCGTTATAATTTTTTCTACACATGTTTTCATAAGTTGACATTTAGAAAATTAAAAACGAAACACAAACATTAAGAAACACACACACAAGCACATACATAAGGACTAACATTAATTCGTATATGCCAAGAAATGCTTAGCTCGGCGTGAACATTTAATGAACAAGCCTGACAATTAGTAAATGAATTCAGTCATACTTCATGTTATCATTATACCCAAAGGCATTTCAATCATTAAAACCAATACATACGTAGACACATATGCATATAGAACAGTTATACTTGGTATTAATGTAAATACACATGAATTACATATGTATAGCTTTAAATATAGATATTTATATACCATAAGTTGTCAAAAAGAAGCAACAGCTGCGGCATAGGAAGTAGTAGCGATGAGTCGATAAAAGATAGAAATGTCTTCATTTTAATGAATTATCGTGAGTTCGGAGATGAAATCGGTTTATATGGGGACATATACTAACGTCACGTACCAAATTCCAACCAGATCGCAAAAAAAATTTTCTCTTCCACGAGGTCAAAGTCAAATCTGGAAGTCGGTTCATAGCTAAAAGTGGTCCGTTATAACCCATTTCCAATTCCGCCCTGAAAAAAGCATGTCAGGTTACAAAGACTTTATCTTTGCACTAATGATTTAGGTATTGATTCCGAGCCAAAGAAGCAGAGAATCGGGGAAAGGACATATTTAAGACTAAATTCTCTTTTAAATTTGTGTTTGCGTTCTTGATTCTAGGAAAAAAGTTTTAATTTATTATTTTTTCCAGCTTTTTTTCATGTGCTATCAAAGTCCATTAAAATCGTGTTAACGACAAAATTAATTTCCAAATGTAGACTTGACTTCAAGTAGAAACTATGCTATGTTTGAAGTAAAAAACGACTTTAAAATAATATATATAATAAAATAAAAAAGTGTTAAAAATCATCTCTTATTTGTAAACGCCATTTAGCATTATAGTCAAGATACCAACAGTCAACAATAATAAAGCCGATTTCAAAATCTTTGAAGTTTTTTTTTTAAAGTATTAAAGCCAAGTTGACGAAATTTTCTTTCATTTTGGGATTTCCAAATTTAAGTCGAATCACTTAACTATAAAGACAAAACGACTTCATTGAAAAGGTTATCGGCAAGGAAAAAAAAACTTTATATCAGAGAAATGCGTCTTTTATGCTAAGCAAAATTCGCATTCGTATTTTATGGACATGAAATCTTTGGCCTCACGACAATATTGTTTTTTTTTTTTTTCAGTGCATTTGACCTACATCAATAACAGCTACTAGATTAGGTATAGTGGTAGCCCCGATATTTCAGGCTCACTTAGACTATTCAGTCCATTGTGATACCACACTCAGCAATGTCACCAGCATTACTGAGTTGGGATAATCCACCGCTGAAAATCTTTTTGGTTTGAACCCACGACCCTGTGTATGCAAGACGAGCATGCTAACCATTGCACCACGCACCCAGAAAAAGGGGCTCTAATGCCAACTGAACTTTATTTTAGTTCATGAAGATTAATTGATTTTAGTTAAATTTTGCACAATATGAGTAAATGTTCCTTATTTGAATAATTTTTTGCTAACTTTAATGACGTGAACTAAAAATAAGAAAAAAAGTTGTATACAAATATAGTGCACAATTTTACTAAAAAATAAAATAGTTCATATTTTCCTAAAATGGCAGAAGTTTGCTTAAATTGAGTTCATAAGTCTCTCAAATGAGTAAATTTTACTAAAATTGTACCTGCCTCGAACTTCGTACAGCGCTAAAGACATTTTAACATTTTTAAATCCAATTTTTTCTTCCAACATATGAAATTTTCTTAAACAACAGGAAAAAATTAATTATTTTTAAAAAATGTTCTTCAATTTGACAAAAAGTATTAACTTATTTGTAACTATTTTAGTTAAAATTTTCTACAATAAACCTACATTTTCTTCCACGATGGGGTCACTTTTTTTGGGTGCGGTGGCTCTTAACAGCTACTAAGTTTTATGTTTCATGTTTGTTTCGGAAGTACGCGTGATTTCAACAAACGAACGGGCGGACATCGCCAGATCGATTTAGAATTTCAGCGATCCATTTTTGTCGGTGGCAGCTGCCACTAAATTTTTACCTCCAGCGGCGGCGGCTTGACGGCAAAGCCGACGTAATTTTTATATACGGCGGCGGACAATTATCCATTACAAAATCAATTTGGAGTTTTTCGAAAGAATATGAGATTAGTTGTTCAACCAATCGAAAATTAAAATTTACATTTACGTTTCATTTCCGAGCTAAATTTTTGCAAAATTATTATAACAACTTGATACTGATTGATGATGGGTGGAAGGTACAAAATTTTGGCAAAAATTACAATTATTAATAAGTTTTTCAGATATAAATCAATATTTTTGATTAAATGACTGCTAAATTTGAGTCAAAATTAGCCGACATATTAGGTGGCGGCGTAGACTGGCAAAAAATGGTCGGCGGCTTCATTATTTGATTTTGGCGGTTGTGACTAAATTTCGCACCAAATTTACATTGGTGGACATTAAAGGGCGAATTGAGGAAAATATCGCAGCTGTAACGACCAGTGTTAATGATGACCATCAATCATCGGAGTGAAATCCTGGTATCGGTCTATATTGGTGTTACATAAAAATTTAGCCGATATCTAAACAAACACACTAATTTGATTTTGTGGCCCCAAAATAAGCCTACAATCCAAAATTTAGTCATATCGAATGAATGTGTAGAATTCTATGCGTTCAAGATTCGTTTTATGTAAGGCTTTATAATTTTTAAATTGGCTGGTGGATGACATTATGAACCCAACAAAAAAATTTGGAAGTTCTTCTTAAGGTCAAAGAAACTCTTTATTTTAACTGCACAGGACGTTGATCTGAGTCAATTTTTTATAACTCGAGTTTTTCATATTTTTAATGGGAAGTTTAAATTTTTTTTGTTTTAAATAGGATAAAAACTGAGTAAAAATTAATAATATGGTACAAATTATTTAAATTTTGCCGAAAAAATGATAAATCCATTCTAGAAAATTGCGAATTTTCGAAAATATTTTATCTCAAACGTTCCAGACAAGCGTTTGAATGCATTGAAAATCATAAAAAATTTAAAATTATTTATTTGTTAAAATATCCCAAAATTTTTTCAATCACATCCAAAACATTGAATTTGCATCACACCGTAAGAAGTGATGCAAATTCAGTGCAACGTCTGTTGAAATAGTGGACATCCATAACAAGCCTTGTACATTTAAATAATAAATTGTGGATATGTATAGTTTCTGAATAATGGAGCAATTTGTTGCCCCTGCAAAGTTTTATTATAGAAAACTTGGACTGTATAGCAAACTCTCACTAATTGATAATATCGATATACTCGTTATAATAGCACTTTGGAACGTGTTTTTTCCTCCTTATAGCTTTTTATACCCTTCACCACTACTGTGGTACAGGGTATAATAAGTTTGTGCATTTGTATGTAACGCCAAGAAGGAGTAATCATAGGCCAACCTTTTAGTATACGGATAGGCTTAGAATTAAATTCTGAGTCGATTTAGCGATGTCCGTCTGTCTGTCTGTCTGTGTGTCTGTTGGTGTATTTTTGTGTGCAAAGTACAGCTCGCAGTTTTAGTCCGATTGTCCTAAAATTTGGTATAGGGTCCTGTTTCGGCTCAAAGACGATCCCTATTGATTTTGGAAAAAATCGGTTCAGATTTAGATATTGCTGCCATATATATTTTTCACCGATCTGGTCATTATTGGCGTGTATATCAACCGATCTTCCTCAAATTCCGTACATCCGAATATTTTATGAGTCTCGAAAAACTTGCAAAATATCAGCCAAATCGGTTCAGATTTAGATATAGCTCCCATATATAGCTTTCGCCCGATTTACACTCATTTGCCCACAGAGGCTAATTTTTTTCTCCGATTTAGTTGAAATTTTGCACAGGGAGTAGAATTAGCATTGTAGCTATGAGTGCCAAATTTGGTTGACATCGGTTCAGAGTTAGATATAGCTCCCATATATATGTTTTTCTGATTTCGACAAAAATGGTCAAAATACCAAAATTTTCCTTGTAAAAGCGCCACTGCTTAGTCGAAAAGTTGTAAAAATGACTCTAATTTTCCTAAACTTCTAATACATATGTATCGAGCGATAAATCATAAATAAACTTTTGCCAAGTTTCCTTAAAATTGCTTCAGATTTAAATGTTTCCCATATTTATGTTTTACTAAAATTACACTGAAACAAGAGCATACTCGGATCCAAAGATTTTGTCTTTACTTTAAAAAATTTGGTATTGATTCCGAGCCAAAGAAGCGGAGAATACAAGTAAGGATACTTTTAAGACACAATTCTCTTTTAAATTTAGGTCTTGTGTACTTGCTTCTAGGAAACAAATTTTAATTTTTCGCTTTCTCAGCTTTTTTCTTCATATGCTATCAAAGTCCTTTAAAAACGAGTTAACGGCAACTTTATTTTCCAAATTAGGACTCGACTTCCAGTAGAAATTATGCTATGTTTGAAGTAAAAAACTTCTTTAAAATAAAGTTTTGAAAAATATGTCCTATATTTGAACGATTTTTTGCTTTGTAGTCAAGATGCAAAAAGACAACAAATTTAAAGACAATTTCATTAAATTTAAAGAATTTTTCTGAATTATTAAAGTCAAGTTGATCTTAGCCTATAAATTTTTCCTTTCATGTTAAGATACCCATTTTTAAGTCATTGAAAAGTTTATCGACTTTTGGACAAGGAAAATAACTTTATTTTAGAGAAATGCGTCTTCTATACTAAGCAAAATTTGTATTCGTATTTTAAAGACATGAAATCTTTGACCTCACGACAGTATTTTTTTCAGTGTATGTTCCACCCAAGTGCATTAGCCAACTTAAATTTTGAGTCTATAGATTTTGTAAAAGTCTATCAAATTCTGTCCAGATCGAGTGATATTTAAATGTATGTATTTGGGACAAGCCTTTATATATAGCACCCAACACATTTGACGGATGTGATATGGTATCGAAAATTTAGATCTACAAAGTGGTGCAGGGTATAAATAGTCGGCCCCGCCCGACTTTAGACTTTCCTTACTTGTTTCAGTGTGAATTCATTGTCAGTAGCGAGGGAGACAGGGAGAAACTCTCACTATCTCTCTAGTAGAGAAAACATTATTTGTTTTCACCTTTGACATTATTGGTTTGTTTCTTTGTATTTGATTCTCGTTAATTTACATGCACACCCATGTAAGTGTTTAAAGTGTGTAACCTCAATTTGTGTTAAATTGTGTTTACATTAACAACTCTCAACAAATGCTTATTCTCATTCACACACAAACACACACACGCACGCATATATAGCCATTCAAATATCTATGTAAATATGAATATATGCTTTTACAGAGATACGCTTATTCCTCTTTGTCACCATAGAATTGAATGTCTGAATGCCATTGATGTTTTCCGAATGACATTTACAGTTAAAGGATTATTTTCGATATTTGTTTTAGCATTTATTTGTTATGTTATAATCAATTATTGTCGAAAATGGATTTTTTTTTCATTCATAAAATGTTTTTTTTTTTATTAGGGACTAACGAGAAAAAAGAAGCAAATGGGTTTTACTAGTTACGAAAGTATTATCGCCGTATAAAATATTATTTTTATATTATTTTAACATTTATTTAAATTTATTACTAACTAACGCAAAAAACTATGAACTTTTTCGTAACTAAAATTTATTTATTTTTTAATATTAAATTTATCATCAGTTTCTATAGTTCGTTCCACTATCGCTCAAATTTGACATGTCTTTAGGTACTTTCAATGAACTTAAAAATTTATTTGTTTTTTAAATTTTTGAGACATACTTGGGATAAGCAAAAAATACATTGAACGTTGGAAATTTTCAAGAAATACAATTAAATTACATTAAAACCAAATGAATGTTTCATAAACTATAGTTCCAAGGTTTCTTGTGCCCATTATATTAAGCTAACAACTGTTTAACGAAACAACATATACCTGTAATTCTCTCTATATATCCCCATGCCTCAAAAATATGGCTATCAAATGTAGCTATACAAAAATTGACATTAAAGTCAATAGTACATATCCAAATTATTTGTGTTGTTAATGAATGCAGCTTTAATTACCTCATGTATTGATTTTAAAGTAAATGAGATAAAAAATATCAAAAGTTCAAGAAATTAAATCTGGGGATTGGTCTGATAACGTTTAATTATAGACAAAATTTTGCGGCATTCCTGTGTGATTGTTGGATAATGACTTCTAACATTAAGCATTTCGGAAGAAAAATGCGCCCCAAAAAGATTAAAATATCAAATTCTCATTTAAGTACGGACCGAAGGGGCTCACTTGGGTTCGGATGTTAGAACATCAAATCAACAAGTCAAGAAATTACAAGCAATATGACATTAAGAGCATATTTTTGCATTTAACCAATGAATTAAGCTATGAATTTTACTTAAACTATCAAAATATTTTCTTCAAGGGTTTAATAAATGAATGAATAATTTTTTTTTAATAAATATAGAAAAATCTCTACTTCCTAACAAAAAAAGCGTCGCCAAAAAACTGATGAAAATGTTTTTTTTGGATCCGGAAGTGGTGCAAAATTGACACAGAAGCGATGAATTTAACATCCCAGCAAAAAAAGCATCTCCAAAAAAGTAATGAAAATGTTCTTTTTGGATCCGGAAGTGGTGCAAACTTGACGCAGAAGCGATGAAATTAACATGGGCTTGTCATAGGACGGAAGTCCTCCATTTCAACAGCCGTTGCACTGAATTTGCATCACTTCTTTAGGTGTGATCCGAATTCAATGTTTTGGATGTCAATTAAAAAATTCTGTGATATTTTGTCAAATAAATAATTTTTATATTTTTTTTTTTTTATAATTTTTAATGAATTCTAACGCTTGTCGGAAACGTTTGACCTCACATATTTTAAAAACAGCCGTTGCACTGAATTTGCATCACTTCTTTAGGTGTGATCCGAATTCAATGTTTTGGATGTCAATTAAAAAATTCTGTGATATTTTGTCAAATAAATAATTTTTATATTTTTTTTTATAATTTTTAATGAATTCTAACGCTTATCGGAAACGTTTGACCTCACATATTTTAAAAAATTCAAAATTTTTTCAGATTGGATTTAGCCATTTTGTCGACAAAATTTAATGAGTTGTACTATTTTATGAATTCCTACTTTGTTTTTAACTTATTTGAAACAAAAAAAGTTAAAATTATCCACTAAAAGTATGAAGAAACCAAGTTATATAAATTGAATTAAAAGAACTTCCTGGGTAGTTAAAATAAAGAACATCATTGGGAGTGCATCTTCTGGAAGTGCTTTTAAAGTTGTGCCTTTGGAAGAACTTCCAAATTATTTTGCTGGGTTATACAGTAATTCAACGATACTTCTAACAGTGACTAATGTCATCATTCACATATTTTTCTTTATAAATATATATATATATATTTTTTTAAATTTTTAAATAAAAAATTTCTTTATTATATTTGTGGCCCATACTAACGTTAAAGCATTGACATACGCATATTGATGTGCTTTATTGAAATTCCAATTGAAGTAAACATTTTAATGCATGCGTACATAAAATAAGGATTTTCATGATAATTTTTATCACATCAAGTGACAAATATAAGCATAAATAAATGAATAAAATTTATGGGATTTATTGGTAATGTGATAAAAACTCAAGGATTTAATGGCAAAGTCTATTTAATTTTTATTATTTATTAAAATAGAGCAAAATAATTCGGTTTCAATATAAAATTTAACATTCCCAGAATTCTATGAATTTTCTCACACATATATATTTAAATGAAAATTGTTTAAATATATATGGCAAAAGTATTATTTGTTTTTATTTGATTGTAGAATACAAAAATATCTGAAGAAAGAATGGCTTTATTTTGCCAATATAACACAATCATGGTTGCCTCTCGAGTCAAAAATAATATACCAACATTTGGAGAAAATGTTATCAAAAAACTGTCAAAGAAAAAATATTATTTTGTCAAAATTTTATTTCTATAGAAAATTTTTTCAAAATTTCATTTCTATAGAAAATCTTGTCAAAATTTTTTTTTCTATAGAAAATTTTGTCAATATTTTATTTCTATAGAAAATTTTGTCAAAATTTTATTTCATTCGCTTTGTTTTGTTATTGTTGTTTTATTGTTGAAATCAAAAACAACAATACAATTTTATTTCTATAGAAAATTTTGTCAACATAAACCCAGCCAACTACACTCAAATCGATGATTTGACAGTGGCATAGGAAAAGAGATATGTTTGTTTCGAATTTATTTCGGCATAAGCCGGCTATCATACAAAACCTTTTTTCGGAAGGTTCAAGTGTGGTTCATTGTTGGGTTTAATGAACTTCCTGAGTTTATTCTGATAATTGGTTGATAGTTTTGCTGCAAGTAGAGGATGTTGATGAGGAATGTGGTAATTCCGAAACGTGCGTCCATCCAACCATCTTGCAGTCTATAGGGCTTTGCCCAAATAAATTTGACAAACATTCTTTTCCTCTGTTGGTTAAGCTACACTTGTAGTTTAGTCAATGTATGGTTTTAAGCTGAAATAAAAAAAAACAACAACAACAACAATGCTTAAAGAAGAAAACCAACAATAACAAAACAAAACATTTTATTTCTATAAAAAATATTGTCAAAATTTTATTTCTATAGAAATTTTTGTCAAAATTTTATTTTTATAGAAAATTTTGTCACAATTTTATTTCTATAAAAAATTTTGTCAAAATTTAAATTCTATATAAAATTTTGCCAAAATGTTATTAACAAAGAAAATTCTGCCAAAATTTTACTTCTATAGAAAATTTTGTCAAGGTTTTATTTGTATAGAAAATTTTGTCAAATTTTTATTAAAAAAAAAAAAATATTTCTATCGATTTTTTTTGTTGCAAAATCTACCAAGAAATCTACCAAACTACCAACCTGTATAAAATCTACGAGTTTTGGTAGAATTATACTGTGGCAACCCTGGACATAACCCCAAATAGATCGATCTACACACACAAAAACCTGTGATTTGTTTAATAGTCCTTTCCAAGACTCAATTTGTGCACACCTTTGGAGATAAATTGTGTCTCTCAGCGTGATTTATAAAATACATTTTTGGTGTAATTGTAACAAAACTTGTTACTACTCCAATATTTGGGTTCAAATATGTCAAATTTTCTTCCTTTAATTTTTGTTTTAGTAAAAATAATTTAGATCTAAAAAATATGATATTTTTAGTTTTCTTTCCAATCTCAATTTTTTATAAAATATATTCCTATAAGGAAAATTTTTCTAAAATCCAGTAGTAAGCTTAAAAACTTAATTGACTCTTACGAAAAAAATTGAAATGTATGTTCTACCCTAAAATTAGGTACGTTTTTAAGATAGCTTCAGACGTTTGCAACTAAGGTTGTTGCTTTTCTTTAAATGTGCTTGTGTGTGCATTATACACTGATCAACAAATAGACATTGCGTTGCTTTTGTAGTACAGAGTATTAGAGCTACATGGCCCAGTGGATAGTATCTTGGCTTAAAAAAGCTTGAGAATCTATGGCATAAATCAACAACTTACCCCATATAGCCTTGTTGATAGCCTCCATATTGGCCAAAATGATAGCCTTGGATGCCTTGCAGAAATTGATTTTGTACAGCTGCCGAAGCAGCAGGCGTTACAGCAGCTGTGGCCGATGATGCGGGATACGTAGGTGTAGGTGAATACCAACAGCCAGTGGCTGCTAACTGTTGACCATAGGCAGCTGCTGCAGCAGCGGCAGCTCCAACGCCATATGGAAAACCGGCGGCGGCTGGATTCAAAGCTTGACTGGCCAATGACTGGGCATTATTTGGATCGCCACTTTCCTTACCCCACGAACATTTCACAGGCTGGGCATTAATTTCAGTATTATGCACACCTACAATGGCATGGGTGGCGGCTTCTTTGGTAGAGAATCTGTATAAAATAAAAGGTTATTAATATATATCGGCAAAATACAAATTATTCAATTGTCATTGCTTACCTTACGAAAGCATAACCTTTGTCTTTGAATACACGAATCTCTTGTATCGAACCATAGGGTGAAAATGTCTTTTGTAAGATTTCTTCGCTCAATGAGGTTAGAGAACTGTTAACACCACCCACATAAACGGTACAATTGGAAGGGCTGCTTTGATTGTAAACTTCATCAAATGTCAAGGGTTTAACATTTTCTGTAATTAGATTAGAAAATATATGGTGTTATAGTATATACTTTTTTATATTTCCAAAGTAAATAGGAGGTTATTAAACAAAAATATGAAATATCAAAAAGTTGGCATGTTTATGACAGGAAAAAAATATTGACCTAAATAATATGAAGGATTATGCAACCTAAATTTCAGGACATACAATTTATAAAGGGTGATTCTTTTGAGGTTAGGATTTTCATGCATTAGTATTTGACAGATCACGTGGGATTTCAGACATGGTGTCAAAGAGAAAGATGCTCAGTATGCTTTGACATTTCATCATGAATAGACTTACTAACGAGCCACAACGTCGAATTTTCAGTGAATGGGCCCTAGAAAAGTTGGCAGAAAATCCGCTTTTTTATCGACAAATTTTGTTCAGCGATGAGGCTCATTTCTGGTTGAATGGCTACGTAAATAAGCAAAATTGCCGCATTTGGAGTGAAGAGCAACCAGAAGCCGTTCAAGAACTGCCCATGCATCCCGAAAAATGCACTGTTTGGTGTGGTTTGTACGCTGGTGGAATCATTGGACCGTATTTTTTCAAAGATGCTGTTGGACGCAACGTTACGGTGAATGGCGATCGCTATCGTTCGATGCTAACAAACTTTTTGTTGCCAAAAATGGAAGAACTGAACTTGGTTGACATGTGGTTTCAACAAGATGGCGCTACATGCCACACAGCTCGCGATTCTATGGCCATTTTGAGGGAAAACTTCGGAGAACAATTCATCTCAAGAAATGGACCGGTAAGTTGGCCACCAAGATCATGCGATTTGACGCCTTTAGACTATTTTTTGTGGGGCTACGTCAAGTCTAAAGTCTACAGAAATAAGCCAGCAACTATTCCAGCTTTGGAAGACAACATTTCCGAAGAAATTCGGGCTATTCCGGCCGAAATGCTCGAAAAAGTTGCCCAAAATTGGACTTTCCGAATGGACCACCTAAGACGCAGCCGCGGTCAACATTTAAATGAAATTATCTTCAAAAAGTAAATGTCATGGACCAATCTAACGTTTCAAATAAAGAACCGATGAGATTTTGCAAATTTTATGCGTTTTTTTTTAAAAAAAAGTTATCAAGCTCTTAACAAATCACCCTTTATTTTTATGTGAATAACATTGCTAAAGTATTGCAAAAAGGGAATGAAAATCCAATGAATGAGATCTGTAAACTGATTTTAATTTTATAGAGCTGAGAGTAAAAATTGACATCTCCCTATAAGCGGTACTTATTTTAAGGAGGGCGCATCTTTGACTAGAAACCAATACCCAAATCCTAAGAGGAAGGTAAAAATTTTTGGGATCCAAGTAAACTTTTTGGGTTTTGCTATCGGTATTACACTTTATCTAATCTTCAATGGCGACCACGTTCTTTTCGGAGAACCATCGTAGAACTGTTTCACTGAAGAAAAGAATGCTCCGTTCCAAAGATTTTGTCTTTACACTAATGTTTTTTTTTTTTGGTATTGATTCCGATCTAAAGACGAGGAGAATTGAAAAAATAGCACCTATCATATTATTTTGCTCTTCGAATATGATTGTGACAATCATGTCTCTTCTCTGCGTGCACCTATTGAACCCTATGTTTCATGATAGATAATTTGGCATTTGTTTCACAATGGATAACATTTTCACTATAAGGAGGTTACCTTTTACATTTAGGCGTGATAGAAATTTGACTCTACCTTGACCACTTCACTAAATTGAAGCAACAAATTGCATTATGTCTATGAAATCCGTACTTAGTACATATCCTTTTGCTAGGGCAGATGTGGATATGGTAAAATTATAAATAATTCCTTTCTGTAATAATTAAACGTGTCTTCAATGGCGATTATTAAAAACAAAACTAACAATAACAAGCTTTTAACCGTTTCCATATTTTATTCTTCTCTTCCCATATAAAGTAGTTTCGTATATTTTTCTTTTGTCATACAACGTTATTTCCAAAGAAGCCATTAACAAATGCATACAGATATTTACCAAAACGAGCGAGTCTAGGAAAGAAATTACATAGTTAAAGGTATGAGTTTTACCGGGAAGTAATGGGCCATGCAACTTCTGTGGTATGGAAAAGTTATGGCAAGTATCAACGAATATAACAATTGCTTTTATTGTATTACCACATGTTTCCACATCAATTTCATTATAAATATATAAACCTTTTCCCCTTGTTTATTAAAGGTAAATTGCTCGTCCTTTTCCTTGAGGCAGCAACAACATCAGTTATTGTGTCCTGTATTCTGCTAATTACAATTTTCTGTTTTTATTCTTTTTTTTGTTGCTGTTGTTGTTATTGTTCCTTTAGTACTTTATTGTTATAGTTGTTGTTGTTGGAGTTGCTATTGTTGGTGTTATTGTTTTGTTAATTCAGGTTAAAATAAAATTTGCAACTTTTAAAAAATAATGTCAGCATTGCGTGTTTATGTCTTTGTTTTGTGTATGAGCGTTGGTCGTTTGGCCTGTTGTTTAATTTATCCGTTTAAACGGCATGGTGAAGTTAAAAAAAAACAGCATTGTAGATATGCACACGGATAAAGGAGCCATATGTACTATATTTGTATAAAAGTGTTTGAATTATAAAATGTATCAAGAATATTGGGGTGTAATGGCGGGAATATATTTAAAATTTAATTTAGCTAAATTACAGGTATATTGGGAATGGTCCCAAAATACCTTCAGGCAACTGAGCGGAGAAAAAATTTTCTTGCCAACCTACAGGGCGCGATCAATTCGACGGAGAATATCAAGCTATAAATAATAGAGAAATGGCAAAAACGCTGAAGAAACGAGAGAACAGGCTGGTGGACACAACGGCTTATGAATATGGCGAGAGAGAAACCACGGAGAATTAATTCCGACTATAAACTACCCCAAGATTCTCGGGGTCACATTCGACAGCATTTTCAAGACGTCTGTCCATGCCACTGCAATTTGTGATAAGCTCCGGACAAAGACTACACAAAAAAATATTATTCAATCACGAAATTAATTAAATTAAAAAAATAAATATTGAAATGTCTTCAATAACAAAAATAGTAACAATCACAGTTTTGATTGGGCATTAAACAATACTTTATTAAAAAATTAATTGATTGAAAATTTCAATTAATTTTTTAATCGATTCAATTAAAAATTTATCTGTTTTTGATTCCAAAAAAAGCAATTCATTTTTTAATTGATTCAATTGAAAATTTAATTGATGTTGATTAAATTGTTAATTGGAACAATTAATTGTTTTTTTTTTTTAACAAATTTGAGTTCTTAGTTTGATAAAAAATTATTGTATCAATTATTTCTTTATTAAAGGCGTAACTATTTTCAATCACAATCTCAATTGACTTTGTGTATTTTATTTCGATTAAAAAAATAGTTGTAATGTTTTTAACAACTTTGATTGAAATGTTAATTGTATACAAAAATTTTTTGATTGAAAAAATGTTCAGCTTCAATTACCTTTTTAATTGGAAATATTTTTTGGTGATATTTTTTTCTGCACAAAAAAATTCGGATTTAATCACGAAATTAATTGATCCAATTAATTTTTTCATTGGCATGTCTTCAATCACAGAAATGATAGTGTCAATTAAAAAATTAATAAAGTCAATTAAAACATTAATTGATCGAATTAGAAAATTAATTGATACTATTAATTTTTGTTTCAATTAAAAAATTTGTTGAATCATTTAAATTTTTAATTTAATAGTTTTTAAAACTCAATTAAGATTTTAATCTGAAAAACTGTCGTGAATTTTTTTTTCCTGTATATGTACATATAAGGCTATTGGCCGGTCGGAAGTAAAGGGTGATACGGTCAAAACTTGGTCAATATAAACTTGACGTATTTCTTTCAATTTTGCATTTAAAAAACCTGAACACCCCTCATTTTAAAGGTGTGTGTGTAGAATGTTGCTCCTACTTTGATTTTGGAATTCACTCTTCAGTTGTCAAAATGCCGTCCAAGCAAGAAGAGCAGCGTATCAAAATATTGCTCGCGCATCGCGAAAATCCGAGCTACTCGCACGCAAAGCTGGCAAAATCGCTAAAAGTTTCCAAATCAACCGTTACAAATGTAATTAAAGTGTTTGGGGAACGTTTGTTGACAGCAGGAAGTCTGGATCGGGGGGGAATCGAAAACCGGAAGCCGCTGAGACGACAAAGAGAGTTGCCGATAGTTTCAAGCGAAACCCTAACCTCTCTCTCCGAGATGCCGCAAATAAGCTGGGTGTATCGTCTACAACCGTGCATCGAGCCAAAAAACGAGCCGGACTATCGACTTACAAGAAGGTAGTGACTCCAAATCGCGATGATAAACAAAATACGACGGCCAAAGAGCGATCCCGGAGGCTGTACACGACGATGCTGACGAAGTTTGACTGCGTGGTAATGGACGACGAAACCTACGTCAAAGCCGACTACAAGCAGCTTCCGGGACAAGAGTTTTATACGGCAAAAGGAAGGGGAAAGGTAGCAGATATTTTCAAGCACATAAAACTGTCAAAGTTCGCAAAGAAATATCTGGTTTGGCAAGCCATCTGTACCTGTGGCTTGAAAAGCAGCATTTTCAAAGCTTCCGGGACTGTCAACCAAGAAATTTTCGTGAAAGAGTGTTTGAATAAACGTCTGCTACATTTCCTGAAGAAACACGGTTGTTCCGTACTGTTTTGGCCGGATTTGGCATCTTGCCATTACGGTAAAAAGGCCATGGAGTGGTACGCCGCCAACAACGTGCAGGTGGTTCCCAAGGACAAGAACCCTCCCAACACATCAGAGCTCCGCCCAATTGAGAAATACTGGGCTATTGTCAAGCGGAACCTAAAGAATACCAAAAAACTGCTAAGGACGAGCAGTGCCAGTGTGTACATCTCAAACGTGCGACACGCACTAGAACATACAGACACGTCAGAACGCTGCCCTTAGAACTGCGACACATGTCTCCGTAGTACATCTCTGGATCACCTTTATGCGGAAACCAAGATCATCCCAAAGCAGTTTCTCTTGGGTTGCTGTCGCAGTAGCCATCCAAATCACCATCTTTTGGATTGGCAAGCACTACCCAGTAAAGTAAGGGTTGATCAGCTCTGAAAAAGATTCATGAGGATACTGTAGCAAAAGCGTTGAGAAGCTACAAAGTTAATGCTGTTCTCAGGAGGAGAGAGCCCTCCCGCCGCAGACGAGAGTAGTTTTAGCCCAACTAAGGTCCGTCAAGTGCAGCCGCCTCAATTCCTATCTATTAGCGATTGATAGCAGCATAGCTGACGAGTGTCACATCTATAACCCAGCTCAGCCCAGCTAAATCTCAGAAGAGATGAACATGATCCACGACTTGGTCTACCTTGAAGTAATGCGAAAACGGTTCCAAAGGGGTTAGTATACCCCAGGATAAGGCAGGATGCGTTTTTAGCCGGTCGGTACAAAAATCATTTTCCCATCCACTCCAGCAAAACAAAAAAAAAGTTAATTAAATTTAATAAATTTTTTATCTCGGCTCACTCTTACGTTTTCGAATTTTCTCTTATAGTATGTAACGACAATAAATGTGAGTATATTGTCCGGCTGCATGGGAAAGCTGGCGCAAGTCGTATGGGGTTGCAAGGTAACTGTGTTGAGCGAAGTATAAGCAGCTCCCTCTTCATGGATGAAGTTGAACGAACATATGCATGGGGCAGTGCACTACACGTACAGATTACATTTTAAATATGGCCTGGTTTGACTTGAAAGAATTTACTTGTTGTTGTTTATCAACATAAAAATATCTGGATAAACTCTTGAATAATTAAATAGCAACATTTTTAATTTATTTCAGGTTGATTTTTTCGCCTCCCACTGCAGATTGCCCCTCTTCCTTAAACATACTTATATGTTAGACGTTTGCTGTTTTGCCATTAAATAATATCGTGAGTGAGAAAAATAAAAATAAATGTAATGCATGCCTCAACAGCACCAACAACAAACACAACACAAACGAAAGCATTGAGGAAGTTTGCAATTATTAACCAAACAGGTAAGGCTCTGGTTGGTGCTGATTTAATGGGAACAATTTCCCAAGTTTTAGAATTGTTTTATTGTACAAAGCCATATTTCAAATATGTAAGCTGTAACGTAAGGAAGTTTCTTGTGTGTATGTGTGCGGTTTTTTTTTCAAGAACTCATTGGCAACCTTCATAATGGTCCATTTTCGTATTCGATTATCTTTGTTCGTGAAGAAATGAGTAATCACCTAAAGTCAGGTAAGACTTATATGTATACAAAAAAAAAAAAAAAAAAACATGAAGTAGAAAATTGGCTCGTCTGATTTGCGACATTTTCTTGCATACACAATGAGGTGACACACATTTTGGCCTAACAAACAAAAAACAAGAAGAAAAACGTAGCCCTGTCTTGACTTCAATTTTGAGACAGTGTTTTACAAGTATAAAATAAAGCTAATACAATTGACAATATACAGTAAGCATGCTCTCAATGTTCCAAATTTGTAAATAGCCACTTAACTTATTTGTATGACATAATTATGTTAGGTTAGGTGTAGTGGTAGCCCGATATTTCAGGCTCACTTAGACTATTCAGTCCTTTGTGATAGCACAGTGGTGCATAGAGAACTGCAATCGGTGGCATTATTTTGTCATCCGCTATTACTCGCAGAAAATATCGGTGGTATTGAGTAAAACACCGAAACCCTCTCTGGTGTCTTATAGTTAGTACAACTCGGCACACGTATTTACTCGCATTAGTGATGGTGGCACTAAACAGGCATTTCTACTTATAGTACTTTTCAACTGCAAATACGAGTAAAAAACTAATACACCGGATGGTACCAGGTCTATTCTCTCATAGCGATAGAAGCACAATAGTGCATGCCTGCCTTGCTTACTATGGACCATGGATTCTATCCCAGAGCACTCAATGGCTAAGAGAGCAGTTCACCAATCACAATGGACTGAATAGTCCAACTATATAAAGTGGAATAGCGAGCTGGCAATGAATGTATTGAACATATTGAAAGTTGATCTGATATATCCTATACTTTGGGTCAAGGGAAATCATAAGGTTGATCTACACGGGCAATAATGTGGTAATACTTCAACTCGCCCGAAGTATACATCTTTTGCGAGGTATGCAAATAGACATGGTTTCATTAAAAACCGATGTGTACACTGAAGCAAAAATTTTTGTCCTGAGCCAAAAATATGTATATTTTTATACCCTCCAACATAGGGTATATTAACTTTGTCATTCCGTTTATAACACTAGTCGAAATAGTGGTCTAAGACCCCAAAAAGTATATATATTGTGGGTCGTGGTGAAATTCTGAGTCGATCTAGCTATGTCCGTCCTTCCGTCTGTTGAAATCACGCAAACGCCGAACGAAACAAGCTATCGACTTGAAACTTGGCATAAGTACACACAAACAAATAATACATTTATTTTATGAATAGTGTTCACAAAAATTTTCCAAACACGGAATTAATAAATTATACGAAAACAATTAATAAAATAAAAAATTCAGGTTTTCATTGGCTACGAATGTATACATAATATGAATGGAGTTTTTAATATTATAAATGAAGTATACATATTTTTCGTCATTGAAAAATATGTACTTTTCCACAATATATACACTAATAGAAAAAGTTTCGTTATATTAACGAAATGTATCGTTAAAAGTCAGCCAATGAAACAAATTCGTTAATACAACGAAATTTTTCGTTATTATAACGAATTTTCTGTCAACGAAACGTTTCGTACTATTAACGAATATTTTCATTGTATTAATGAAATGTTTCGTTATATCAATGAAAAATTTTCGTTAGCTGACTTTTAATGAAATTTTCTTTGTGTGTTCGTTTTTAATACACACAAAGAAAATTTCATTAAAAGTCAGCTAACGAAAATTTTTCATTGATGCAATACATGTAACTTTTCCTTTAGATTTTTCCGATGATTCTTAATGCCTACATAATTGGTCAAAATGTATGAACCCATTTACTAAAAACCACATTATAGTCCAACCAGTAAAGAACATAATTTTATAATATTTTATATTACTTATGAGCACCAACGCTTCCATTTAATATTGTTTTTTGTCCATTTTTTACAGTAATAAAAAATTCTTCGAATCGCGACGGCGCACATTGGGGTTTTTGATACCAAAAATGGGAATTAATTGAAAAATGAAATTTAGGAGAACCGAAAAATTTTTTATAGTCGGTAAAAGTACACAAAATTCCACATGACTAGCGCAAAAATTGTGTCTTTGACAAGTACCGTTGTGTCACTATATATGTTTGAAGTTGGAGTTATTTTACGTTTTCCTTGCGTGCGATATAAAGGGTGATTTGTTAAGAGCTTGATAACTTTTTTTAAAAAAAAAACGCATAAAATTTGCAAAATCTCATCGGTTCTTTATTTGAAACGTTAGATTGGTCCATGACATTTACTTTTTGAAGATAATTTCATTTAAATGTTGACCGCGGCTGCGTCTTAGGTGGTCCATTCGGAAAGTCCAATTTTGGGCAACTTTTTCGAGCATTTCGGCCGGAATAGCCCGAATTTCTTCGGAAATGTTGTCTTCCAAAGCTGGAATAGTTGCTGGCTTATTTCTGTAGACTTTAGACTTGACGTAGCCCCACAAAAAATAGTCTAAAGGCGTCAAATCGCATGATCTTGGTGGCCAACTTACCGGTCCATTTCTTGAGATGAATTGTTCTCCGAAGTTTTCCCTCAAAATGGCCATAGAATCGCGAGCTGTGTGGCATGTAGCGCCATCTTGTTGAAACCACATGTCAACCAAGTTCAGTTCTTCCATTTTTGGCAACAAAAAGTTTGTTAGCATCGAACGATAGCGATCGCCATTCACCGTAACGTTGCGTCCAACAGCATCTTTGAAAAAATACGGTCCAATGATTTCACCAGCGTACAAACCACACCAAACAGTGCATTTTTCGGGATGCATGGGCAGTTCTTGAACGGCTTCTGGTTGCTCTTCACTCCAAATGCGGCAATTTTGCTTATTTACGTAGCCATTCAACCAGAAATGAGCCTCATCGCTGAACAAAATTTGTCGATAAAAAAGCGGATTTTCTGCCACAGATTTTGGTAATAAAATTCAATGATTTGCAAGCGTTGCTCGTTAGTAAGTCTATTCATGATGAAATGTCAAAGCATACTGAGCATCTTTCTCTTTGACACCATGTCTGAAATCCCACGTGATCTGTCAAATACTAATGCATGAAAATCCTAACCTCAAAAGAATCACCCTTTAAATGTAAATTATTGGTGTCTTAAAAATTAGTTTTGGGTGTTTTCTAAAGCGATAATTAAAAAAATGATAATGGAACCTTCATCGTCAGGTTAATAAGATTATTTTTGTGTTTTTTATTTTTATATTTGACTTGTGTTATTATTTGAAATTTAGTTTCGCTCGTAAGTCTTTAAATTAGAGGATTTCGAGAAATATGTCGACAAATAGTTGCGAATAAAGCCAAATTAAGTAAAAAAGTTTATTTTTTCTAAAACAATAAACTCTTTTAAAAGCATAGATGAAAAAGTTGTCTGCACTTTTTTGCACATTTTGAAATTAAGTGGAAATACATTTTTCAACCCCTGGTACTATATGTCCCCAATTGTGCACAAATATTTATTACTTGGAGCAGAAATAATTAACCACGCTTTACTTCCAATTGGACAGTTGTCGGAAGAAGCGCAAGAAGCTAGAAACAAAGATTTTAAAAATTTTAGACAGTATTTTTTGCGAAAATGTTCTATGGAAAAGTCAAATGAAGAGATATTTAAAAGACTGTTAATTAACATACTTCGGATCCAGTTATATCAGAAATGAGAAATTAAAAGAGAAAGAAACCCCACAATTTGCCTATGGAAGCAATTCAAATGGTGATATTTGAGTCAAATCTTGATGGTGATCAAAATGCCAGTGTTTATGATAATGATACATATAGTAATTTTACTGACGATGATGATAATAATTGTTAAAAATCAGATCAAAAAGCTGATATTCATTCTCTTTTTTTTTTGTTGCAAATTAACTAATGGAAAACAAATAAAAAAATGTGGACTAAAAAATATTTAAAATTTGATTGGTTTTATGTCTTTTAGTGAATTTGGCCGAAAAAAGTTAAAACTATAAACAGGGAAAGCTACTTCGAATTAATTCCCATTTTTGACATCAAAAACCCCACTGTGCGGCGACTCAAACTGTACTGAAAAACTCAAACACACGTGTTGCCTTCAAAACGTTATGTTTCGTTTTTTTTTTTTTTTTGTCTCGTATTGTTACATATGAGAGTAACTCTATGGTGTGGTTCTCTCACGCTGAGAGAAAACCAGTATTTTTTGATATATTAAGTAAAGTTTCATTGATTTTATGAAACCGTCCATATATATTATTAAAAATTCAAATTTCACAACAAGTATTTACGAAAACAATATATTATGTAAGTGTACATATGTTTTATGAAAAAGTCCATAAATTTATAAAAATGTACAAATTTATGTACAAGTTCATATTTAATTTTTTTTTTGTGTGTAGTTGCTATTGATGTAGATCGGATGGTATTGCAAATGGGCCATATCGGACCACGTTTACGTATAGCCCCCATATAAATCGACCCCAGATTTGGCTTACGGAGACTCTAGGAGGAGCACATTTCATCTGATCCGGTTGAAATTTGGTACGTCGTGTAAGTACATGACCTTTAACACCCTTGCAAAAATTGGTCCATATGGGTCTATAATTATATATATCCCCTATATAAACTGGTCCCCAGATTTGACCTCGGGAGCCTCTTGGAAGAGCAAATTTTTTGGAGGCGCAAATTTCATCCGATTGCCAAAATTTAGTACTAATCACACAAAAATTGGACAATATAGGTTCAAAACTGTATATAGCACCCATATAAACCGAACCCCATATTTTACCTCTGCTGTACAGCGCAAAAAAGTCATACCGTTCAAGAATTGAATTATGTAGGACTAAATTCCAATTAAGAAGACGGCAAGTATTACCACAACCCAAGGGTACAGAAGATTCGGCCTGGATGAACTTACGGCCGTATATACTTGTTTATGTTAATCTTTATGAAATTGTTTTTTTTTTTCGTATTACAAAAGAATCAACATTTATCACAAAACAAATATACTTTTCTTTCAAACAAACTTCCTTACAGCCAAAATCAAATAAGAAACGCTGTTTGTTGGTCTAATATTTCGTTTGGGAGAAAAAAATATTTTTTTTTGCGTTGTAAGCTGTAATCAAAGAAACATAATTTGCTATAGCTCTTAAGGAATCATACTTTATCTATACTTTTTTACCCAAAAAATCATCTTTTAAATTGTCTAATCTATTGAAATTATCGTCCAAAAATTAAACAATAACAACATATTTATTTAAAATATTCCTATTGTTATTATCTCTACAGATATGTAGTTGATAAGAAATAATATTTCTAAATTAAAAGTTGATTTAAAATATTTCAACAATAAACAAATTAATTCTTCCTTAATATTATTTAAAGTTTTTTCCATTGCCTTGTTAGCTCTGCATGTACTTTTGTACTCTCTCGTCAACTCTCCGAGGCTATAACATAAGAAAAGCAAAATAAGTAGCATGATCGGGCATATGAGTTCAGTTGTGTTCACTAATAAGGTAACATATTTTTCAGTTTGTCAAATAAGACAAACCTAATGATGACAATGTTTCCGTCTAACATACACAGGTTCACTCACACAACCAACCAGAATATACTTGGCACACGGTGTGTGCGTATCTCTCTCTCTCTCTCTCTCTCTCTCTCTCGGAAATGGATATGTGTCACATTTTCATATGTAGTTGTGCTATCATTGTTGTGTGTGTGCATGTGTGTATCACTGTGTACTAACATTTCCAAACAAACCATGATAGCCCACAGGCACGCATATTAGTACAGTGAACAACTTTCTAACAAGGTAAAGAAAGCAAACAAGCAGCTTGGGAAAAAACGCAAAAATTCAAGAGAAGAATCATTCCATGTTAATGTTGTTGTCGTCATAGTCGTTATATGTCAATCGGCATTTATGTGTATTTACCCATGTATATGTATGTATACAAACAAACAAACCAACATTCATATACAATTGTGTAAATATTGACATTTCGTAGTGGTAGTAGCTAATACATGCATTCACCATCCGTACACCTGTATGCCCCTCCCCACGGATTAAAGCCGGAATAAATGCCGCTATATGTCATAGTACCATGGGGGGACAAAAGTGAAGAGAGACCCTACTGCTTGGTGCACATGTGATTTGATTTTGCTTTTGGTTGGGGAAACGTGCAACCAACGAAATATCCAACACAATAAAAAACATCAGAAATAGAGTCAGTTGTTATATAGATGTGGATGAGACGTACGTACATATACGTAAACGTATACGCTGGCTCATTGTTGGTGCTGCTGTAGATCTCTTTACCGCAATATGGAAACATATGCGACACCCGACGGCTAACAAACAAACTCTCATACTTGTATATCTTTGTGTTTGTATGTGTGCGTTTGAGTGCATACATCCGTGTATACGCCAAAGTCGTAGGGTGAGAACAATGATAGACAAACAGCAGCAAGCTAAAAAAGTATCCGCAGAACACTATGGCGCCCTAATTTACACATTATTTTGTATTCAATTCCATACCCTCTCGGGGATAACAAAGCATTTCAAAGTGGCTATGTATTTTTTTTTTTTGCTGTATACTCTAACCTCCGTAATGCCCTTTCTCTCATAACAATTATGAGGATAGTTTTGAATTCAAACGATATTGTCGAGAAACAGCATTGGGCCTTTGCATCATAACCAATAGCCATTATATTTCGAGAGACAATGCAACAGTGACAGGATCAATGGAGCTGCGATATATATGGCAGGTGGACAGCGAGACTTATCCCCGATATAGAGAAGTGTACGAACAGCCGACACGGAGATGTGAATTAATATAAAACTCAGACGCTATCAGGATACGGATACTTCTGAATGTATTTGCACAAGATGGGCAAATGTGATAGTCCATATTGCCTCTACAAAGAGGGGAATGTCATCGATGATGCGCATCACACGTTTTTTTAAGGTGCATACGAAGGGGCACCGAAAGATCGGAATTAGAGGAACAAGTAGGCGAAATAGATGAACGGAAAATGACGGCAGACGAACGGCATTTGAACATAATCGCGAAGTTTGCGAATTCATATTGAGGAAGAAGAAGATCGACCTTGACAACACAAGGACTACACACCCCAGCAAAAAAGTGTGGAAGTTCTTCCAAAGGCACAACTTCAAAAGCACTTCCAAAATATATACTCTCAACGATGTTCTTTATTTGAACTACAAAGGAAGTTATTTTAATTTTAATCTTTAATCTTTAAAATTAAAATTAATCTTTTAATTTTTTTATAATTCGCTTTTTTTCTTATTTTTAATGGGTAATTTTAACTTTTTTTGTTTCAAAAAGTTTAAAAACAGAGTAGGAATTTTTAAATTGTTACAAATTATTTATTTATTTATTTATTATTATTATTTTTTTTTTGAAGAAATGCTAAATCTATTCTACAATAATTGCGTACTTTTGAAAATATTATAGGTCAAACGTTCCAGACAATATTTATTTTGCAAAATATAACAAAATTTCTTAATTCACATCCAACACACCGGATTCGCATCACACCTTAAGAAGTGATGGAAATTCAGTGCAACGGCTGTTGAAATGAAGGACTTCCGTCCTATGACAAGTTCATCGCTTCTGCGCCAATTTTGCACCTCTTCCGGATCCATAAAGAAAATTTTCATTACATTTTTGGCGACGTTTTTTTGCTGGGACACTATGGAGTGAGACGGAATGACCACGGAAATATCAGGTATACCGGAAGTGAGCGTCAAGATACAAATGTCTCGATATGGAACATTTGTTGTGAACGAGCTCTTATTTTTTAGTTTGTTTGTTTGTTATGACATCTGTGAAAAATATTTCGTATACATCATGCCATTCAACAGACAACATCATATTTTTTTTTTCATTGTGTTAAAAATGTCGAATGTTGTACCAGAATCTGATGATTTGCGAAAAACATTAATTTGTTGCTGCAAAGTCGCATCGAATGCTTATTGAGGCATATGCTGATCAACATGCAATAAACATTTCCAATGAAATGAAGAACGTGGAAAACCGCCAAAAAAGTTTGAAGACGCCGAATTGGATGGAAATGACAGCTTGAGTCAAAAGCAAATGGCAGCATTGTTAAATGTGGCTCAACAAACAATTTCTGACCGTTTCAAAGCTATGGGAAAGATCCAAAAGTGTGGAAAATGGGTGCCACATGAAAAAACGCTCATTTCATACCGGTATACCTGGTAAATCGACACATAGAAAAGCTACGGTCTGGACGCAGACACGGGTCAAGCACCTACTTAGACGTCCACCTCGCAGTAATGTGGAAACGGTATCGAGGTGGAGCACAACACCAGGAGCGAAAAGGATCGAAGATTTTTTAGTCGGTATTATCGATATATATGGAGCGAGTCCGACATACGACGGAAGATGTTCTTGTCAGATGCGTAAAGGCATTTTTAAACACCCCCCAAAAAATTAATTTAATTTAGTAGTTTGTCGTTAATTAGCCACATTTAAGTCATTCTTCTCAATGCAATGTTCAAAGACCGTTAATTAAATTTTTTCTATATTATTCGATTTTCCACTTTGTTTGGTCGTGCGGGGAGAAAAAATACTTCTGTATGCCATCAGCCTCTTTCCGATAATATTTCCATTGCCAATCACCATTATCTTTCAAATGGCGAAGAGCTTCGTATTATCATTTAGGTATATTTATCTTTTAACTATGCATGTGTTTCGGCTCAAGTACATGTAATTAAATTTAAAATAAAATATTGTAATGACAATAATGGCATGCAATGTCCCCTCACCTGTCAACATGGACTTTCTGACAGCTACAGAAATTGAGAGAAGGAGTATTGGGGGATAAAGTAGGGAAACACGTAGTCTAGGAACCTGAGGATATGCATTATTCTTAACTATACAGTGGAGGAAGGAGTGTTGTATTTAAATCTCTTTCCCTAACGGTATAGAATATTTCACAAGTAAGAAAAAAACATCAATGGTGAGATAGTAATTTTAGTTGTGTTGACTCTTGCTGATTTTTTCCTCATTGTACTGCTATCATCGTTGCCCATGTACGTGCTTTGCTTGCAGCAACACTTTTCTAAAAGTTGGCCACGGGGCTGTATGCTTGAATGTTGCCATTACTGATTGTCTTTCGGCTGTATCGTCCTGTGTTATGTTGTATGGATTTATTGGAGAGTTGCAGCAGGACATGCCACACACCGGTTGAACGCCTTCTTATCTCACTGGTTCTTCTGCCTCCCCTCTGTCGCTATAAATAGAAGCAACGTCATAGTGACAGAAGAACTAAATTACGTGTATGAACGGACGACGACTGGTGGTTCCATGTTTCGTTGCAAATGAAACGGATGTGGTGGTATGACATAATATGGCAGATATGCAAATTTTCAACTCTCAATCTCAAAAGTGAGTCTGTATAAGAGTGACTATGTGTGGGGCATGGACGAATACTCGTCAATTCCCTTAGTATGTTTGTGGAAGAGTTTAAACGACAACGACGAATTGTATTTTAAGTTTCCATGGACATTATACAAATTACAGGGTGTTTTGATTGCATAGTTCTGGATAGTGTGTATGAGAAAGAGAGAGTAAGAGTGTGAGAGAGGGAATACAAATATTGCTTCTATTTGTATATATACAGGTTTGTCGACCTCGTTTCAAGGAGAAAGAAAAGTGTAAATTTTATGACTGAGATTCCGTAGAAAATGGTTCTCTTAAGTTTGTAGGTTTTTTACCAATATAGGAGAGATGAACTCAGAAAAGAAGCCATGATAAAAATGAAGTCGCATTTAAAGCTTATAATAATTACACGAAATGTATGCAACTCCAATTTCCTTTTGTGATGGGAAAGTTGGCTATTGAGACTCATTAATCCAATATTATCCTATTAAATCTTTCGTATCAGAAAAGAAGTCTTGGTAAAAATAAATACCTATTTTGAGCTAATTAATTGTTACAAGTAAAATATGCAACGCCTATATTCTTCTGGGGATGTGTAAATTGGCTACAAAGACTTCTGAATCCAATATTACTATTGATGGTTTATCCTCACAATACAAAATTATTTTATTTATAAATATTTCAACAAAATTAACCCAAATAAATAATAGCTGACTATATACCTCATGGCCACATTTAAGGAGATGAAGTTTGAGTTCAAAGAATGTATGAATCCAATTGCTATTTAGAGAGGCTGGCATCGTTTTCTCCAGGTATGAACAATTAAATAGACACCTTTATTTTTAGGCTCCACGATGGGAATGCTGCAACTACTCAATAACCATTTTGGGAATATGAGCATACCCAGAGAAGGAATATGATCACCTCAAACATGTTTTAAGAGCAAAATGCTATTGTTGGGTGGTGACCATGTAACATGGTTTTCGCAACCATGTTATTTTGTCGGAAATCATATATCTGATTTCGGCAAGCAGGTTATATTTGACGAGAAAATAGCATTTTAGTGACAAACATATTACTTGGTCACCATACAAAAATAACATTTTGCTCTTGAAACATGTTTGAGGTGATCATATTTCTTCTCTGTGTGCAGAAACATTGGGAAATATGTCGATGCCTTCATTCCAGAGTACGCTAAGTCGACTTAGCATGTTTTGATGGAGTTTGTTTTTTTTTTTTGGATTCGGATTAATGTGACTTGAGTCCTGTCAAAAGCACGAATTTATAGGACACTTTTAAAAAAAGTTATGGTCAAAATTGTACTTAGCCTGCCACTACAGGTAGAAACATTGGGAAATATATGACCAACAAATCTGATCAGGTATGCAAGAATGTCTAAAAAAGCAATTTAATGAGACACATAATAACTTTTTTGAAGTAGGTACGGATATGGTCGACATTTATGATAAACTAAACAGATTAGAACCCATTTATGATAACATACACTGAAAAAATGTAGTCGGGAGGTCAAAGATTTCTCGCACGCATTTCTCTAATATAAAGTTTTTTCCTTTCTCTAATATAAAGTTTTTTTCCTTTTCCTTCGCTAAACTGTTTAATGAAGTCGTATTGTCCTTATAATTAAGTGATTTGACTTAAAAATGGGTATCATAACACGAAAAAAATTTTTTGGGCTAAGGTCAACTTGACTTTAATAATTCAGAAAAATTCATTAAAATTAATGAAATTGTCTTTAAATTTGTTGTCTTTTGCATCTTGACTACAAAGCAAAAAATCCTCCAAATATAGGACATGTTTTTCAACACTTTATTTTAAAGACGTTTTTTACTTGAAACATAGCATAATTTCTACTGGAAGTCGAGTCTGAATTTGGAGAATAAAGTTGTCGTTAACTCGTTTTTAACGGACTTTGATAGCATATGAAAAAAAATTAAAATTTGCTTCCTAGAAGCAAGTACACAAAACCCAAATTTAAAAGAGAATTGTGTCTTTAAAGTGTGCTTATGTTACTTGTATTCTTCGATTCTTTGGCTCGGAATCAATACCAAAATTTTTAAAGTAAAGACAAAATCTTTGGAACCGGGCATGCTTTTTTTCAGTGCAGAGTTACTTATACTTGAAAAGGGGGAATTGGTATTCGAAATTTTTAAGGTACGAAAATGCAGCATTAGTTGCTGATCTTAGAATAAGAGGGTAGCTTTTTATCCCAAAGAAAATCAATTTAATGTCTTCGAAAAACATATGACCCTGCAATATTCCCATTCTGAAAATCAAATATATCTTGTGTTTAAATAATGATGACTTTATATTCCATCAAACAATCCAAAATTTTTTGAACTTTCACCATTCTAAACTGAAATGATACCAATATTTTCTAAATAAATCAAATTGCTCCAGATTTCGCCAAATACTTAGCATTATTACAAACATTAAGATATTTTTATACCCTCCACCATAGGATGGGGGTATATTAACTTTGTCATTCGGTTTGTAACACATCGAAATATTGCTCTAAGACCCCATAAAGTATATATATTCTGGGTCGTGGTGAAATTCTGAGTCGATCTAAGCATGTCCGTCCGTCCGTCCGTCTGTCCGTCTGTCCGTCCGTCTGTGGAAATCACGCTAACTTCCGAACGAAACTAGCTATCGACTTGAAACTTGGCACAAGTAGTTGTTATTGATGTAGGTCGGATGGTATTGAAAATGGGCCATATCGGCCCACGTTTACGTATAGCCCCCATATAAACCGATCCCCAAATTTGGCTTGCGGAGCCTTCCGGAGCAGCAAAATTCATCCGATCCGGTTGAAATTTGGTACGTGGTCTAAGTATACGGTCTCTAACAACCATGCAAAAATTGGTCCATATCGGTCCATAATTATATATAGCCCCCATATAAACCGATCCCCAGATTTGACATCCGGAGCCTCTTGGAGGGGCAAAATTCATCCGATCCGGTTGAAATTTGGTACCTGATGTTAGTATACTGTCTCTAACAACCATGCAAAAATTGGTCCATATCGGTCCATAAATATATATAGCTCCCATATAAACCGATCCCCAGATTTGACCTCCGGAGCCTCTTGGAGGAGCAAACTTCATCCTACCCGATTGAAATTTGGTACGTGGTGTTAGTATATGGTCTCTAACAACCATGCAAAAACTGGTCCATATCGGTCCATAATTATATATAGCTCCCATGTAAACCGATCCCCAGATTTGACCTCCGGAGCCTCTTGGAGGGGCAAAATTCATCCGATCCGTTTGAAATTGGGTACCTGATGTTAGTATACGGTCTCTAACAAGCATGCAAAAATTGGTCCACATCGGTCCATAATTATATATAGCTCCCATATAAACCGATCCCCAGATTTGAACTCTGGAGCCTCTTGGATGAGCAAAATTCATCCGATCCAATTGCAATTTAGTACGTGGTGTTAGTATATGGTCTCTAACAACCATGCAAAAATTGGTCCATATCGGCCCATAATTATATATAGCTCCCATATAAACCGATCCCTAGATTTGACCTCCGGAGCCTCTTGGAGGAGCAAAAGTCATCCGATACGGTTGAAATTTGGTACATTTCGTTAGTATATGGCCTCTAACAGCCATGTAAAAATTGTCAAATTTTATTACTATAGAAAGTTTTGTCAAAATTTCATTTCTATAGAAAGTTTTGTAAAAAGTTTATTTCTATATCAATGTTTGTCAACATTTTATTTCCATAGAAAATTTTGTCAAAATTTTATTTCTATAGAAAATTTTGTAAAAAATTTATTTCTGTAGAAAATTTTGTCAACATTTTATTTCTATAGACAATTTTGTCAACATTTTATTTCTATAGAACATTTTGTCAACATTTTATTTCTATAGAAAATTTTGTCAACATTTTATTTCTATAGAAAATTTTGTCAAAATTTTATTGCTATAGAAAATTTTGTCAACATTTTACTTCCATAGAAAATTTTGTCAACATTTTATTTCTATAGAAAATTTTGTCAAGTTTTTATTTCTATAGAAAATTTTGTCAAAATTTTATTTCTATAGAAAATTTTGTCAAACCGAATTATATACGTATTTAATCGGCCTTTTTTTGTTTAATATATACCCCTTATGGACTAACTTACAATTTAGAAGACAGTGTTAAAAAGTTTTACGATACCTTGCCATCGGCAAGTGTTATCGCAACCCAAGTAATTCGATTGTGGATGACAGCCTTTAGTAGAAGTTCCTACGCAATCCATGGTGGAGGGTACATAAGATTCGGCCTGGCCGAACTTACGGCCGTATATACTTGTTTAAAGCTATATTTTGACGAAACTTTTTACTTGGAAAAAATGCCATAATTTATACTTGAAGGTGATACTGAATTTGATATCTTATGTATCGTCCAGTTGCCGATGGCAAGAATAGTTTTATATGTTAACATTGTCTTCTAAATTGTTTGTTAATCCATATGGAGTCTATGTTAGATTAAAGTGACAAGTTAAACACCTATAAAAGCTTCTGTAGTTCTGGATGGATTTAGATACAGAAATATATTATTAACTACGAACATAGTTATTAATATAGTAATTAGAGGACCAAATTTCAACCGGATCGGGTGAAACTTGATCCATGATAAGGCTTCAGAAATCAAATCATTCGGGGTTCTGTTTTTATGGGGACTATGCCTAGAAGCGGTTCGAATCGATAGCTTATTTCATTCGGAAACTAACTTGATTTCAACAGACGGACATAGATCGATCGCCTCAGAATTTCACCAACAATGTTAGTGCATCCCCAATCCTATGGTGGAGGCTAAAGGAACGAATGAATACACAAAACCTAAATTTAAAATTTAATTACGTCTTCAATGAGTCCATAACAAACAAGTAATTTATGTCGAAAGTCAGGCGGGGCCGACTATATTATACCCTTCACCACTTTGTGGGCCAACATTTTTGATACCATCTCAACTGCTTTAAATTTGTTAGGAGCTATACTAAGGTTCATATTCCTATATACAAATATTTAAATCAAAGACGATTTGGAGATTTTTTTATAACTCTACACAATCTTTAGACATAAAATTTAAATTGGCTAACGTCCTGGGACGAAACACAATTAATAAAAAATATGGGATATATAAAGCTAGAACAGTTTTCTTGAACAAATTAATGCACTATTAATGATTTATAGGTAAATTTGATGCATTTGTATAAAAATTTTGCTACTTAGCAGTGGATATTTCACAAGGATATTGGCTAGATTTCGCCGAGATAGTAGGTTAATTACGGGGTTTGTGACAATATTTAGTCACATCGAGCGACATTTACTCCAGTATGAGCCTTACCTAAATCTTATCCGATTCTGTGGAAATCTGTGCTGACTTTGTGCCATTTTTATCTAAATCGGAGGAATATTTTCCGCTTTATTTAAATCTGATTTGGATCAAATTTGACACAGTTAGATAGAATGGTAAATCTTTTCTCTGTGTAAATTAAAATCACGTTGAAAATGGGTTAAAATATGAAATTTTCTACCATATTTCCCCAAATTCGGCGTATATGGGAGCCATATCTAAATCTTAACCAATTTCAACAAAATTTGTGACAATTGAGGACATTGTTAATTGTACTTCTTGTACAAAATTTCAAGTAAATAGAAATGAAAATTTTGTCTCCATTGGTTATATGAATCTAAATCGGGCGAGAGATATATATAGGAGTTATATCTAAATCTGAAACGATTTCAACGAAATTTAGCATACCTGACAATACCATCAATTGTACTCTTTATGCAAAATTTGAAGGAAATAAAGGCAATTAAATCCATATCGGGGGAAAAATATATATGGGAGCTATATCGGAATCTGAACCGATTCTTTCTAAAATCAAAAGCGTTTGTATTTGAGCGGAAATATGACCCTATGCAAAATTTGCGGATAATCGGTACTGAAATGTGAACTGTACTTTACACACAAAAATACATGAACAGAGAGACAAATGGACATCGCTAGAATTTAATTCTTAGACGATCGGTATACTAAACGATGGGTTTCGGACGGGTCATTCTTGGCGTTATTATTGCTTGCGGATACTCTTGGAGGAACAAATTGCATCCGATGCGGTTGAAATTTGATGCCTGGTGTTAGTAAATGACCTCTAACAACGATGCAAAAATTGGTCCATATCGGTCCATAATTATATATAGCTCCCATATAAAACGATCCCCAGATTTGTCCTTCTGAGCCTCTTGGAGGAGCAGATTTTACTCGATTCGGTTGAAATTTTGTACTTTGTGGCCACTAACAACCCTACAAAAATTAATACATATCGACCATATAAACCGATCACAAGATTTGGTTTTCGCAACCTCTTGGAGGAGCAAATTTCATCCGATTTGGTTGAAATTCGGTAGTTGTGTTTGCATATGGCCTCCAACAACCATGATCCTGGTAATAATGCAAAACGTGATTCATATCGGTTCATAGCTATATATCGCCCACATAGTTATAAACCGACCCCCATCTCTAATTACACAGAAAAAAAAGTGTCTCGTAAATTTAAGAAGATTTTTACAATAATTTATTACAAGAATTTTCCAGAATTTTAGTTCATTTTTCGTATCTTCAACGAAAATTAACTACTCGAAAGGAAATTTTACAAATTCTAAGTAGCAATCGTTTAGTTCATGGCCTACAAAATACGATGGAAATTTCCTTAAACAATTTCTTAACTGGTAGTTAAAAATTCGTTTGTCATGCTATAAAACTACTTGTGAAATGTAAAGTATTTTCTAAATAATAAGTACAATTTACTATAAGATTTTTTTGTATGAGAAAATATTTTTTTACGAAAAATGAACTTGAAAGTGTATAGAAATTTCTTACTGACAATTCCTATAGTTAATAATTGTTGGTAAAAAATTACCCAATGAAATATTTTTAGTTCACATGTAATTAAATTTATAGACATTTTCGTCAAAAATGGTAGATAACATTTCATGAAAATTTTGCAAATTTTAAGTTAAACGTTTCATCGTTCATAAACTGGTGTGCCTTTACGAATATTATTCTTAGAGTAAATTGTCAGCAGATGCGATGAACTAATGCATAGTACGGAGATCTTTATCGGAATAGAGGAATGTGATTAATGTAAAGATGATGTTACTTGAGTTTTGTTGTGTATACATGAGCGTGGGGTTGTTTTTATTTTTGTTCATTTAGTGGTTTGTGTGTGCGTGTGTTTGGTATTCGTTGATGGTTTTTGGCTGGATGAGGTGTTGTTTTCAATAAAGGCACATGTGTTTTTGTTGTTGTAGGAACGTTTTGGCTTTGCTTGGTTTTGTTTGGCATGTTTCAGTTGTATAGTTGGCGTTGGCGTGGGCTGTTGCATCTTTTGAGTAGGTATGCAACAAGGGAATATAAAGGCATGGAATATTTTGGATTTTTGAGACATATATTGGTGTTTGTTTATTAAACCTTTTAAATGAAAGTTATTAATATTTTATCGGTAGTTTAGAAAAAAAGTTATTAAGAATATTTAGGAAAATATATTGAAATTGAAAGTGTATTGAAATTTTTATTATTCTATGTAAAAAAATTAATATTCAATTCCAGATGAATTTGGAAAATTTTTGTTATATCTCAGCGTACAGTTTAGTCATAAATTGGTAAGTATTTTTGTAATATGGATTTCTTTTAAAAAGAATATTTTTTATGTATATTATTATTTGTTAATTAATTTTTTGGAAACCAGTTTAATGCTTTTCTTTGTTGTAAAAGCAATATTTAATTTCAGAGCAACTCCACATGGATACAAATAAATTTAAAAAATAGAGAATTGGTAAGTTTTGCTAAAAATTGGCTTTCTTTCAACTAGAATATTTACGTTTTTATGACCTTTTTATCATCAAAATTACAGGTTTTTAATACCCTATGTTAGTATTTCTTTAATCAATTTTTTTGGAAACCAATGTTATATTTTTAATGTAAAAAACAAATATTTAATTTCAGAATAACCCCTTAAAAATTTGGAAAAAATTTTAGTACTCCTTTGCTTGTAATTTAATAGTGAATTGGTAAGGATTCCTTAACTTTCTTTTAACCCTGTACAGTCATCCTTATTTTTTGTACATTAACGTCATCCTTCGTCATTTTGAAAGTGAACCAAACTTGAATTTATTTTCTTATTCAATTTGGTTTTAAGTAGATTAACACAAAAATTCATAAAACGGTCGAATTAGTATAACTTAAATTTACCATTTCCCAATAGACTAAAATGCATTTTAAATCGAAAATGAAATTACGTGTCGTCATTTTGACGAATGATGACTGTCTAGGGTTAACCATAATATTTTTATGCATATTATTATTTTTTTCATTAGATTTTTTGGAAACCTATTTAATAATTTTAATTAATGTAAAAAATATATATTAAATTTCAGATTACCCCAAATAAATTTGGACAACTTTTTATATTTCCCCTCAGCGTACAATTTAATAGAGAATTGGTAAGTTTTATATTAAAACTTTGTCTTTCTTTCAACTAGAATATTTATTTTATTATATCCTTCACATCGATAACAACACAGTTTTATGAGTTTATATAGAATACTTGATTATTTCTCTAATTGTTTCAGGTACAAATTTTATGAGATACGTTTTCCAAAGAAAAGTTGAATTCCTTACACCATTTGATAAAATGCCCCCAAATATGGTAAGTTACAAGCTAATATAAAGAATTAAAAACTTATATTTCATTACATGGTGTTAATTTTTAACAATTTTCATTATTACTTCCATTTTTTCCAGCAAGATATGTGAAAAAATTACCTACGATGAATAAAAAAAAGATAAGTCAAAATGTCCAAACAGCGAGTTAACATAAACTACTTTCTTGTTCCACGTGGTCATAATTTTTATTCACAAAAACATTGTATTAAGAACTCTCATCATAAGTTTTTATAATAAAGTACTTTTGCTTAAAGAAAGTTTAATTTTAATGTATGAACATTTTCGTAATAGTAAAACGATTTGTTGTTCCTTTAATTATTTAATTTCTCTGTACTGTGGAAGGATTGATTTAAAAATAGTTTAGTTGTCGACATTTTAAAGAGACTGTAAACCAATTTTTATTATCGGGTTTCCCACAAAATAAGCAAGTAAACCAAAAGAATATTGACTTTTTAACTTGGTAGGGGTATATAAATCTTATGGTGTTGTAAAAATGAACTAAAATACAATGTTATAGATGAACTAAAATTGAAGAGAATTATAAACTAGACAAGTTGAAAAAAATCTTAAGGGCTAAATCATGGTCAATATTACTACAGTTTAGTTCATTTTGCAATGGAAATGGGTTCACTGTTTTTTCAGTGTACCGTGCGCAAATTGGGGAAGACTCCCCTGTATAGACCGGTCAATATAGGTATTCAATCCGTGTTTTTTTTTTTTGTCTAACATATGGACTATCTTACAATCATAGACCAAGGAAGATAAAGACATCTTAGGTGAATTCACAGCGCTGTAGTTTTTCTGCACTCCGTAGATGGATCTTTTTCGTCTACAAATGAGTGATTTTTTAATTTAGCTTTAATTTGTCTTCTTTCCTTTGTTGTCTTGATGAAACACCAAATATTGGAAAACATTTAAAATTCTATACATCTACACCATTTTGGTAATGCAAATTGACTAATTTGTACGGTTATTCTCTGAGTGAAATGACTGCGCACAGCAAATAAACAAAATCATTGTGAATTATCAAACGATGTCTTTATATTCTCTTGGTCTATGTTAGAACTTAGAAGACGATGTTAAGAAGTTTTAAGATACCTTGCCATCGGCAAATGTTATCACAGCCTTTAGTAGAAGTTTCTACGCAATCCATGGTAGAGGGTACATAAGATTCGACCAGGCCGAACTTACGGCCGTATAAACTTTTTGATTTTAGTGTATTCACGCTGTATATAATCCCAGCAAAACTAAATACACTTATCAGGTGATCATCTATCTAATGCGATAGAAGATTTGGAGACATGCATATTTAATGTATAATAATTTATCTAATTCAATTAAATCACTATTGTTTTTTCGTCATATTAAAAATCATTGAATATTTCAAAGTAAACTTTAATTAAGGCAAGTGACAATGGCAAAATATTTCAGTTTTTTTTTTTCAAAAAGGTACTTTCATTTAATTACAACCGGTTCTCTTTAGTGATAGGCAAAGTGACGTTGGAAAAAACACAATATTTCAACGTGGACAACCTGCTGTGATGTCGTCACATTTAATGGGTTTGTTGTTTGCTTTAAATTAAAATGTATTTCATGTCTTTGCTATCGCTATAATTAAAATATTACAAGCGGTAAATACGGCAAAAGCATCTACCAAATAATAACAATAACAAAAACCAAAGTGAAAGCAAAACACCAACACCTCACAACACTACAATATACGGCTGTCACTGTTGGCCCATGCAATCATTAAGGATTCTTATCCTTTGAGCATGGGTATCGGCCGACAAAGCCAACGCAACCACGCAGCCAGCTAGAGCGTCAGAAACAAAGCCTTTGGGTGGTTGGAGCAGCAATCAAAGAATATGTCCAATCCATGTGGCTGTTAGGGATGGTATTTGTGGTTGGTTGTTCTCTGGTCTGGTCTGGTCTGGTCGTTGATATTATATCGCATAAATCGCTGTGATTAATATGCATAAATATGAATTTTTAAAATGTTCATGAAATATGCCGCTGTCGTACGCCAACCTATCTAGAGCTACCTACAATACACTTAACAATAGCTCTTGCCGAATGGACAAACACTCGAAACACATCCATTAATTCATATGCATGATATATATAGATATAGAGTGCTCAGAGATTTAACAAAAAACAAAAACGGAAAAACGACATTTAAATATTTTTCTTTTTTTTTTAATGAAAAAAAAAAAAATATATAAACACAAAATATTTTTTAAAGAGTATGTTCGCTTACAGAAAAACTTTCAATAGCCTGCGTTGCGCGTGTACATTTCGAAAAAATACAATAACACAAAAACACACCAAATACAAGGATAAAAGCCCAATTACATCAATTCATAGTTCCGTTTTTTTTTTTTAATAACGGTCTCTTCTTTTTCTGTGAGTGATTTTTCTAAAGTGCATCGAATGTAATTCACACATAATCTTTATTTTCTTTTTGTTTAACAAATATTAACCTAACGTACAATAATTTATGAATTTGAAGTATAAATTTTTAATTCTACGTTGATATGCTAATAGTGGATTATTTATAATTAAAAAATAAATTTGAGAAAAATTTCCTCAAGGGAATTTATATAAGCACTTGTCCCTTCTTAACTTTTCTTTAAACTGGTAATTCAATCGCCTAAAAGCATGCAAAGAAATTATTATGTTATAGGTAAACTACTCATCCGAACTATTAATTTATTCTAATGATTTTCAGTGAAATGGAGAAAAATAATTGTTATACTATTGGATAAGTGCCTAGCTTTGTATTAAAAAATTATCCGCCATATTTTAGCTAATTGTTACCCTAGCGATAAAACTCTGAAATCAATCAATGGAATTTTGGTGTTGAGGATATTGCATTCTTGAGCCATAACATTTTTAATCACTCCCTGAATTATTAAAGTATCATGTCCATATGCCAACAAATTCAAAATCGTATATTCTAGTTTTGGTCCTTTTGATTAATATCTTTTCTACGTCCTCTAAAGTTTGTTGGGTATTACAGCTTATTGCTATCTGAGCTTCAACCAGAAATAAAGTGCAATTAAATAAATAATAACCTTGTATTCATGCTATATTAATAATTGCATAGAGACTCGCAAAATAAACATAATAAATTGCAGCTACTACGAGTATGAGTGTTATGTTGTGTATGTAGTCTATATATTTTGTTGTGAAACAAAAACACGTAAATTTTTACCTGTGAAATTTATGAAATTGTATATTACGAACTATTCGACAACATTTTTAAAATTTCCCCTTACACATACTTGAGCATATGAATGAAAATAAAGCATTGCGAAATTTTTATTAAGGTAAAGTGAAAGCGCGGACTACTAAGAAATTTCTAAAAAAAAATAATCTTTTCGATATAAAAGGTAGACCAAAAGGTTTTAGTTTATGGTTAAACATAAAAACAAAGTGAACCTATCATGAAAGATAATTTAAGTTTATGGAAAATTTTTATTTACCTATTTTAAGAAAATTAATTAATTTTATACAAAATACCTTTTCTTTTTTCTGTTATTTTTGAAAAAAAAAAATATTTTTTTTGTAAGAAAAAAAAATATATAAATATTTGTTAACATTTCTTTAGCTATATACGAAGTTCAAGACAGATACAGATTGATATATTTCCAGAATATACGAATTTGTGCGAATTACAGGTAGGCTTATTTAATACAGCAAAGTAATTTGCTATATTTTTAAAATTTTCTGTTGAAAGGCAAAAAATGAAATACGTAGATTTGGTGGCCATCGTGCGATAGAAACGAAGCGAGGAACCTTTTTTAAAGCCATTCTTGGTAGACGCTTGCTGCGATCGGATGTGCTAAATCCCATGATTGATTGATTCCTGATAATATTCGGTATATATTTTGACCCGTCGATGAACACCAGAGGTGAGCGACTATCGGTCATTTTTTGGAATGTTTTCTTCTCATATGAGCAATCAAAATTCGATAAAGGGTGATACGGTCAAAATTTGGTCAAGGGAAAACGCGTGTTAATCGGTGAAATAGTTTATAAAAAATCAAATTAAATTTATTTTTCAAGTTCAATTAGTATAAAATTCAGAAAAATATTCAGTTAGGCTTTCGCTTTTCAAAATCCGAATTGCCGAGCCTCACGCTTGACACCTGCCATCAGATTATGTACAGCCACCTTGTCCACCTTCTTCGCCGCAGAAAGCCAGTTTGCCTTGAACTGCTGCTCGTCCTTAGCAGTTTTTTTGGTCTTCTTTAGGTTCCGTTTGACAATAGCCCAGTATTTCTCAATTGGGCGAGCTCTGGCGTGTTGGGTGGGTTCTTGTCCTTGGGAACCACCTGCACGTTTTTGGCGGCGTACCACTCCATGGCCTTTTTACCGTAATGGCAAGATGCCAAATCCGGCCAAAACAGTACGGAACAACCGCGTTTCTTCAGGAAAGGCAGCAGACGTTTATTCAAACACTCTTTCACGTAAATTTCTTGGTTGACAGTCCCGGAAGCTATGATAATGCTGCTTTTCCAGCCACAGGTACAGATGGCTTGCCAAACCAGATATATCTTTGCGAACTTTGACAGTTTTATGTGCTTGAAAATATCTGCTACCTTTCCCCTTCCTTTTGCCGTATAAAACTCCTGTCCCGGAAGCTGCTTGTAGTCGGCTTTGACGTAGGTTTCGTCGTTCATTACCACGCAGTCAAACTTCGTCAGCATCGTCGTGTACAGCCTCCGGAATCGCTCTTTGGCCGTCGTATTTTGTTTATCATCGCGATTTGGAGTCACTACCTTCTTGTAAGTCGATAGTCCGGCTCGTTTTTTGGCTGCGTTTTTTGGCTGCGTTTTTTGGATGCACGGTTGTAGACGATACACCCAGCTTATTTGCGGCATCTCGGAGAGAGAGGTTAGGGTTTCGCTTGAAACTACCGGCAACTCTCTTTGTCGTCTCAGCGGCTTCCGGTTTTCGATTTCCCCACGTTCCAGACTTCCTGGCTGTCGACAAACGTTCCCCAAAACACTTTAATTACATTTGTAACGGTTGATTTGGCAACTTTTAGCGATTTTGCCAGCTTTGCGTGCGAGTAGCTCGGATTTTCGCGATGCGCGAGCAAAATTTTGATACTAATTATTAAAGTCAAGTTGACCTTAGCCCAAACATTTTTTCTTTCGTGTTATGATACCTATTTCTAAATGAAATCACTTACTTATAAAGACAATACGACTTCATTACAAAGTTTATCGACTTTTGGACAAGAAAAAAAATTAAATTAGAGAAATGCGTCTTCTATGCTAAGCAAAATTTGCATTCGTATTTTAAAGACATGAAATCTTTCACCTCACGACAATATTTTTTTCAGTGTATGTATAGGTTAGTCTAAAAATAATTACGAATCGATATGGACTTTTTGCACGATGCGTAGAGAGCCAGAATTGAAGTATGTTATGAACTTGATATGGACCAATTTTTGTGTGATTGGGGATCGATTTATCTGAGGGCTATATATAACTATAGACCGATATGGACCTAGTTAGGCATGGTTGTTAACGGCCATATACTAGCACAATGTACCAAATTTCAACGGACTCGGATAAAATTTGCTCCTCCAAGAGGCTCCAAAACCAAATCTCGGGATCGGTTTATATGGGGGCTATATATGATTATGGACTGATATGGACAACTTTTGGCATGGTTGTTGGATACCATATATTAACATCACATACCAAATTTCAACCGAATCGGATGAATTTTGCTCCTCCAAGGAGCTCCGGAGGTCAAATCTGGGGATCGGTTTATATGGGGCCTATATATAATTATGGACCGATTTCGACCAATGATTGCATGGGTGTTTGAGGCCATATATCAACACCACGTACCAAATTTCAACTGAATCAGATGAATTTTGGTCTTCCAAGAGGCTCCGGAGGTCAAATCTGGAGATCGGTTTATATGGGGGCTATATATAATTATGGACCGATGTGGACCAATTTTTGCATGGTTATTAGATACCATATACTAACACCATGTACCAAATTTCAACCGGATCGGATGAAATTAGCTTCTCTTAGAGGATCCGCAAACCAAATTTGGAGGTCCGTTTATATGGGGGCTATACGTAAACGTGGACCGATATGGGCCATTTGCAATACCATCCGACCTACATCAATAACAACTACTTGTGCCAAGTTTCAAGTCGATAGTTTGTTTCGTTCGAAAGTTAGCGTGATTTCAACAGACGGACGGACGGACGGACTTGCTCAGATCCACTCAGAGTTTCACCACGACCCAGATTATATATACTTTATGGGGGTAGGTTAGGTTAGGTTAAAGTGGCAGCCCGATTAAGATTCAGGCTCACTTAGACTATTCAGTCCATTGTGATACCACATTAACTAAAAGTACCTATTACATATGGGCACTTCTAGTTTTAACCGTTGAACCTTCTCGATTATTTTCTTCTGTTGAACCAACCAGATTGTTCCAAAAACATTAGCAGACTGCTTAAGTTAACGTTTTCCAGGTCCGCCAGTAATCTGAAGCTATATGCCCCTAAAAGTTGCTTACGCCTTACACAAAATGCAGGACACTCACACAAGAGGTGTTTTATTGATTCCTTTTCCTCCGCATCATGACAGCTCATACAATAGTCATTATACTTCGCACCAATAGTTTTTGCAAAATCGCCTATCAGGCAGCGACCCGTTATAGCAGATATCAGGAGTGATATCTGGCGTCTCGAGAACACTAGCATATCTAGTGTGCGGTTTAAGTTTAAATGGGGCCATATTTGCTTGGTGTCGTTACAACCCTTACAATTCTCCCATCGAACATTTGCCATCATGACAGCCTTCTCACGCAGTAAGAGCTTGCAGGTAGCCAGAGGCACATCAACAGATTCTAGTTCCCCTAGAATATGTAAGGTAGTTCCTAGCCTTGCTAGCTCATCTGCTTCGCAGTTGCCCGGAATGTTCCTGTGGCCAGGCACCCATATTAGGTGAATATTGTGCTGCTCAGCCATCTCATTGAGAGATTTGCGGCAGTCGATGGCCGTTTTCGAGTTGAGGAACACAGAGTCCAAGGATTTTATTGCAGGTTGACTGTCTGAGTATATATTAATGCCAATATTGCTTGGAGCATTACTTCTCAGCCAATTCACCACTTCTCTTATTGCTAATATTTCAGCCTGAAAAACACTACAGTGATCAGGTAATCTTTTCGCTATTCGAAGTTCCAGATCTTTAGAATATACTCCGAAACCCACTTGGCCATCCAATTTGGAGCCATCAGTGTAGAAATCTATATATCTTTTATTCCCCGGGGTCCGTGTACACCACGCCTCACTGTTGGGAATTAGAGTCTCAAACTTTTTGTCGAAAAGTGGACTCGCCAAAGTGTAATCCACTACGTTAGGCACCTCTGGCATTATTTTGAGGACCGAACTGTGACCGTAACTTTTTTCCGACCACAGCGATAGCTCGCGCAACCGCACAGCCGTTGTTGCAGCTGACTGTTTGGCCAAAATGTCTAAAGGCAATAGATGCAATATGACATTAAGGAAGTTTGTTCCTGTCTTGCTGAATGCACCTGAGATACACAAGCATGCCATACGCTGAAGTTTGTCTAAACTTGTCGGCTGGTGAAGTGCCGGCCACCAGACTACAACACCATATAGCATTATAGGTCTAACCACTGCCGTGTAAAATTTGTATTTTTTACCACAAATGCGTCCATCGTGAACTTCGTAAGGCACTAAAGACATTCTTGTAATTCTGAACTCCAATTTTTTTCTAAAAACTACAAAATTTTATTAAACAAACGAAAAAATATTAATTATATATAATAAATTTTCTTAAATTTGTGGAAAAATATTTACTTTTTTTTGTGATATTGGCGTGATGACAGCGTTTGTAATACTGTTTATTTAAGTCTTGGAATTAGAAGATTCAGTTATAAAACTGGTAACTTTACATAAAGGAAAATTCTATTGAATTATTGCAAATTGCTGTATACGGTCTAAGCCCTGCGGTTCTGGTGAAATCCGCGCATGATTTCCCCGTTGATTCTTTTTTTGGGATTTTATCTTCTCTTTTACCCACCCTAATAAATATTCCCATACACTGTCGTTGGTTTCTTTTATTTATTTTATTCTCCTACGCTATTTTGCAAATTATATGTATGTTGAGTCAAAAGAAAAAAAGTCAATTTCAAATGCAGACTTCACATGAATGCAGCAATACCACATTACAAGGCACTCTAATGGCAACATATTCCGGATAAGTACAGTCACAGTTTATAAACATTTAAATGCCATTATTGAAAGGAAGTCGCTTTGAATTTCCGCTTGAATTCTATACCGGAAGTAAAGTGAGAAGGAGTCGGGTAGTTTGTCGTCTTTTACATTTCATTCTTTATGTTTTGTTCTTAGCAATCATACTTTTGCTTCATTGTTCCTTGATGGGAAGTGGGGTGTTGGAAATTATAAAAAGACAGATAGAGAGAATTTTTTTGCACATGCAATTTCAAGGATGTTTATCATAAATTATGGCAAAGGTGTGAGTACTTGATTTACTATTGATTGAAAGTGTCTAAGAGGAATCTCTGATAATTTGCTAGATTCCTTTGATTTATTTATGGATACATGCAAAAAAAAAACTATACCTGGGTGACCAAGAAGCTCCTAGGGAAGGAGATGAGATGATTTACAGGTTGGCTGAAATGCACGCCACCCCAAATACTTTATTTATTTATTATTATTTCTTTTTTTAAATTTTATTGTTCAAAGGCAAACAACTTCGGGAATAACATTAAATTTTAGAATCAATTTAGATTTGTTCGATTTGTCTGCCTTTAGCACAAATGTGGCTTTGCTGTTTCTTGGCCCATTCCTTGCGGATTAGTGGCAGGCCCAAATGTGCAGCGGTCTAAGATTCAGAAATTTTGGTGGACATAGTTCGATATAATTCAAGCGAAGAACATACTTTTTAAAGCATTCTTGGTTGAGATGAGCTGAATGCGATGGTGCTGAGTCCTTTTGGGTATATCCATGGTGTGTGGCGGAAATGTATGGACTAGAAAACGGTCTTTAAGAAATCTTCTCAATAATATTTTGATCCCACAGTCAATGAATACGTGCAGGGACCGACTTTTTTTGGTCTTTACGGCGGCCCACATTACTACCATCGGTGGCACTAGTAAATTTGGAATGACTTCTCTTCGGAGAAAAACAAATTCGATAATTGGTACACTTTGGTGCAAGTGTAGCAACTCCTTGGCTCATTGCAATCTAACTTAAGCCTTTGACTACCGTTGTCCACTTAGGAGGACATTCGAAAACGACAACAACCCAGCAAAAAAGCGTCGCCAAAAAAGTAGTGCGTATGTTCTTTTTGGATCCGGAAGTGATGCAAAATTGGCGCAGAAGCGATGAATTTAACATGGGCTTGACATGGGATGTATGTCCACCATTTGTACAGCCGTTGCACTGCATTACTTCTTAAGGTGTAATGCGAATTCAGTGTTTTGGATGTGAATTAAGAAATTCAGTGATATTTTGACAAATAAAAAATTTTTAAAATTTGTTATGAGTGTTTGACATTAAATATTTTCAAAAATTCGCAATTTTTCTTGAATGGATTTGGCATTTTTTCCTACAAAATTTAATTAATTTTTACCATTTTATTAATTCTTAATTTATTTTTAACCTATTTGAAACAAAAAATTTTAAATTTTATAAAAAAATTGACTCAAATGAACTTCCTGTGCAGGCAAAATAAAGAACTTCTTTGGGAGAACATTTTTGAAATTCCTTTTAAAGTTGTGCCTTTAGAAGAACTTCCAAATTTTTTGCTGGGAAACTCTATTTCCACTTAGTTTCGATTTATTTCTCGATGTTATTTTAACATAGAGGCTGTTATCTACATAAGGTATAAATATTCCCAATATTTGTGAGCACTAAAATGCATTTTTATAAACTTTTTTCTAATAATAAACGAAAAATACGAAATTTTTGAGACTATTTTTCTACTGTATGTCTCTGGTAAATGGACATTTATGCAAGAACTAAAGCCTATATTTTTGCCATTTTTATACCCTCCACCCTAGGATGGGGGTATATTAATTCTGTCATTCCGTTTGTAACACATCGAAATATTGCTCTAAGACCCCATAAAGTATATATATTCTGGGTCGTGGTGAAATTCTGAGTCGATCTGAGCATGTCAGGCCGTCCATCCGTCCGCCTGTTGAAATCACGCTCACTTCTGAACGAAACACGCTATCGACTTGAAACTTGACACAGGTAGTTGTTATTGATGTAGATCGGATGGTATTGCAACTGGGCCATATCGGTCCACTTTTACGTATAGCCCCTATATAAAAGCAAATTTCATCCGATCCGGTAATTATTGTTTCGTCCACTTTTTGGATGCGACAGAACGTTGCCAGCATCACGGTTATGATCTATGGTATACACACAAAAAAAAAAAATTCTTTCCTCCCAAACGAAATTTTAGACAAACAAAGTTCGTTTCTCATTTGCTTTTCGCTGTAAGGAGTGTATTTGGAAGAAAAGTATATACTTTTTGTGATAAACGTTTATTCTTTTCCAGGATGTAAAAACAAATTCATAAAGACAAACTAAAAAAAACATTATTTTCTTGCTAATTGCATTTTCCCTCACATCCACGAGGTTTTTTAGTTCTTAACACTTTTTCCTGTAATACCAACAATGTAGAAGAAATTATACGATTTAATTTTTTTTACCTTTCGCCTGGACGGAGAATCGAACCGCGAACCATGCACTTTGTAAGCCAAAACACTAACCACTGAGCTATGTACCTGTTATGGTCATCAATAGCTAAATATCCATATAAGTTATATTTATATAGCATAGCTTGCGGCGCCCACGAACCGAATAAACAAAGTTTATTTAACAGAAACAAACATTTAGTTTGGCACCGTGGAGCAGTGGTTGCTACGTCCGACGTGCATGCCAAGGGTCGACCAAAGTTTTTTTTTTTTTTTTTTTTTTTAACATATATTCCAGATATGTTCGGAAGATTTCGAAAAAATGCTCAACATTACATTGTAGCATATTAAATTTTGAACTGTAAACTGTGTCTTATTAAAGACCTTAATTCAGAAAAGAACAGTGTTTGATATAAACGAAATGGACTGTGTTGTTGTTTCAAAAATAACTTTTTTTTATTGAAAAAATAAAAATTTTGTAACAAACGAATTTTTTTGGTGATAAAAGTTTAAAATTTTCGAAGCAATTCAAAAAACTCTAACAAAAGAAAAACGTTTTCGGTACACGTTTTCCAAATGTTTTCTTTTTTTCTTTGCGTGTAGAGCCTCCTTTATAGGCTCTTGTGGTTTTCTATATAAAGCAATCACACTACCAAGCTTGGATTGTATAACGAATAATTTTATTTCTTAATTCAATAGATCAAAATGCTTTGTTGAAATTTGTAAACAATAAAATGTACTGTCACCGAAATAAATTTGTCTGTTATCAGATAAGGTTGTTATCATTTCTAAATGATAACAACCTGATGTTGATCAACCACATCAGAAGAAATTTACACTTCCAAGAAGCTCCGTAAGATAAATCAAGGGTTGGTTTGTATGTCCGATATGTCCCATTTCCAATGCCATCCGACCTACATTAGTAACAACTAATTGTGTCAACTTTCAAGTTACTAGCTTGTTTTGTTCGGAAATTTGCTCAGTTTTCACAGATTCACGGTCAGACGGATATCGCCTAAGAATTTCACCACGACCAAAAATATACAGTCAAACCTCACGGTCGCCAAAATTTTGTCCACATTTTAGGAGGTGTCCGGTTTTCAAAGTGTCAAATTTTGAATAATAATGGACCTGAATTTTGTATAATAATGGACCTGAAACCAATATTTCGGTGTATTGCAAACGCTATGACAAAGATAATATACCCCTATCCGATGGGTATATACTGCCACTATGCCTAAATTAGGCGGAAACTAATATCAATGTTTAGGTACATATAAGATAACCATATTTCGAAACTCATCGATATTAGTATACGCTAACTCGCATATTGCATCTCATCAATTTGCCCGTAAATTGCAAATTTCTCCCATTTAATACAATTGGGTCTTTGTCTATAAACACTCGCCTTGTCATCTCCTATTGAGGCCACGACCACTTTGACATCTCAATTAAACCTAGAATGTATTTTATGAATTTTATTTTCGTTTAACTGACTTTCACATTTATTTCCATCAAGAGTAAACTGTGGACATCCATTAACCTTCACCGTCTTCGTTTGTTATTAGTTGTTTCCCATATATATAAAAGTGTTCTACTTTTGTTGTTGTTGCTTTTTCCATTTTCTGGTGCCACATAGCACAGCCTTCTACCACTTTATTTAATGTTAGTGTTGGGGGTAACAGGATTTTGTTTTTTTTTCGTTTCATGTTCTTTGAAAAATATATGTTTATTTACGTTAGGTAGTGTAGTGGTGATAGATAGTAGGACCGAAGATAACCGAATTTCGGAAATATTTTTTTCTATACCTTCAAGAAGTGATTCGACTTTAAAATGGGTATTTTTTGACTAAGATCAACTTGGCTTTAATAATTCTTAAAAAAATTTTCAAAATTAGTGAAATCATCTTTTGCTGACTTTTTGGACCTTAATGCCGGAAAGGAATCACCTCACCTCAAACAGGCCTTTTAGAGCAAAATGTTATTTCCAGACGGGGAACATGTTTGTCGCCATAATGTTGTTTTCTTGCCATCATATTCCTTATCTGGGCGTTGATTATAAAGCTTTCAAAACTAAGATGTATTTGAAAAACTTTATTTTTATATGGTGTTTCGCTTGAAAATTGGCATAATTCAGACTTAACGATTTATTTGATTTTCGAATTTTAATTTTCGGTTAACACTTTTATGAAGAACTTTGATATTACATGAGGAAAACATAATAGACAAAATATTACATTGAGATTTGTGTTATAAAGGGTGATACGGTCAAAATTTGGTCAATATAAACTTGACGTATTTCTTTCAATTTTGCATTTAAAAACCTGAACACCCCTCATTTTGAAGGTGTGTGTGTAGAAGGTTGCTCTTATTTTGATTTTGAAATTCACTCTTCAGTTGTCAAAATGCCGACCAAGCAAGAAGAGCAGCGTATCAAAATTTTGCTCGCGCATCGCGAAAGTCCGAGCTACTCGCATGCAAAGCTGGCAAAATCGCTAAAAGTTACCAAATCAACCGTTACAAATGTAATTAAAGTGTTTGGGGAACGTTTGTCGACAGCCAGGAAGTCTGGATCGGGGGGAAATCGAAAACCGGAAGCCGCTGAGACGACAAAGAGAGTTGCCGGTAGTTTCAAGCGAAACCCTAACCTCTCTCTCCGAGATGCCGCAAATAAGCTGGGTGTATCGTCTACAACCGTGCATCGAGCCAAAAAACGAGCCGGACTATCGACTTACAAGAAGGTAGTGACTCCAAATCACGATGATAAACAAAATACGACGGCCAAAGCGCGATCCCGGAGGCTGCACACGACGATGCTGACGAAGTTTGACTGCGTGGTAATGGACGACGAAACCTACGTCAAAGCCGACTACAAGCAGCTTCCGGGACAGGAGTTTTATACGGCAAAAGGAAGGGGAATGGTAGCAGATATTTTCAAGCACATAAAACTGTCAAAGTTCGCAAAGAAATATCTGGTTTGGCAAGCCATCTGTACCTGTGGCTTGAAAAGCAGCATTTTCATAGCTTCCGGGACTGTCAACCAAGAAATTTACGTGAAAGAGTGTTTGAATAAACGTCTGCTGCCTTTCCTGAAGAAACACGGTTGTTCCGTACTGTTTTGGCCGGATTTGGCATCTTGCCATTACGGTAAAAAGGCCATGGAGTGGTACGCCGCCAACAACGTGCAGGTAGTTCCCAAGGACAAGAACCCTCCCAACACGCCAGAGCTCCGCCCAATTGAGAAATACTGGGCTATTGTCAAGCGGAACCTAAAGAAGACCAAAAAACTGCTAAGGACGAGCAGCAGTTCAAGGCAAACTGGCTTTCTGCGGCGAAGAAGGTGGACAAGGTAGCTGTATAAAATCTGATGGCAGGTGTCAAGCGTGAGGCCCGGCAATTCGGATTTGGAAAAGCGAAAGCCTAACTGAATATTTTTCCTGAATTTTATACTAATTGAACTTGAAAAAGAAATTTAATTTGATTTTTTAAATAAACGATTTCATCGATTTACACGCGTTTTCCCTTGACCAAATTTTGACCGTATCACCCTTTAGTATAAAATGCGTAAAACTTAAATATAAAAGTGAATTGCCTCTCAAATGTGTCATTAGTGTAATTCCTCGCGTATTCTGTTTGTTTTTTTTTTTGTTTATTTATTCAGTCTATGTGATATACTGTAATGGAATATACTGTAGTAATGACAAAATCTTTGGAACTGAGCCAGCTTCTTTGTTAATGTAGACTGATTTCCCGCTTTCAGTCACTGAGTATTTAAAACATTCTAAAACGATTTGGAAACTGCTAATGTGGAACTTCGATTTAGTAAACAGTTTCTTAAGAAAATTTGAATGAATTTTGTGTATTTATTTTTTTTTTATACAAACTCATAAAACCGGATAACCGAGTCTCCTATATCCTATGGAAATGCTTCCATGTGTGTTTATGTGTTTTTTTTTTGATCTCTTAAGAATATGTGAAAGCGTTATAAAAATTTCTGTTTGTCACATACGTTTAGCACGCTCTATAATCATAAATTATACTCCTACCGCTATAGTTACTATTACCACTACCAGCCAAAGTCATTCTGTAGTATAAGTTAAACGTAGCATACACACAGGGTCCAATATGCACGTGTGCCTGTATGGGTGAGTATGTTTGCATTAGAAAGAGTGGGTGGGTGATTTTCATGTTCTATACAAAAGCATATACATACATAGACATTGCAAAACGTACTCATGTCCATATATAATGCTTAAGGTTTAAATGTTGTTTTTAACCAGCAGCAGCAACAACAACAACAATATCAACAAAATAAAAACAATAAAGAAACGAAGAAATTGCAAGTATTGGTCGTAAACTTCAGCTGGGCCATAATAAAACCGCCATACCCCATTCACACAAATGCATACGCACACACACATACAAATTCCGGTTTTTTTTTCTCGTCGAAATTTTTCCACAAAAAAAGAAGAAACAACCTCATATGTACACAAACATTTGAACCTTCGACTCACTGTGGTGTATCATCTAAACGTGAACATGTTTGCGGAACCCAAAGCATCATCATAGGTTATGGGCCAAGATGACGTTTTAGTTTAGTTGCAGGAACAAAAATTTTATTTTAACCATAAGCGTAAATGGTATAAAATTAGAAGAAAAAAATCCCAGGAGTTACTGCTTACTTTCGAAAACAAAAGCATGGCAACGAAAAATAGAGGAGGTGGGGGTAAGGATATAAGGAAACAAGGTTAGGGACTCATTTGCTGCCGAGACATCATTTTATTGGGCAAGGAATTTGCCATTACTATTTAGCCTATGGTGCTGACGGTGTCCGCCTAAAGGTTCGGGGGGGTTGGCATGAATACAAATTGCCGACCACTACATATATAAGTAATATGCCTCGTGCTTATGCTTAAATATGCAAGTGCCCATGTATGTGTGTGTGTATGCCACATCAGTTATTTATCTCTCTGGGGAAAAAGTCAACGCCTTCTCTTTACCAGGAATCCCTTTTTTACCCCCATTGAGGTAGAATAAAATATTTATTATCTGCAACGAATTTTTCGATTTGGTAAATGTAAATGAAATGAATTCCTCTTACTCTCCAAAAATTATAGACCCACAACTAAGGTCTTAGATATTCATTTATAAAGGGTGATTTGTTAAGAGCTTGATAACTTTTTTTTTAAAAAAAAAACGCATAAAATTTGCAAAATCTCATCGGTTCTTTATTTGAAACGTTAGATTGGTCCATGACATTTACTTTTTGAAGATAATTTCATTTAAATGTTGACCGCGGCTGCGTCTTAGGTGGTCCATTCGGAAAGTCCAATTTTGGGCAACTTTTTCGAGCATTTCGGCCAGAATAGCCCGAATTTCTTCGGAAATGTTGTCTTCCAAAGCTGGAATAGTTGCTGGCTTATTTCTGTAGACTTTAGACTTGACGTAGCCCCACAAAAAATAGTCTAAAGGCGTCAAATCGCATGATCTTGGTGGCCAACTTACCAGTCCATTTCTTGAGATGAATTGTTCTCCGAAGTTTTCCCTCAAAATGGCCATAGAATCGCGAGCTGTGTGGCATGTAGCGCCATCTTGTTGAAACCACATGTCAACCAAGTTCAGTTCTTCCATTTTTGGCAACAAAAAGTTTGTTAGCATCGAACGATAGCGATCGCCATTCACCGTAACGTTGCGTCCAACAGCATCTTTGAAAAAATACGGTCCAATGATTCCACCAGCGTACAAACCACACCAAACAGTGCATTTTTCGGGATGCATGGGCAGTTCTTGAACGGCTTCTGGTTGCTCTTCACTCCAAATGCGGCAATTTTGCTTATTTACGTAGCCATTCAACCAGAAATGAGCCTCATCGCTGAACAAAATTTGTCGATAAAAAAGCGGATTTTCTGCCACTGATTTTGGTAATAAAATTCAATGATTTGCAAGCGTTGCTCGTTAGTAAGTCTATTCATGATGAAATGTCAAAGCATACTGAGCATCTTTCTCTTTGACACCATGTCTGAAATCCCACGTGATCTGTCAAATACTAATGCATGAAAATCCTAACCTCAAAAGAATCACCCTTTATGTAGGTAAAAAGCAAATATGGTGATGTGGCGTTTTCAGACCAAAAAATGTCCATTTTAATATTATTTTTCATTTATTTCAATATTTCATCACATTTTTACAAGTTTACAATCTAAACACACCAACACACACTCAACAATGGACACTTTCCTTTATTTTTTTGCTGGATCACGTCGCCAATAATTTTTTTTTCTTTTACTAAGTTCCTTGGAATATTTCCAGGTTTTGAGTGATAAAATACATTTTGTTGACTTAAATTTGTTATGGACGATGTGAATAAAAGATGGGTTGAAAAAAAAAACAATGAATGTCGTAAATAAATATTATATGAAATTAAGTTCGAATTGGAGAAAAATGTATGTGTAGACGATTATTTAACGAGAGGTCGAAGGGTCGATACAATTAAATATTTAATTAAATAAAAAATAAAGTCAATTACGAAAATTATTAATTTTTTTCGTTTTATATTAGAACCTAATGAAAAAAGAGCTTCCAATAAAGGGAGTTGGGATTACGGTTGCCAATCAATTAAAAACTAATCTACCAAAATTTCAACAAAATTTTACCAAAAACTTAGTAAACAGACAAATCTTATTATATTTGTCAAAACTTTATTTCTATAGGAAATTTTATTAAAATTTTATTCCTATAGAAAATTTTATTAAAATTTTATTTATATAGAAACTTTTACTAAAAACATAAAAAATATTTTGCAAAATTTTATTTTTATAGAAAATTTTGTCAAAATTATATTCTTTTAGAAAATGTTGTCAAAATTATATTTTATTTCCATAGAAAAAATATACAAAACAAAATTTTTTTTATTTTTTTAGAAAAATTTGTCAAAATTTATTTAAATAAACTAAGGCAAATTTTGTCAAAATTTAACTTCTATAGAAAATTTTGTCAAAGTTTTATTTCTGTAGAAAAAATATTATTTTGCAAAATTTTATTTCTATAGAAAATTGGGCATGAGTTTATTTGCTATACACAATTTGTGAAGTACCTATTAGTTGGAGAGGAATATTTCGCAAAATCTACCAAATCATAAAGAATTCTACCAATCTACCAAACAGTAGATAATCTACTATGTGAGCTGAGCATTATTTTCAAAGACACCACTTGTGTATCTCGTCTCCTTTATACCTTTATTAATATATCGGAAACAGAGAATAAAAATTCGATGAATGAGATCTGTATCCAATTTTAGTTTTATCGATCCTAGATTTAAAGCCAGGGAGGTCCCTAAAAAATGTCTTTATTTTAAAGAAGCCGCATCTTTGGCTCGGAATCAATACCAAAATCCTTAAAGGAAGGTCAAAATCTTTGGATCCAAGTAAACTTTTTTTTGAGTGTAGGTATTGCAAACATATGCACTTTCATATAATACCCTGTTCCAAAAAAATAAATAATTTTCTAAAATATTTTTACTACAATTATGAATTTCAACATTTTCGTTAAATACACTGTACAATATACTCTAGTAAAAAGTCGATTTTAATATTTAATATTTTCCAGAAAATTACGCATATAAATTAAAAAAAAAAAAAAAAACAGCCTTAAAATTCTATACCGCTTTCCAAATGTGGACTGCAAGCCAGATCATCCTAGAATTGTATCTTCCCGTGTAAAAAAATGTTGGATCTAATTAGATATGATCAGATCTCTAAATTGGCCACTTTGATTATATCTACACTGAAAAAAAAGCATACTCGGTTCCAAAAATTTTGTCTTTACTTTAAAAAATTTGGTATTGATTCCGAGCCAAAGAAGCGGAGAATACAAGTAAGGATACTTTTAAGACACAATTCTCTTTTAAATTTAGGTTTTGTGTACTTGCTTCTAGGAAGCAAATTTTAATTTTTCGCTTTATCAGCTTTTTTTCTTCATATGCTATCAAAGTCCTTTAAAAACGAGTTAACGGCAACTTTATTTTCCAAATTAGGACTCGACTTCCAGTAGAAATTATGCTATGTTTGAAGTAAAAAACTTCTTTAAAATAAAGTTTTGAAAAACATGTCCTATATTTGAACGATTTTTTGTTTTGTAGTCAAGATGCAAAAAGACAACAAATTTGAAGACAATTTCATTAAATTTAAAGAATTTTTCTGAATTATTAAAGTCAAGTTGACCTTAGCCTATAAATTTTTTCTTTCATGTTACGATACCCATTTTTAAGTCAAATCACTTAACTATAAGGACAATAGGACTTCATTGAAAAGCTTATCGACTTTTGGACAAGGAAAATAACTTTATTTTAGAGAAATGCGTCTTCTATGCTTAGCAAAATTTGTATTCGTATTTTAAAGATATGAAATCTTTGACCTCACGACAATATTTTTTTCAGTGTAATTGTTAATTCTATAGCAATTCTATAGCAATACTCATATCTTACCAATTTTTGGATCTGTTCAGATCTAATTAGATCTCTCAATTTTTACTCGGGTTGACCTATACATCGTATAATCTGCTAAAGATAGGTACGGATTTATGGATATCTATCCTAAATTTGTATTGCATGGGTTTTGAGTATTATGAAATTACTTAAATAAAAGGCGCAACGTTTATATCCATCTTAAAGTTTTCATTACAATTTGGTTATACCTTTTTTTATATCTTTGAATATATTACATTTATGGTTTAACAAATATTTACTAAGAATCCTCCATCAATAAAAAAGTCCAAATATATAGAGCAAGGTAACAAAGGAAAAAGTTTAAAATTTATTACGGCATTCCATTCTGTGATCCCAGCTCATTTATGCTAAAATGGGGCAACCAAGGAAGGAAATTTAATTATGATTTTCTTGTGGGTATTTTCGGAGCTTACGTTAAATGACTTGTTGTTGTTCTTCATCGTCGTGGTAGGTAAAGCGAAAAAAAATCTAACAAGATGTGGCGTTTCCGGTGTTTTTTTGGGAGACTGCTGTTTTATTATACACATAAACGCATAGTGGTTGAAGGTCAAGGGTTATTAAATGAGAATGTAATATTTTGTTTTATAAAACAAAAAATGGAAAATACAAAACTCGTCTCAATACACGGAAAAGAATCTCTGATGAACATAAAAAAAATAAAAAAAAAAATATTGTAATAATTTCTAGTTTAAATGATTTGAACATTGAATCAGCCTGCATTGATATCAGGCTAACATAAAAATAATAAGCTACGTGTAGCCCGTCGTAAATAAGAAAAAAAACATTACTAATATTGTCGTTAGAATTGTTGTTGTGTCCTCAGAAACCAGTTTCATATAGTTATCACAGTAATTGTTGTTGACCAGAAACAAGACATTGTGTGATCGTTCGCCAATCAGGTGAATTCAGCAATGTCTTTAAAAATAGATTTCGATTTGTTGGTTCATTAGTGCAGTAACAAATCGAAATCTAAAAATAAGATTAAAGGATTGTAAAGTTATACGAAAAGATGATGCACAGTGCGGGTGAAAAAATGGTTAAATTTTTGAAGAATAATTCTCGTATGTAAATTTCATAAGAAATTAACATAAAAGAACCAAATTGAATCATCTCACCCGGCCAGATCTCTCTAAAGACCATGGAAATGTGTAGTGACCAACACTGAAACATATATGTATAATCTGGCTTGCGAGCAGAGATGGTCTGTATCAAACTTTTTTAGGTTTGCAACTGTCGCAAAGTTGTAAACGTCACATACGCGCCGTAAATGTAGCAAAAGTAACAAAAGTCGCAAACTCAACATACTTTAGTCACGTCAGCTAGGCAGCGGATTTGATGATATCCAAGACGATGGTATATGCGCAAAAGTTTCAATTCTTATGAATGTTCACAATTTTCGGCTTTAGTCCGCACATTTTCCCTATTGCCTTTTGCAAGAGTACAGGGTAACTGTGGCTTTTCTCGTCCTTTCTAGCTTTAAGTTCAGTCACCTGTCACCAATGGGCATTTCGATACCACCTAAGAAAATAGGCTTGACCGTGAGAAAACTTTCACAAATTTCTGCAGAAACTCACAGCGAATGCCATCAAACTAAATTAAAAAATGTTCAGAATTTCTTTTATGCAAAATTAGATTTTCTACTGTACATTTACGACTTTTGTGACATACGTATTATACCGTCGCGAAAGTCACAGTTTGTGACAGGCCAACCCTGCTTGCGAGATGGGTATTTGGCAGTAACTTAATAATATCAATTCCCTTAATCTTCCTGTCCAATAAGCTCGAATGAATATTGTTATAATTTCTAGTGATTTAGGCATTGAACCAGCCTGCATTGATATCAGGCTAACATACAAATAAAAATAAATATCCCTGGTATATATGCCGGAGATACTCCCCACTTAATTTGTGTATAATTTTGAATTGCGACGGCACCAATGGGCTTGGTAAAGCCGGTACTTAGACAAATTCCAAAAAAGAGTTTTATATTCGGAATCAAAATCCTTAAGGGAAAGTCAATGAAGCAAATGAAGCTTTTTTATATTCTACACAACGCTGTGCAACAGGGTTCTATATATTAATGCAACACCCAGAAAGTAACAAGCCTTTCGCAATAATGCTCAGGGCCGGCCCCTGAGTTGATCTAGCCATGTCCGTCTGTCCATCTGTTCGTCCCTCCGTCCGTCTGTCTGTGAACATATTTTTCTGATCAAAGTCTATGGCGCAGTTTTAGTCCAATCGACTTCATATTTACACAAGTATGTGTTTTGGGTCCGAATAAAATCCTATTGATTTTGAAAGAAATCGTTTAAGCTTTAGATATACACCCAGACCTCGCTTTGCGTCGTTTCGTTTTGCGTTGTTTCGAAGTTGCGTCGCTCCTGAATTAGTACTAGTTTTCACTTTGCGTCGTTAGATTTTCGAAGTTGCGTTGTTATCTGTCTCCAATCTTTGCATGGTTTGCCATAGAAACTTATAATTCACTTTGCGTCGTGTTTTTTGGAACGTATCTGCGACGTAAAGCGAAGTCTAGGTGTAGCTCCCATATGTATCTTTTACAACAGATGCCAAATACTTACTCCGATTTACGTGAAATTTTGCACAGAGAGCATTATAGCTATGCTTGTCAAATGTAGTCAACTTTATCATTTACATGATCATTTACTGAAAAAAATATTGTCGTGAATTTTTTCTTTCTTTATTTATTTGCTTTCCCATGCACAAGACCACTTGAGTCTCATATTTCAGCATGAGAAGTTTAAAATCATAATGTACAATTAAATAAATATAATATAATTACAATATTAGGTTTCATGAAAAAAATTTTTTTTTTTTTTTAATTTAAAAAATTAATCAAAATAGATCTATAAGCAAATAACCTTAATATTTTATATTGAAAAACTGATTACAGACTGAAAAAAAACACTATTAGAATTTAAGTTTGACAATTGTAAAAAGAGGAGAAAAATAACAACAATTAAAATAAGATTTATAAAATTTATAATTACAGATAATGGATAAAGAATATTAAAATTGAAAATATGAAAAAGAGAAACAAAAACAAAAAATTGAACGAAAATTTTATAACAAATAAAAGAAAGTTATAAATAAAAGTACATATTGCATAAAAATAAGGGTACATATTGCATGAAAACGAAAACAAATTTTAAGAATTAAAACTAGCTAGCAAACAGTTTAGAGTAAAATAAAACAAATGATAAAGAATCTTGTTTAATTATTACTCAAAAACGAGATAACATTTTTCTTAAAGGCATCTGCATTACTTATACATTGGATATTATAAGTAAGTGAGTTCCACAGACGGATGGAGTTAATAAAAAATTGCCACTCAGAGACCAAACAGCTATGACGAAGCAAAATTAATCTTTTTCCTCTATTAAATCTTGAAAAACGCAGGCGTTGAAATAAATGCACCGGGTGACCACTATAAATAATCCTATGCAAGAAAATAAGGACTCTTAACTTAAGTAGATTGTGAAATGTCATGTCATACAAGCATACTGAGAAAGCCGAAACACTGTCATATCTTCGTATACCATATACGTAGCGGGTAATGCTATTGAACGTCCTATTCATTCTCTGCATACTTAGGGCATCGCACTTAGCAAAAAGTTCACATCCGTAAAGCATAATGGACATCAAGAATGACTTGGCTAAGATAACCCTTATTCTTAACGGAGTACAACGTTGTGACTGCCATAATGTCCGAAGTATTGAATATACACGGCCACACATAGCGGTAATATGGTCAGACCACGTCAGAGTGCTGTTGAACATCACCCCAAGATTTCTGGCACGCTCCACTATCCCAATCGTCTGATTATCTATCCTTATGTCAACATTAACTCTAGACCTCACTGTTCGCCCTTTAATCACCAAACACTTAGATTTCATTGGGTTAATAGTAAGACCATTGGCCTGTGCCCACATTGATATCCTTCCAAGATCCTCATTCAATAGAGCCTCACAACTACCAATTGATGACGGTTCGCACCCTATATATAACTGAACATCATCAGCATACATTCGCATCCGACAATGTCTCACCTGCGTAGGTAGATCATTAGAGTATAGGGAGAAGAGCAAGGGTCCTAATATTGAACCTTGCGGAACACCTCTGTTTACCAACCGCACCTGTGATTGCCTGTCCCCAATCCTGACATATTGATACCTATCCGAGAGGTATGATGAAATTAATCTTGCCGACGTGTTTGAAAACCCAAAGAAATTGCGTAATTTAGCACAAAGTAAATCGTGGTCTACGGTGTCAAATGCTTTAGAATGATCTAAAAGCACTAGCAACACATATTTCCTTTCATCCATAAAGCGCCTGATATCCTCCGACACGTCAACAAGGGCTGTAATACAACTATTCTTCCGTCGAAATCCAGACTGTGAGTCCGTTAACAAGGCATTCGTACGCAAGTACTCATCCATTTGATCCCTCAACACACGCTCAAGTGCCTTTGATAGAAATGGCAGAATCGCTACGGGTCTGTAATCTCCTCCTGTCTTCGGTACAGGAACTATCCGTGCTACCTTCCACCTACTTGGATAATAACCTTGGATTTCACTTAAAAAGGGGTATCATAACATGAAAAAAAAATGTTTGGGCTAAGGTCATCTTGACTTTAATAATTCAGAAAAATTCTTTAAATTTAATGAAATTGTCTTTAAATTTGTTGTCGTTCAAATATAGGACATGTTTTCCAACACTTTATTTTAAAGATGTTTTTTACTTGAAACATAGCATAATTTTCACTGAAAGTCGAGTCTTAATTTGGAAAATAAAGTTGTCGTTAACTCGTTTTTAAAGGACTTTGATAGCATATGAAGAAAAAAAAAATGAAAAAGCGAAAAATTAAAATTTGCTTCCTAGAAGCAAGTACACAAAACCCAAATTTAAAAGAGAATTGTGTCTTAAAAGTATCCTTACTTGTATTCACCGCTTCTTTGGCTCGGAATCAATACCAACATTTTTAAAGTAATGACAAAATCTTTGGAACCGGGCATGCTTTGTTTTCAGTGTGTGAACAAATTTTTCTGATAAAAGTCTATGGCGGAGTTTTAGTCCAATCGTATTTAGATATTTACACAAGTATGTGTTTTGGGTCAGAAATAAATCCTATTGGTTTTGAAAGAAATCGGTTAAGATTAAGATATAGCTCCCATATGTATCTTTTACAACAGAGACAAAATATTTACTTTAAAAAAAAATTGCAGCAAATATGTATAATTTTATGTCTTTTTCTTACTGATTTAGTTTTCACTTTAGCGTTTTTAGCGGCTAAACTCGAACTTAGTACCCACCTTTACGTGAAATTTTTACAGAGAGCATTATAGCTACGCTTGCCAAATGTAGCCAAATTTATCATTTACATACGTTTTTGCAAATTTGGATAAACAAACATGTTTGAAGGCTTTGATTTCAACGTTATTGATAATTCAAAATATTGTGAGGGATACAGGATCCAAAAGCTATGATGGTGGCCTTCAAGTTTTGCCATCAATTTCGAGAATGTTGTACCTTTTTACCCAATCGAAATCGTCATCTTTATTTCAAAGAAACCTGGTATTTGACCCTAATTCACTAGGAAACATATTAAATGGTAGTCAATATCTTAACTTCCAAACATGTCTTTTTTTATTTCCTAAAAAAGGTCCTGTCGTTGAGAGTCCTGGTTCTTCTTCTCCTCATAACCTTCTCAATAATCCTTAATCCTTTTATAATCCAAATTCGAAATATCTTTCTATGAAATAATCCCCAGACATTAACATTGCTTATAAATTTCGATTTTAATAACCCTTTGTGAGCATAAAAGGCATAAAAGACATAAAGCCAATATTAAATGCCTAAAAGATACCTGTTCGCAAGGCATTTATTATGATGCTGCTACTGGCACCAAACGACAATCACCCTTATTCTCATACTTCTTCCCACCCCATGGAGTTCATACCATAAACACTACTACTTCATTAGGTTAAGAACTTAATTAAGTTCCTTTGACTTAATTCATTTTGCTGTGCCGCCAGTATACCCTTTTCAACATCAATTCTCTGTTTTTACCACTCTGTCCCCTGCACAGGCACCTCTCGCAAGATACAGCAGTTTTGTCAAAGCGGCCCTCTTACCACCAAGTCAATGTGAATATGGCCAGCAAATATGTTCTTCCTTCTCATACCTCTTACCTTGCCTTTTGTAGGCCATTGAATGACAAATTTCCACGGTAACTATTCGCTTAGTTGACTTTTTGACTTAAAGCAGTCGACCTTAAAAACGAATGAATACAAACAGAACAAAAAAAAATATTTTGTGCTACATTGAGTTTTACTCTTACGAATATAAATCAAACTTTTCATAAAAGTTCCGCAGCACAATTAGGCAGAAAATCATAACTATGGAAGGCCAACCAATTCCACTTAAGCAACTGCCTATAATGTATCATTCATACAGCCAGCCAGCCAACCAGTCAGCCTCATTGGCTCCCTTAAGAATTCATTAGAATAGCAGCAGTAAAAGAGCCTGTAACCGAGGAGAGCAATGGGGCATTGAGGAGTTATTGTTCGGTAAAATTATCATTCATGTGTTGTTGTTTTTGTTTTCTTCTTGTTGGCTTGCTTGAGTTGATTTGATAAAATTTATTAGTAACAGGTTGGAATGTTTCTGTACATTTTTGTAGATAATTAGCAGGACACAATGTCTTTGGAGACTCCTAAAGGTCCTGGTGTCATAACCATACCATCCAAAAATATGCTTAAGGCCTTCTGGGAATAGATTTAATTTAAGCATGTCAAAGCAGTGGTTATGTTTTTTTACGGAATTTAAATAAATATTTATTTCGTATAAACAAAATTTGGATCTAATGAAAAGCAAACAAATCGTTGGCCGAGGAAATCATTTTGAATTTAATTAAGAAAATAATATTTTCTAAAGATAAATAAGAATTTTTTTTCTTGGTCATTTATTGATTTTAATTTAATTAAAGAAGAAATAAGTGTGTGACTGAACCCACTTTACGATACTCTGAAAAAAATATCTGATCCCAAAGATTTTGTCTTTACACTAATAATTTTTTTGGTATTGATTCTGAACTAAAGAAGCGGGTGAGTTGAAGTAAGGACATAACTAAATTTAAATCTGAGTCAATTTGACTGATATTTTTTATGTTTTATGAGACCTACAAAACATTCAGATCTACTAAATTTGAAGAATGCATGAATTATGACCAGATCAGTGATAAATATATAAGACAGCTATATCTATATTCAAACCGATTTTTATAAAAATCAATAGGAGTTTTTTTTTAGCCGCACTAAGACCATTGGCCAAATTTCAGGACGATTGGACTTAAACAGCATTAAATTGCACTAAACTACATCACAACACAGACGGGCATACAGACAGACATCGTTAAATCGACTCCGAATTCAACTCTAAAACTATCGAGCCAAAGAAGCGTATAATTGAAGTAAAGACACATTTAAGACACAATTCTCCTTTAAGTTATGCGTATTTGAATCTAGGAAATAAATTTTAATTTATTAGTGTAATCACACTTTTTCTTCATGTGCTATCAAGGTCAATTAATTTTCAATTTCAGACTCGATTGCAAGGGAAAATTCTGCTATGTTTCAAGTCGTTTTCTAAACTTTAAAATAATTTATTATAACACATCCCCAATTTTTAAATGCCTTTTAGCTTTATAGTCAAGATGCAAAAAGTCAACAATTTTAAGGACGATTTCATTACTTTTAAGGAATTTTTTTTTCAGAATTATTAAAGCCAGATGACTTTAATAAAACGAAATTTTAAGTCGAATCACTTAACTATAAAGACATAACGACTTCGTTAAAAAGTTCATCGACTTTTGAACAAGGAAAAAACTTTATATCAGAGACATGTGCCTTCTATGCTAAACAAAGTTCGCATTCGTATTTTAAGAACATGAAATCTTTGGCCTCACGACAATATTTTTTACAATGTAGACAGCTAATCTACATCTGAGAAACGTATGCCCTAACAAAGATTGATCGTCGACTTTTGGATTTTGTTTTTGACAAAAAGTCGTTTACACGAAATTCGATGTTGGAATTTTGTATTAATAGTCTACACTAATTGAACAAATTACGTTCCATAGTCGTGAACGGACGGCGACAAAATGAAACGGAAACGTTCACAAAAAAATCAAAACGGAATGTTCACAATTTCGTCCACGGGCGTTCACGATTTCATGAACAGCTTTCGTTTTTCTTTGGCCATGGAAAGTCTTAAGATAATGGTTAGACGTTATTATGGCAACTCCCTCGGTGGTGCAATGTGCTAGGGCGACTGTTAACGGGTATGGTGCAGAAAACACAGGTTCCAATGTTTTTTTTTTTTTTTTTTTTAATTTTGTTTATAAAGTCGTAACCATAACGTTTTCTGTTCTCAGTTTGACACCACATGTGTGTTGATTCACTTTCATGAACGAATCGTTTAGAAATGAGCACGCCGTGCATGATTTTTTCTATGAGTGTATGCCATAAAAACGCTTAGGCATGCATTCAGTTGTGTCGATTAAAGTTGCTTTAATTTAATATGATGCAATTTGAATTAATTTTTTGTTAAATATGAAATATATTTAATTCTGATTTAATTAAATTTACTTTATTTTAAATTGATTCAATTTAATTTCTGAAATATTTAGCAAAGATCCATACAGACCGTTTTCATCCTAAGAGTTTTCTTTGACCAATTTTTTTATTTTTATAAAATTCCTTTTAGTGTGTATATAAAGCAAAAAAAAATATTCTACAATGATTCCATATGAGTATATTGGCTGTCATTCATATAAAGGCCTTGACTTACCATGTCAAATTTCCAAAAAAAAAAAAAAAATAGTTAAATTTCCACAACCAACCAATTAGCTAATGTATGGAGGTAAGCCAGTAAGCCTTTCATGACCTCGCTTCGTAAAAATACCAAAAACGTATATGAGGCAATATTTTTTAACATTGTTTTTTTTTTAGTTATAATCAAATATGAACACTGCATGAATAAGAAAGACATGGAAAATCCATAGTTAATGCCATTTAATTGGCAACATATATTTAAAATATACATATACCATGAACCCAAAACCAGAAGCTAGCATTAAGTCAAGACAAGGGCGAAGAAAATGTTGCCATTAAGATTTTGGGAACACATTTTTATTTGGATAAAACATTGCCTCAAACTTCGCCAAAAACCCTCACGAGAGCTTTATAAACTTCCAGTACAAGCAGAAACCACATCACCATATTTTCCAATGAGAAAAAAAAACGAAAGACCATAGCTTCACGACCCCTAGGCAATGTGGCCAACAAAAAAATAAAGAGAACCCCCAAAGCGTTAACATAAAACAACAGCAGCGGTAACAACGTCAGGCATTACCAAGAAGCAAAAACAAAAAAAAAAATGAAAAACGAAAAAACGCCACCAGTGGCAAAAAGCAAATATACATGTAAATACGAAATTATACCGATATAGCCTTCAATCATTTGAGGCGAAAGCCTACAAACAACCATAAAATCCGGTCGAAATGAAAGCCAACAAAAAAGAAAATATTATATATATAAATATATATTAATATAAAAAACATGATGACGATGATGATGAAGAAGAAGAAGTGAAACATCCAACTCAACGCCTCAGGCGAGGGGTACATGACGAACATGGGGGAAATGTTGCTTCAATTTTGCTGTCTATAAGAAAAGGCGTCTTTTATGAGGACAATATAAATGCAAAAAACATTGTATGCCATAAACCATGAAAATTGTTTAACATCAAAATTCTTTTATATGTGAATAAATACTTTTGCCCATTCCAACACCAAATGAATGAATCAACGAATGTTGGAGAACAAAATGAACACAAAAGCTCCCAACTATACTGTTTAACGTTAATCAAACCCTTGTAAAGTATACCCCCCAAGGCGAACAGACAAATTTGGATATGAAGGAAGACACAAGGAATTGCCAAGGATTAATAATCGATTTTAAATCATTTTCGGAAGTCATACATCTAGATAGCATATGATGATCTATTAAAGACGTTTCTTAATTTTTCGCTCAATAGATTAAACAAATTTTGCTATTTGTGAGTGTTAAAAAGACTTCCGGTGGGCGTTTTATTTTGGAAACCAATCATATAGCAGGGTTGTCTGTTATATTTCGGTATTAGAGAACAACAATTATTAATCATCGAAAATCACTGTATAGTTTATGCGTTGGAAATTTGGTCAGTAATGCTAGTAGATGGCTTCTAACAAACGATCTACATCGTTCCTTAACCGATCCCCAAATTTGATTTCTTGAGCCGCCAGGCAAAGTTAATTTCATCCGATCCGGTTGCTGCATTTTTGTCACTCTGATTGAGATATCTCCTAAATATGCATTCTTCAGGTATCGAAAAACGTTGACCTCTCATTTTATTTTTTACGTACGGGAACACAAATAAGTCGTTTGGTGCCAAGTCAGGCCTGTTCCACAATGTGGCACAGGGTATATTTAAAAATGCTTCCCATTTACATTTGCCACAGTTTTAGGTTTGTACAAAAAGTTTAAATTTTTTACTATTTGGTAGAACTCTTAATGTTTTGGTAGATTTTGCAAAATATGCCACTTCAGCTAAGAGGTGCTTCTCAAAATTTCTATGGAAATAAAATTTTGACAAAATTTTCTGTAGAAAGAAAATTTTGACAAAAGTTTCTGTAGAAATAAAAATTTGTTAAAATTTTATGCAGAAATAAGATTTAAAAAAATTGGTGTAGCAAAAAGATTTTGACAATATTTTATGAAGAAATGAGATTTTGACAAAATTTTCTAGAGGAATAAAATTTTGACAAAATTTTCTATAGAAATAAAACTTTGACAACATTTGCTATAGAAATAAAAATTTGACAAAATTTTCTATAGAAACAAAATTTTGAAAAAGTTTTCTATAGAAATAAAATTTTGACAAAATTTTCTAGAGGAATAACATCTATAGAAATAAAAATTTTCCAAATTTTAAATAGAAAAAAATTTTGAAAAAATTTTCTATAAAAAAAAAAATGTTGACAAAATTTTCTATAGAAATAAAATTGTGACAAAATTTGCGATAGAAATAAAGATTTGACAAAATTTTCTAAAGGAGTAAACTTTTGACAAAATTGTTTCTTGAAATAAAATTTTGACAAAATTTTCAACAGACATACAATTTTGACAACATTTTCCATAGACATAAAATTTTGACAAAATTTTCTATAGAAATAAGATTTTGATATATATTTTTGACAAAAATTCCCATAGAAATAAAATTTTGACAAAATTTTCTATAGATAAAAACATTGACAAAATTTCCTAAAGGAATAAAATTCTGACAAAATGTCTCTAGCAAGAAAATTTTCTAAAGGAATAAAATTTTGACAAAATTTTCTATAGAAATAAAATTTTGTCAAAAGGAACAAAATTTTGACAAAATTTTCTATAGAAATAAAACTTTGACAACATTTGTATAGAAATAAAAATTTGACAAAATTTTTATAGAAATAAAATTTTGAAAAAATTTTCTATACAAATAAAATTTTGACAAAATTTTTTATTAAGGAATACAATTTTGACAAATTTTTCTAAAGAAATAAAATTTTGACAAATTTTTCTAAAGAAATAAAATTTTGACAACATTTTGGATAGAATAAAAATTTGACAAAATTTTCTATAGAAATAAAATTGTGACAAAATGTGCTATAGAAATAAAATGTTGACAAAATTTTCTAAAGAAATAAAATTGTGACAAAATTTGCGATAGAAATAAAGATTTGACAAAATTTTCTAAAGGAGTAAACTTTTGACAAAATTGTTTCTTGAAATAAAATTTTGACAACATTTTCAACAGACGTACAATTTTGACAACATTTTCCATAGACATAAAATTTTGACCAAATTTTCTATAGAAATAAGATTTTCACATATATTTTTATAGAAATAAACTTTTGACAAAAATTCCCATAGAAATAAAATTTTGACAAAATTTTCTATAGATAAAAACATTGACAAAATTTCCTAAAGGAATAAAATTCTGACAAAATGTTTCCAGCAAGAAAATTTTCTAAAGGAATAAAATTTTGTCAAAATGAATAAAATTTTGACACAATTTTCTATAGAAATAAAACTTTGACAACATTTGTATAGAAATAAAAATTTAACAAAATTTTTATAGAAATAAAATTTTGAAAAAAATTTCTATACAAATAAAATTTTGACAAAATTTTTTATTAAGGAATAAAATTTTGACAAATTTTTCTAAAGAAATAAAATTTTGACAACATTTTGGATAGAATAAAAATTTGACAAAATTTTCAATAGAAATAAAATTGTGACAAAGTTTGCTATAGAAATAAAATTTTGACAAAATTTTCTATAGAAATAAAATTGTGACAAAATTTGCTATAGAAATTAAATTTTGTCAAAAGGAACAAAATTTTGACAAAATTTTCTATAGAAATAAAATTTTGACAAATTTTTCTATAGAAATAAAACTTTTACAACATTTGCTATGGACATAAAAATTTGACAATATTTTTTATAGAAATAAAATTTTGAAAAAATTTTCTATAGAAATAAAATTTTGAAAAAATTTTCTATAAAATAAAATTTTGAAAAAATTTTCTATAGAAATAAAATTTTGAAAAATTTTTCTATAGAAATAAAATTTTGACAAAATTTTCTATAGAAATAAAATTTTGCAAATTTTTCTAAAGGAATAAAATTTTGACAACATTTTCTATAGAAATAAAAATTTGACAAAATTTTAAATAGAAACAAGTTTTGAAAAAAATTTCTATAGAAATAAAATTTTGACAAAATTTTCTATAGAAATAAAATTGTGACAAAATTTGCTATAGAAATAAAGATTTGACAAAATTTTCTAAAGGAATAAACTTTTGACAAAATTGTCTCTAGAAACAAAATTTTAACAAAATTTTCAATAGACATAAAATTTTGGCAAAATTTCCCATAGACATAAAATTGTGATCAAATTTTCTATAAACATAAGATTTTGACATACATTTCTATAGAAATAAACTTTTGACAAAATTTTCTATAGAAATAAAATTGTGACAAAATTTCCTAAAGGAATAAAATTCTGACAAAATGTCTCTAGAAATAAAATTTTGTTGTTGTGTTTGATTTCAGCTTGAAAACACACATTGACTAAACTACAAGTGAATGAAAAAAGAGGAAGCACGCTCAAAATAAACAGATCCAACTGCACTCAAATCGATGATTTGACGGTGGCAATGAAAAAGAGATATGTTTGTACGAATTTATTTCGGCATAAGCCGGCTATCATGTAAAACTTTTTTTCGGAAGGTTTAAGTGTGGTTCATTGTTGGGTTTAATGAACTGCCTGAATGTATTCTGATAATTGGTTGATAGTTTCGCTGCAAGTAAAGGATGCTGATGGGGAATGTGGTAATTCCGAAACGTGCGTCCAACCAACCTTCTTGCAGTCTATAGGGCTTTGCCCAAACAAATTCAAACTGAAATCAAAAACAACAACAATGATTAAAAGAAAAAAACCAACAATAACAAAACAAAACGAAATAAAATTTTGGCAAAATTTTGCAAAACAAGATTTTTTTGGTAAGCTTGTCTCTAAATTTTAGTAGATTATTTATGGCTCGAGTGGCAACCGTGTTCCAATTACAAACCGAGACTTCGCCCAAGCCGAATCTTATGTGTCCTCCATAATAACCTCAATCCATGATGGAGAGTTGAACAATCGAATTACTTGGTAACATTTGCCAATGACAAGCTATCTTAAACGATCTTAACATTTTCAGTATTTTCGACTTTTCTTTGCTTTCCGTCTCTGTCAATAAGCGGCCGAAGCCGTTCGCGGCAAAACTTGGCACAAGGATGCCTCACGTACTCTACGAAACAATCGAAAGACAACGCTATGTTAGATTGACTTAACGATATTTAAGGCTGACTTATGCTATTGCTCTGATTTTCAATATGTAGTGATTTTCTGTCTTATTAATGATTGTTAGCCGATTCGCATTAACCGGAATACAAAACTTCGTTTACAAGAAACTCAAAATTGAATCAAACTAAATTAAGCATACACCTATCATTAATCTAGTCTAATAAAAACTGAATATCGATTATAACCACGACCCGTTGAGGCGCAAAATTATTCATACATAGGTTATGATTAAGTTTTACTGACTTTTCTTTTCATCGTAGACTAAATGATATACCCTCTCAATACCTTTTTCATTTGCCTTGAATGAAAACGTTTATGACAAATAAACGAAATATAAACACGAAGATTTGCTTTCACTTCCACAGCCTTTGTTTTTTTTTATGCCATACTTAGTAAGTTTGTTATTGTTGTTATATTTGTTTCTTTTTTATGGTAATAGTTTCATGTTGAAAGGCTCACATAAAAAACAAATAAGGAAAAAAGCCTTTAAACAACATCGACCTATTAATACAGTACTCTCTGAGGCCCTTGGAGAAAATCAATAAAATAACGAGAGCGAGCCATCTCTTTTATTTTCAATGTTAAAAATATTTTTTATAGAGTACATAACTTTAGAGTACATTTTATATAGCTTATTAGTTAGGGTTTAAGAGTTGTAAAATATTTTCAAAACGAAATTTTGTTGTTATTTAAGAGGACAACATTTTATGGTTATCTTTTAGTAAGGAGATATAGGAAATTATTTAATTTTAAGGGAAAAGAGAGAGTGAGACACAGTAACCGTTTACTTTCTAAAGTGACAATTTAAAGTTTTCGTAATATGTTTGTGGGAAATAAATTTTTACTATTTCAATAAAGTTATGCTATTTGTGTGTTTGCTTTAATTTTTATTTATTTTAATAATATATTTATATAAATTCATTATTTTAATTACTTTGAAACTTGGCTATATTGACGCATAGATTATGAATTGCAATAATTGCGTCATCAGTGTCAAACGCTGTTTGACATTTTCGAAGATTCATTATAAACGTTTTAAGCATTTTTCAATTTTACCCTAAACTTAAACACCAGACGATTTATAAATAAATTAAAAATAAATATTTACCCAAAAGAGTGTGACAAAACCTGAGAAAATACCATAATTAATTTGGAGCGGATTTGGTCCTTACGAACGACACCAAAAGCAAATGCCAATAAATTAATGTTTGGAACTGGTTCTTTATGGAAAAAAAAATAAAACGAGATGAAAATAAAGTTTTGCAAGAGACACATTTTTCACAGAGAGAAAACGATCATCTATGTAATCTATAATCTCTGTATGTATTGATTTCTATACAGTGAGCTTATTTCGTAGTTTGTAAGGATTGCCAGCTCCTTTGATAAGAAAGTTACAATTTAGTTTACTACCCAACATTTTTCTTACCATTTCAACACAAACCCCCATTTTCATGAAGCTCCGTTAGTGCTACGTTAGCTAACGAACCTTTAAACCGCTCTATGAACATATCTGTCATCTTCCTATTTATTCCATATGTCAGTTAGGAACTTAACTGTTGACATTTTTTCAGTTAAAGTTAACGAGAAAGAAGATATTTGCAATTTAATTTCTGTTAACGGACAGTTAAAGCCTAATGAAGCTACATGAAAATTGCCGTAAGGCTGCTTCGTAGTATTGGGAAAATCGTGGTCTGTTAATACATTACAGATATTTTGGTGTTTCAGGCCGTATTTCTTAAAATCTCTTTTTCCACCCAGTCTCTCTCAAACTGTAACCACAAAAAAAGACAGACACAAACATAACCACCAACCATAAGACAGTTATTCAAAAGTTTTTAAAATCACAATGTTCCCGGCTTAAGCTGAGCACTATGTTCAGGTTTCAAGCTGAAAACCAGCTTGTTTTCACGGTTACTTTTTTAAATTAATTAATTTAGAAATATAAAATTATTTGCAATCAATTTCATGGATCTTTTCCATCCACTATTTTGCAAGACTTGATCAAAATATAATCATCTTCATAAATATATTTGTACTTTTAATTTAGTGTTTTGGTGAAAACCCCGAACATAGTACTCACCTTTACAATTAAATTGTCGCAACTGTTTTCATTTGATCACTTTAATTAGCCGAGACGAGAGATTATTAATGTAAAGGGTGGTTAAATAGTAAGGGCCGATGTTGAATGTGAACCACACCTAAACGCCAATTTTTTTCCGAATTTTATTTGATATTTCTCTATTTCAGACGTACTCAATTTGAACCATGGAGAGATACACAATCCAACAACGTGTTAAATGGTTCCAAGAAATGGCAACAGTGGATAATCAATTTTCGAAGAAAATCATCTTCAGTGATGAGGCACATTTTCACCTCAGTGGTTTCGTCAATAAACAGAATTGCCGCATTTGGGCGAATGAGAATCCAAGAGTGATTGTCGAAAAACCAATGCACCCACAAAGAGTGACTGTTTGGTGCGGTTTATGGGCTGGCGGCATCATCGGGCCGTATTTTTTTCCAAAATGAGGTCGGTCAGCCAGTTACTGTGAATGGTGTTCGCTATCCTGAGATGATAACGAACTTTTTATGGCCCGAATTGGAAGATATGGATGTGGACGATATGTGGTTTCAGCAGGACGGTGCCACTTGCCACACAGCTAACGAAACAATAGCTCTTTTGCGCAACAAATTCAATGGCCGTGTTATCTCACGTGATGGTGATGTCAATTGGCCGCCAAGATCATGTGATTTGACACCGATGGACTTTTTTTCTTTGGGGTTATTTGAATGAAAAGGTGTACGTCGATAAGCCAGCAACAATTCAAGAGCTAAAGGATGAGATAATTCGGCACATTAACGGTATAGAACCTCCATTATGCCTCAGCGTCATCGAAAATGTGGATCATTGGGTGAAGGTGTGCCACCGAGGTCGCGGCGCCCATTTGGCCGATATTTAGTTCCATACATAATTGAGTAATACCAATATATCATAATAAAATAAAATTACAATAATTTCCTAAATAGTTAGTGTTTTATTCAAAATCAACATCGGCCCTTGAAATTTTAACCACCCTTTAGTTTGAATAACAGTTTTGCGGAATTTTGTTTTGATTTTGGTTATGATTCCATAGTTTGCGAGAGACTCATACATTTTTAGCCAAAAAGTGCGTTAAAGCAATAATCGAATTTTGTACAGCTTTTAGAACAGTCAGACTTAAATAAAATTTTGCAGTTTTCATATAAAGTACATGAAAGCTGACTCGAAGTGTAGCCACTTCAGATATACCTTATTTCTGGAGTAAAAATTTTGTTTATTGACTCAAATCTCAAAAATGTGAAATGAAAACTCGGAATCCTTTCACTTTTGTCCGTATGGCCATCTTTTACCTGAACTGATTATATAACAGCCAACTTAAACCTAACCTAAACCTATCTATCACTATTTGTAGTGGAAAATAAGCATTTCGTAGGTTCATATACTTTATACATTTCCAAATAAAAATATCTCACAAAAAGGACAGGCATACAAACGGGCTTAGCTAAATCATTACATAGTGACAATATGTTTCTGACACAGGCTCGATTGTTCAAAACTGTTTCCTAAGGGGTTTCTAACTAATATGCCTACATTTCTAATATATTATACCACAGTACCACAAATTAGCACAATATTGAAATGACTCGTGTTGCAAAATTATCCTTAAATAAAATACATGCATGTAGCATGCATATAAAACAAATCACGAAAACTTGTCAAACTTCTAAGTAACAACAACGAAATAATATCATATATAACCTTGGTTGCGGTAGACATTTAAATCGTGAGAGAAAGATGATTATTTGAGCCTGTCGCCAGAAGACCATGAAAGGCGGCCAACATTTGCATACTTTCCCTTCCCCACCCCACCATACCAGCACAACGCCTCACTTCCTTATAAAATTTGCTAAACACACATAAAACTTTTTCCTTGCCTAGTTCGTTCTGGAAGATAGACAGAGAGAGAAAGAGATTGTGATTGGGAGGATTATTGAACGAGTATGAGAGGGTAATAAAATATTATAACAACTCAGAATTATGATAGAACATGCAAATATGTGTTAAGTTTGATTTATAACGAACTACAACTGTGTCGTAGATGATTTCTATTTGATTTCTATTACTGACACACAACCACCATCATCACCAACACCACCACTTAATCTATAACAAGTTGGCATTTTATTTAATTCGTTACAAACAGTACTTTGGGTAGTCATCAACTACATTTAGTACATGAATAAAAATAAAAACATATAATATTTATTAACGCTTTATTATTATCATCATTTGCAGCAATAGCAGTAAGCGGCACAAAGTTCATATTTATAGATGGATAATTAGTTTTAGTTAGAGGTGTGTTTAATAGTCCAATTAAATTAGTTGAATTGAATGGTGCTGAATTTGATGAATGAGAAAGCATAGTGGAAAAGTTTGTCATAGAAAAATGTTTTGAGGGTTTTCACACAAATTAGTACTAAAAAAATTATTTACAGAATGCTTCTATAGAAATAAATAGATTTAGATGGTAGAAATTTCCAAGTAATCTCAAGGGCCTAATGGAGGTACTTGTCTTTGAAAAAATAATTCATAATATATTATATTTTCATCATTAAAAATTAGTTAGTTAACACGAGGAATGGAAATCGATTATTTTTTAGCATTGAAATAATTACATTTATCAGGTACTTATTTCAACACAATATTTATAATAATTAACGTATATGTATACCCTCACAAAACCGCTTATGTAACATATACTCCCAAACATATTAGGCTTCAAGCATATATATTTTCAGGAGTGGTCCACACAAAATATTATTGGTATTGTTCGAACATATTATATTACGTTTCACGTTAGGCATATGCACACAAAAACAAAATTTTCTGATTCAATCACGAAATTAATTGATCCAATTAATTTTTTAATTGAAATGTCTTCAATCACAGAAATGATAGTATCAATTAAAAAATTAATTGAAGGTCAATTAAAAAATTAATTGATCCAATTAAGAAATTAATTGATACTATTAATTTTTGTGATTGATTTTTGTTTCAATTAAAATATTTGTTGATTCAATTAAATTTTTAATTGAATATTTTTTAAAACTCAATTAAAATTTTAATTGGAAAATTTTTCGTGAAATTTTTTTTTGTGTGCTAGTAGAAACAAGTAAGGAAAGTCTAAAGTCGGGCGGGGTCGACTATATTATACCCTGCACCACTTTGTAGATCTAAATTTTCGATACCATATCACATCCATCAAATGTGTTGGGTGCTATATATAAAGGTTTGTCCCAAATACATACATTTAAATATCACTTGATTTGGAATTTGATAGACTTTTACAAAATCTATAGACTCAAAATTTAAGTTGGCTAATGCACTAGGGTGGAACACAATTTTAGTAAAAAAAAATATGGGAAACATTTAAATCTGAAGCAATTTTAAGGAAACTTCGCAAAAGTTTATTTATCGCTCGATATATATGTATTAGAAGTTTACGAAAATTAGAGTCATTTTTACAACTTTTCGACTAAGCAGTGGCGATTTAACAAGGAAAATGTTGGTATTTTGATCATTTTTATCGAAATCAGAAAAACATATATATGGGAGCTATATCTAAATCTGAACCGATTTCAATCAAATTTGGCACACATGACTATACTACCAATTGTACTCCTTGTGAAAAATTTCAAGCTAATCGGGACAAAACTCTGGCTTCTGGGTCCATATAACAGCATATCGGGCGAAAGATATATATGGGAGCTATATCTAAATCTGAATCGATTTCAACCAAATTTGGCACGCATAGCTACAATGCTAAATCTACTCCCTGTGCAAAATTTCAACCAAATTCGGCCAAAAATCTGGCTTCTGGGGCCATATAAGTCCATATCGGGCGAAAGATATATATGGGAGCTATATCTAAATCTGAACCGATTTCAGTCAAACTTTGCACACTTGACTATACGACTAAGTGTTATGGTTGTACAAAATTTCAAGCAAATGGGTATAAAATTCTGGCTGCTGGGTCATTTTAGTGCTTATCGGGCGAAATATATATATGGGAGCTATATCTAAATCTGAACCGATTTCTTCCAAAATCAATAGGGTTCTACTCTGACCCAAGTTAGGAACATGTGCCAAATTTGAAGGCGATTGGACTTAAATTGCGACCTAGACTTTGATCACAAAAATGTGTTCACAGACAGACGGACGGATGGACGGACGGACGGACGGACGGTCGGACATGGTTATATCGACTCAGGGACCCACCCTGAGTAGATATTGCCAAAGACACTATGTGTCTATCTTGTCTCCTTCTGGGTGTTACAAACATATGCACTACCTTATAATACCCTGTTCGACAGTGTGGCGCAGGGTATAAAAACTTTTAATGCAATTTTCTTTGTGTGCTCCCAGAGAAGGAATATGATCACCCCAATTTTTCCAATTAAGGTCTTAATTAAGTTTTAAAAAGTATTCAATTAAAAATGTGATTAATTCAACAAATTTCTTATTTAAAAATTACAATCACAAAAATTAATAGTATCAATTAATTGTTTAATTGGCCTTCAATAAATTTTTTAATTGATACTATTATTTCTGTGATTGAAGACATTTCAATTAAAAATATGATAAAGTTGTTGTGGGGGTTATATATAATTATACATCGATATAGACCAATTGTTGTATGGTTTTCGAATGACATATTCCAATAACAAAAAATTTGATCCTACAAAATCCTAACATCGCATACCAAATTTCAGCCGGATCGGATGAGATTTGCTCCTCAAGGAGTTTCCGTAAGGCAAATCTGGGATCAGTTTATATGTGGGCTGTATATACTTATGGACCGATATGGATACATTTTTGCTTGGTTGTTAGGGACCATATATTAAAATCGCGTACCAAATTTCAACTCGGAGACTTCCTCCAGGGGGTTCCGCAAGTCAAATCTGGGTGTCGGTTTATGTGGGGGCTATACCTAAAAGTGGTCCTATATGGTCCAATTCAATACCATTCGGCCTACATCAACAATAAGTACTTGTGCCCGATGGACGGACATCGCCAGAACGATTCATAATTTTACCACGACCAATTTTTCGATGTGTTATACACGGAGTAACAATATTAGTGTGGTGGAGGGTATACAAATATAAAATATCTAAAATAATATTAAAATAATACATTGTCTACTTGTTCATCAATGTGTCTCTTCGTAGAAAGAACACGTCCATAACTCAGGAAGATATAGCATCCTTTGAACAGATTGAGAATCCGTTAGAACACACTATGTATGTCGTACAAGGCATCTATTAACAGGTTGGCTGATAAGTCTCCGGTCTGACACATAGATGGCGTCTTTAGTATTAAATGCATATTATTTTTATATAGTACCAACCTTCAAATGATTCGTGTCAAAATTTGACGTCTGTTAGTCAATTAATTTGTTATTGTGAAAAAATGGAAAAAAAGGAATTTCGTGTTTTGATAAAATACTGTTTTCTGAAGGGAAAAAATACGGTGGAAGCAAAAACTTGGCTTGATAATGAGTTTCCGGACTCTGCCCCAGGGAAATCAACAATAATTGATTGGTATGCAAAATTCAAGCGTGGTGAAATGAGCACGGAGGACGGTGAACGCAGTGGACGCCCGAAAGAGGTGGTTACCGACGAAAACATAAAAAAACACAAAATTATTTTGAATGACGGTAAAATGAAGTTGATCGAGATAGCAGAGGCCAAGCAGAGGCCAAGAGGTCAAAGGAATGTGTTGGTCATATCATTCATCAATATTTGGATATGCGAAAGCTCTGTGCAAAATGGGTGCCGCGCGAGCTCACATTTGACCAAAACAACAACGTGTTGATGATTCTGAGCGGTGTTTGCAGCTGTTAACTCGTAATACACCCGAGTTTTTCCGTCGATATGTGACAATGGATGAAACATGGCTCCATTACTACACTCCTGAGTCCAATCGACAGTCGGCTGAGTGGACAGCGACCGATGAACCGTCTCCGAAGCGTGGAAAGACTCAAAATTCCCCTGGCAAAGTAATGGCCTCTGTTTTTTGGGATGCGCATGGAATAATTTTTATCGATTATCTTTAGAAGGGAAAAACCATCAACAGTGACTATTATATGGCGTTATTGGAGCGTTTGAAAATCGAAATCGCGCCAAAACGGCCCCATATGAAGAAGAAAAAAAGTGTTGTTCCACCAAGACAACGCACCGTGCCACAAGTCATTGAGAACGATGACAAAAATTCATGAATTGGGCTTTGAATTGCTTCCCCACCCACCGTATTCTCCAGATCTGGCCCCCAGCGACTTTTTCTTGTTCTCAGACATCATTCTCAAAAGGATGCTCGCAGGGAAAATATTTGGCTGCAATGAGGCCTGTTTTGAGGCAAAACCGAAGGAGTACTACCAAAATGGTATAAAAAAATTGGAAGGTCGTTATAATCGTTGTATCGCTCTTGAAGGGAACTATGTTGAATAGTAAAACCGAATTTTGACAAAAAAATGTGTTTTTCTTTGTTAGACCGGGGACTTATCAGCCAACCGTTACTATATGATACCATATTAAATTAGTAGAATACAATTTCGAAAATAATTGAAAGCTCTCTACACCGAAAGAATTTTCTTCGTAAAAAGAACGAAAAATTTCTTTAAAAGTACGAAATTTGTCATTGTTTTACAACCAAAGAAACTTTTCATTAAAAGTACGAAATATTTCGTACTTTTTACGAAGAAAAGTTCTTCCAAAATTTTCGTAGTTTGTAAGAAAAAAATTCGTACTTTTCATGAAGAATCTTCGTACTTTTTATGAAAAATCTTCGTACTTTTTATGAAACAATTTCGTTCTTTTTATGAAAATGTTTCGTACTTTTTATGAAAAATTTTCGTAGTTTTTATGAAAAATGTTCGTACTTTTTATGAAAAAATTTCGTACTTTTTTCTGAAAAATGTTCGAACTTTAAAAAAAAAATTATAGTCGAAAGTGCATTTGGTTGTAGTTGCAAGTGTGAAAAATGACATCACTTCTTTACATCTTAAGTTTTTGAATAATTTTTAGTTTTATTGCTTCACTTTTATTCATAGCACGCTATCACCCAAATGAGAAGTAGCATAGACTGGCATAAAAAAATAGAATAAAGGAATACACTCAAGCATATTATAAAAGACAATTTAATGCCGCGAACGGAAATTTTACAACTTAAATGAAACTTCTTCGTTATTTCAAAGAAAATGTTTCGTACTTTTTATGAAGATATGTTAACGCAGAATGTTTCGTAAAATATTCGTAAAAACTTCTTCACAAAATTCATGAAATGTGAAGAAAGTTTCGTTAAAAGTACGAACTTTTTACGAAGAAAAGTTAATGTAGAATGTTTCGTAGAAGTTTCGTATATTCGTAAAATGAATGAAAATTTCGTTATTTTAATGAAGAATTCAGGAAGAATAGTTAATGAAGAATTCTTCGTAAAATTAACGAAGAGAATTCTTTCGGTGTACTTGGACTAAAAACCATTTTTTTTGTAGTATTGGTACTAATAAAATATTGTAAAAAAATTTCCGAGAATTCCTGGGAAAGAAAAACCAAGAATATAGAAAAATTCCCGGAAAAAGGAATTCTAAGAACAGGGCATAAATTGGCATTTGAAATTATAGTTAATTTTGTTATTTTTTAGGGTAATTATTAGTTACACTAATACACAACAAAAAGTTCAATAAAATTTTACCAGGCCAATGAAAGGTTTTCATTGGCATAAAGAAAATCATTAAAGCAATAAAATTATTTCCTAATAGTACCAAAAAGGTTTGTCATTGAATAAAAAATCAGTAAAACAAGTTTCATTGTATTCATGAATTTGTTTCGATAGCTTAATTTTAGTGACATAACACGAATTATTTCCTATCTGTGTAAAAATAACTTCTAAGGTGTATCTGACACTTAATATACTCTTCGCTTCACAAATTTCGCCTTACATTAATATGAAATACTGTGTATTCGTCTTCATGCTAACATCATAGGTATTTTAACTAACTACCGGAAAAATACGAATCCATTTATCATTCTAGTAAGTGACCACAATGATGTTAACTATCCATAAGTATCACAAAAATTATAATAGAAGCCGTAATATATTCAAGTATAATTTTCATATATTTTTCTTAGTATTCGAAAGCATAAAATGTGCTACTGATGATGATGTGTAGACACTGTATAGAAATAAACTAAAATATGGATATTTTATGATAATTTTCACATATTTTCTACAAATAACTAAGACCAACAAAAAAAAGCTACATGTTAATGAAGTATTAGAGGCGTAGCTTTTTGTATTTTATGTCTAATAAATCATTTAGGAATATTAAAAAAATAGTCCACCTCAAGAGCTATATTACAGCAAAAAAAAAAAAAAAAATATTGTGCTCTTACCTTTACTCGCCGGTGGTTTTCTGGTAGCCCAATTGGTTCTAATTGAACGAGAGCCCAACCATTGGCCGTTCATGGCCGTTATGGCACTTTCGGCTTCCTGTAAAAGGTAAAAACCAAAGAGAAATATATGAAAATAAATAACATGAAAGCCATTTCGACAAGACTTACATAACTTTTTCAAAAGTCTTTATTTTAAGGATAATTAAAAAGAAATTAAAAACAAAAAAAAAAAGAAACCCGTCTTCTAAAACTGCAAATTAAATTGTTGACTTACCGATTTTTTGACAAACGATACAAAGCCATAACCCTTCGATTTCAAGGTTTGTGGATCACGTACCACACGACAATCACTGTAATAAAAGATAAAGAAAATTATTTTTTTTTTAATTTGAGCTCAAAAATATTTTAAGTGTGTCAAGTATAAAAACATCATCAGTTTACAAACAAACACATACATACAGACATATATGGTTGGTATGTATTACAAAACCAAGCAACCAAACAACAACAATAGCAAGAAGAAAATGAACCAACAACAACACCATTGAGAAATTGTTGTGAAATTATGTTATAAAGACAACTGCCGGCAACTTTGAACAAGTTTATAAATATTTTAATTAGAATTTCAAAGAATTTCATTAAAATGATATTGCACGCCCCAATCTCTATGCATTATACAGTGTGGTCCTTTTTTTTGTTTTTGTCCCACCCACTATGTCATTCAAACTGTCTCATGTTGTCCTTTGTGTAATGTTTATATCAAACTTGAATAAGTGCGTAGAGCAGAGATTTCGTTTTGGATAGAGTTGGAATATTTTGTAAAAGTAAATTTATAAAATAGAATAAATTTGTTCTACGATACTGAATACAATATATCTACCCAGATCTGGACCATCATTAGATTCCAGAGCAATGGATGTGTTCCAGTTCTGGTCATGGAAGCAACCGGTCACTTTATCGATCATTTGTCAATAACGGCCCAGCAAACAAAACAATTTGGAAGTTGTTTTAAGGCACAAGTAAGCAGGAAGTTCTTTTGATAAAATTTTTTATACCTCCCAATTTCATATTTTTAATGGGTAATTTTAACTTTTTTTGTTTTAAATGGATTAAAAACAGGTTAAGAATTAATAAAAAAGTACAAATTATTAAAATTTGAAAAACTTGCAAATTTCTAAGGGCAACGTTTCAGACAAAAAAAAATATATAAATTATTTGTTTGGAAAAATATCACAGAATTTTTTAATTTACATCCAAAACACAGAATTTGGATCACACCTTAAGAAGTGATGCAAATACAGTGCAACGGCTGTTGAAATAGTGGAATCTGTCCTATGACAAACCCATGTTAAATTCATCGCATCTGCGCCAATTTTCGAATTAGGTTGAAATTTTGTACGGCATATAATTATATGTTGCCCCCATGTAACACGATCCGCAGATTTGGCCTACGAAGCCTTTTAGGAGAGCAAGTTTCATCTGATTAGGTTGAAATTTGGTACGTGGTGGTTAGTCTCTAACAACCATGCAAAAATTGGTCCATATCGGTCCATAACCACCCTACGGAAATTGGTGCAATTGCTCCAAATTTTTTAATAGTCGTAATTTATTGATTTCCGTACTCGCTTGATATTAAAATCTTATTGGATCTACACATTTACTGAAATAATATTGTCAACATAACCTATTGTTCGATATACTTCAAAAGTTTTTTTTATTTTTTCTTTTGGGTGCGATTCTGATGCCCAAAATGGAACAGATTTCACAGAGTTTGTTTGAAACTGGTTCCTGAGGACCTGTCTATGGGGTACTCCTGCTACTAGTCCTGTGCCGGACCTGTGGTTGATCCATTTCCCCTTAGGGTATAAAGGATGATACGGTCAAAATTTGGTCAAGGGAAAACGCGTGTAAATCGGTGAAATCGTTTATTTATAAAATAAAATTAAATTTCTTTTTCAAGTTTAATTAGTATAAAATTCAGGAAAAATATTCAGTTAGGCTTTCGCTTTTCCAAATCCGAATTGCCGGGCCTCACGCTTGACACCTGCCATCAGATTTTGTACAGCCACCTTGTCCACTTTCTTCGCCGCAGAAAGCCAGTTTGCCTTGAACTGCTGCTCGTCCTTAGCAGTTTTTTTGGTCTTCTTTAGGTTCCGCTTGACAATAGCCCAGTATTTCTCAATTGGGCGGAGCTCTGGCGTGTTGGGAGGGTTCTTGTCCTTGGGAACCACCTGCCATATAAAACTCCTGTCCCGGAAGCTGCTTGTAGTCGGCTTTGACGTAGGTTTCGTCGTCCATTACCACGCAGTCAAACTTCGTCAGCGTCGTCGTGTACAGCCTCCGGGATCGCGCTTTGGCCGTCGTATTTTGTTTATCATCGCGATTTGGAGTCACTACCTTCTTGTAAGTTGATAGTCCGGCTCGTTTTTTGGCTCGATGCACGGTTGCAGACGATACACCCAGCTTATTTGCGGCATCTCGGAGAGAGAGGTTAGGGTTTCGCTTGAAACTACCGGCAACTCTCTTTGTCGTCTCAGCGCCTTCCGGTTTTCGATTTCCCCCCGATCCAGACTTCCTGGCTGTCGACAAACGTTCCCCAAACACTTTAATTACATTTGTAACGGTTGATTTGGCAACTTTTAGCGATTTTCCAGATTTGCGTGCGAGTAGCTCGGATTTTTGCGATGCGCGAGCAAAATTTTGATACGCTGCTCTTCTTGCTTGGACGGCATTCTGACAACTGAAGAGTGAATTCCAAAATCAAAATAGGAGCAACACTCTACACACACACACACACCTTCAAAATGAGGGGTGTTCAGGTTTTTTTAATGCAAAATTGAAAGAAATACGTCAAGTTTATATTGACCAAATTTTGACCGTATCACCCTTTATATAGCCCCCATAGAAACCGATCACCAGATTTGACCTCCGGAGCTTCTTGGAAGAGCAAAATTCATCCGGTCCGGTTGAAATTCGGTATGTTGTGTTAGTATATTGCCTCCAACAGCCATGAAAAAAAAAATATATATATAGCCAATCCTGGGTGTATAATTTCAGGGCAGAGTACATAAGATGACATTGTTTGCTTTCCATCTCAGTTAATTAAAGAGAATAAAAACTCGATAAATGAAATCTATATTCTAATTATACTCTCCACCATAGGATGGCGGTATATTAACTTTGTCATTCCGTTTGTAACACATCAAAATATTGCTCTAAGACCTTATAAAGTATATATATTCTGGGTCGTGGTGAAATTCTGAGTCGATCTGAGCATGTCCGTCCGTCTGTTGAAATCACGCTAACTTCCGAACGAAACAAACTATCGACTTGAAACAAGTAATTGATATTGACGTAGGTCGAATGGTATTTCAAATGGGACATATCGGTCCACTTTTACGTATAGCCCCCATATAAAGGGACCCCAAAATTTGGTTTGCTATTGCTCTAAGAGAAGCAACTTTCATCCGATCCGGCTGAAATTTGGTACATGGTGTTAGTATATGGTATCTAACAAGCATGCAAAAATATGTCCACATCGGTCCATAATTATATATAGTACCCATATAAACCGATCACCAGATTTGACCTCCCGAGCCTCTTGGAAGACCAAAATTCATCTGATTCAGTTGAAATTTGGTACGTGATGTTAGTATATGGTATCCACCAACCATGCAGGAATTGGTTCATATCAGTCAATAATTATATATAGCCCCCATATAAGCCGATCCCCAGATTTGACCTCCGGTGCCTTTTGGAGAAGCAAAATTCATCCGATCTGGTTGAAATTTGGTACGTGGTGGTAGTATATGATATTTAACAACCATGCCAAAAGTGGTCCATATCAGTCCATAATCATATATAGCTCCCATATAAACCGATCCCAAAATTTGGTTTTGGAGCCTCTTGGAGGAGCAAATTTCATCCGAGTCAGTTGACATTTGGTACATTGTGCTAGTATATGGCCGTTAATAACCATGCCTAACTAGGTCCGTATCGGTCTATAGTTATATATAGCCCTCAGATAAATCGATCCCCTATCACACAAAAAAAAGTTTCTACGCAATCCATGGTGAAGGGTACATAATATTCGGCCTGGCCGAACTTACGGCCGTATATACTTGTTTATATTTTTCGCTCTCCCTCGTGAAAATGAATACCGAAATGTGATTTTTTTGTTACAAAATAAACAAAAGTTCATCCAAAAACGTGTTTAAATGCTATGTATTTTTATAGAGAATCGGTGTAATTACAAAAATTTAAAACAAAAATTCACAAATTTTGTCCACTTGATCACAGACGTCCCACAGACGTATGTTTAGCTTATGCGTGACTTTCAGTTGATTAAACTTTCTAGTGTTAATATCAAGAGAGTTAATAGGGGTTAATAGGGTTAATATCAATAAATTATATGAAAATTTAAATTCAAAGATCCGTTAGTGGCAATTTCACCATTTTCACCAAATTCCCTTACGACACATATAGAACCTTTGCGAATAAAATTGTTGAAGTTTCGTCGAATCTGGGTTTGAACTCATGACCCTTTGTATGCAAGGCGGGCATGCTAACCATTGTAACGCGGTGGCTCCCGATAGAATTTCATTTAAGTGACTAATATATATTCATAGTATAGTGGGGAAGCATGACTTCCAAATGCTGTAAGATCAATAAAAATAATATACGTCCTACTCTCTAACACCTCTGTTATGGTTTAAGAATTCGCAATACGCAAAATTTTTCCTAAGCCTTATTTTCCGAACCATTGATATATAATACGAAATTATTATATACTATTCTTGTGGATAAGGAATTTAATTAGAAGATTTTTTTTGATGGAATGGCTTACGAGTTATTGACAATTCAATATTTTCCGTTTTGCAAATTCGTAAGCCAGAACATGGGAATAAGTAAGCATTTTTAAAGTTATTCACAATCACACCTTGGTATGACATCCCTATGCATAACAACATTGTCATTGTTTTATGGGGATGGTGTTGTAAGTTAAGTGATTCTTTAATTTAACAAAAAAAGAAAATCAAGACAAAAATCAGAGCAAGTAATCTGAGAACTGTGACATTTTCCCCTCAAAAATAGTTGTTGCCAAAAACAACAAAACAAAAAAAAGTTTAAGCGCCTTGTGCCTATAAATGCCAAAAAGCTTCTCTGGTTTCTCATAGCTTGTGGCAATTGCCGGTGGTGTGGCAGGGGAAAAGGTGGGCTCTACAGGAATATTTAGGTAAAGTTAATAAAATATTATGCCATTATGTGGGGCATTTTATTGTCATGGTGACACTTGGGCATATCATTTCCCATGAACATTGTTTAAGCAAAATAATGACAAAAAAACAAACAAAGTTTGTTTTATGATTTAAAAATATGGCAATTGATATTTTCATTCTGTTGTATATTTTTTTGGCGTTAGTGAATTTAAAATTTGGATTTTATTTGTATCATGTCCATAAAAAGAAAATGTTAAATATTTTATGACATTCTAATATACATATTTCGTAATCTAAAGATTGACATAATGGCAGCTGTATATTAAAGGGAAATGTTATGGTATAGACTCGTAAATTTTTTAGAAGGTAAAAAGGGAGATTTGTAAAAAACAAAATATATCCTACTACTACCCAAGCAAAAATTACGTCGCTAACAAAGTTATGAAAGTTTTGGCTCCGGAGGTGGTGCAAAATTGGCGCAAAGGGATGAATTTAACATGGGCTTGTCATAGGACGGATGTCCACCATTTCAACAGCCGTTGCACAGAATATGCATCACTTCTTTAGATGTGATCCGAATTCAGTGGTTTGGATGTGAATTACAAAATTTTGTGATATTTTAACAAATAATTTATTTTTAAAATTTTGTGTGATTTTTAATGCATTGTAACGCTTGTCCGAAACCCTTGACCTTAAATATTTTTAAAACTTCGCAATTTTTCTAGAACGGATTTAGAAATTTTTTCGACAAAATTTAAATAATTTATACCATTTTAATAATCCTGTTTTTAACATATTTGAAACAAAAAATCTTAAAATTGCCGTTTAAAAGTATGAAAAAAGCGAGTTATAAAAAATTGAATTAAAAGAACTTCCTGAGTAGTTAAAATAAAGAACATCTCTGGAAGGACATTTTTGGAAGTGCTTTTAAAGTTGTGCCTTTAGAAGTACTTTCAAATTTTTTGCTGGGTATAAAAATGATTCTAATATCACTTCTTGAAGGGATAGTTGAGGATTATCTAATGGCGTAATAATTACAAAAAAACGTAGATGGCAGACTGATGGAAAAGATCGCTTTATATTAGCAAGATTAGGAACTAACAAGGGAATTAGAATCGGTTGTTATGCCTCTGCCTACTTGTCTTCAAGATGTCGCAGCCAGATAGGTGAGTTTGCAAAAACTATTCGCGCGAAGTATAATAATGACTACTGCGTGAGCTCGTGCGTGAGTATATTGTATTTTGTGCAAGGAGTAAGCGAATTTTAGGAGTATACCGATTTAGATTATTGTCGGACCTGGAAAATCTTAACTTGAACTGTCTGCTAATATTTTTGGAACAATCTGGTTGGTATAACAGAAGAAATGAATCGAGTAGGTTCAGCGGTTAAAACTAGAAGTGCCCATTTGTAGTTACTTTTAGTTAATGTGGTATCACAATGCATATCCCACAAATGCTGGCATTAATATATACTCAGACAGCCCACCTGCAATAAAATCCTTGGAATCTGTGTTCCTTAACTCGAAAACGGCCATTGACTGCGGCAAATCTCTCAACGAGGTGGCTGAGCAGTACAATATTCACCTAATATGGGTGCCTGGCCATAGGAATATACCGGGGAACTGCGAAGCGGATGAGTTCGCAAGGCTATGAACTACCTTACATATTCTAGGGGAACTAGAATCTGTTAGTATGCCTCTGGCTACATGCACATTCATACTGCGTGAGAAGGCTGTTATGATAGCGAATGTCCGATGGGAGGATTATAAGGGTTGCAACGATACTAAGCAAATATGGCCACATCTGAACAAAGTTAATTTACCCATCCTATGGTGGAGCGTATAAAAATCATTACTTTCTTAATAGACTTAGTCTTCCGAGTTTGATTAAAAAGTTAATTGTGTCAATTATTTTTTTAATTACACATTTTCAATCATTTTCTTAATTAACTTAACATTTCTATCCTGATTAAATAGTTAATTGTATCAAATAATCTATTTGTTGAAAATGTTTTCCAACCTCAATCAACTTTGTAATTGAAAATATTTTGATGATGTTTTTTCTGTGTAATATTTCGAATATCAAGTCAATCGGATGAAAATTGAACCATCAGAAGTTTCCAAAAATGAAATCTGGAGGCCAGATCGAGTCAGAATTTCACACACATCCAAACGGAATGACAAAATTAATATACCTCTATTCTTTGGTGGATGCCATAATAATTAGTAAAACTAAATTAGAAAACTTTCGCCAAAATTTGAAATTAAAAAAAAAATAATCCACTTAAAACTTTCTCAACAGTATTTCGATTATGAGAAATTCAGTTTCCTATTTTTCCTGCTGTTAAAATTGCTTAATTTATCTGTATATACACACTCTGATTTCATAATTTATTACGATTTGTTTTTATACACAGAAAAACAAGTCCGTAGTTATATTAATGCTAAATTGAATTTATTTTGTATTAATGCTAAATTTAACTTATTAATTTATTTGTTTAATCCTAAATGTTTTCTAAAAATTTTAAAAATTTTCTTTATCCCAAAATTTTATGAACTAAACGTGGGTATAAAATTCAATGTCCATATACATAGGTTAATTGTGACCTAGAGCAGAAGAAAATTTACCTACGATTTCGAAATACAATAAGAATGAACTACCATGTGATATGGTTAAAATGATCATTATTTTGAGATTGTTTTCTTTTTGGTTTTTGTTTATTTTTCTCATCTATGGAAGGATGCAATTTCATAAATTGTAGTTAAAGAGGTCATACCAGATCATTATTCTTTCCAACGCATTGTGGAAATCTTAAAAAGTAGAGTAAACTTTTGTTCAATTTTCGCATTTTTCCCATTGAACATTTTACTTTTTTGTTTCTGTGTATGATAAATTCAAATTTCCAATAAATTTCTAATATCGCCCATAAAATATTCCACAAAATTGATTAACAAATTCCACATGGTTTTTGTACACAAAAATGTCACATTACAAATATTTGATCACCTAAACCAATCAACAATTTTACAACATGTTAATTAAAAAACTTCAAAAAGGACATCAGCCCCACCCACGCAATATGTCTCTATTACAAATGCGCTTGCCACAGGCCATTAATAAATAATATGACACAGGGATTTTGTGGGATATGCTTTTATATTTATATACGATATAGTATATATTGTCTGTCCAATAGCAATGGCCATGGGATTGAGACTGACCAGACTGGCAGTTATATCGTGTTACTTATTTAAACAGCTGGCCAATGTATAAACAAGTGAAACGCAATACAGAAATGTTTATGAAAATGTCAACATTTGTTAGACCACCACCTTCTTCCCTTGGAATTGTAAAGAGGGAAAATATTGTTTATTAGCAAAAAAAAAACTCAAAGATGTCCCCTTACCTTCGGCTTTAAGAGAAAATTTTCTGTGTTTTTTTTTTCGATATAAACCAGAGCATAGACGAAAATATGCATTTCGAAAAATTTGACCAAATTTTCTTATTTTCTATTGAGATTTTCTCTGTGGCATCATCAAAGTCGTAAGACCCAGTTAGGTGGCTGGCTGTTCATTTCCTTTGTGTCCTTTTGTTTGTGGGCATTTTTGCATATCCTGGGCTATCATAATTTATTTAAATTAAGCTGTAGATTATAATTCTTAAACAAAATATCTTCATAATACATTTTTTCATAATACATTTTTGTGGCAATGGCCACCGAACAAATGTAAATATCATGAACACCAACCAAAGAAAACAAAAGAGAAGGAATTTTTAAACATTTATGTAAATTTTTAATATGTATTTTTCTTTTAGTTCGTTACTGACATTGCCTCTGTTTGTGTTTGTGTTTTTTTTTTTTTTTTGGAGACGTAACTAGAGGTGGAGTAGAAATTTCCAAAGGAAATCAACGGTAAAATGTCTTAACTTAACACAAAATACGCCCATTCCATTTGCCGTCCTAAAAGCTTATGGCAGGAAATTGGGGGTCCACTAGCCAGAAACAAAACCAAAACGAATATAGAAAACCTAGTCCTGTCCACCAACATTACCATCACCCCTTGTACATCCCCGAGGGGTAGGGAAACTTTGGAAAAAAAACAGCAAATACCCAAGAAGACCAATGAAACCGAGAAATTCTCTGGCCCACAATGAATGAAATGAATAAATGTAAAAAAAAAGAATACGCAAATCGTAAAGACTTTATGCCACCTGTTCTAATTTAAAATTCATGTTCTACTTTACTCATGAGCTGCTGCTGTTGCTGTCAAAAGGAATTTTTTACATTTTTGCCAACCTCAAACTGAAAGAAGAACAAAAAAAAAATAAATTCCGAGTGAATAGAGACGAAAAGCGAAGTTGAATACGCAGCAAAGATTTACATATTTGCCGTTGTATGCCAGGGGTAAATTTGGCACAGGTAATGTGCTCACACTGATGCACATACACAGTTACACATACATATACATATACAACTAAATACTGACTTGCTTGCAAAAGGTAAATAAATTTTAAAATTAGAAATCTGACCTTGTTGAACATTTTTATTTGAAAAGTTTTTTCATTAGCTTTGTGCTGTATGCACTGTGGGTGAAAATGTAAAGAAAATCTAGATTTGAATTATTCCCAACGAGGTGGAGGAAACTTTAAACCCGAAAAGGCCCCCAATAAACCCGGATATGGGTCAAAACACATTGGATTTGAAAGCTAAAATCAATTAACGCATATTCGATTAGATTCCATGTCATTGAGCTAAATATAGAATGCAGTCACTGATAAGATAAAAATTTACCACGATGAACTTGCTGGAGCTATCCCTAATTTAACTCAATAAACATTGGAGGTCAAACCCAGAACAAATGACAACTCTACTACCCAGCAGAAAAAATGGGAGTTCTTCTAATGGTACAACTTTAAAATCACTTCCAAAAATGTCCTCCCAAAGAAGTTCTTTATATTAACTATAGAGGAAATTCTTTTAATTAAATTTTTTAAAACTCGCTTTTTCATATTTTTTATGCCTAAGTTTAATTTTTTTGTTTTAAATAATTAAAAAATATAGTAAAAAATAATAATATGGTGCATATTATTAAAATTTTGTGGAAAAAAATGCCATGTCCATTCTAGAACAATTGTGAATTTTTGAAAATTTTTGAAGTCAAATATCCTAAAAAATTATATAAATTTTTTATTTATCAAAATATCACAAGATATCTTAATTTTCTTCCAAAACACTGAATTCGCATCACACCTTAAGAAGTGATGCAAATTTATTGCAACGACTGTTGAAATGGTGGACATCCGTCCTATGACAAGCCCATGTTAAATTCATAGCTTCTGCGCCAATCTTGCACCGCTTCCGGATCCAAAGAGAACATTTCCACTACTTTTTTGGCGACACTTTTTTTGCTGGGTATGCATGCGAGATATAAAGTGAGACTGATATTCTGATACAAAAATAGCTTTCATTTCTAAATCACTCGTCTACCAGATTTATTCCTGTGACAGTTCGTTTTATTGTTTAATAGCTTACAAACGCACACAGAAAAATATTTCTAGTTAAAAAGTAGATTGAAAAAATTTTCGATTAATGAATTAATTGAGATAATTAACTTTTTAAACAAGATAGAAACATTTAGTTAATAAATTCATTCAGTTCAATGAATTCAATTTTTAACTTTTTAATTAAAAAATTAATTGAAATTTCTACCTGAAAATAATGATGGAAATTTTTTTGATTTTCAACTAAAAATTTATTTCAAACAATCAATTTTATAATTAAAGTAGAATCACAAAGTCAGTTAAAAAAGTAATTGATAATAGTTATGTTTTTAATTAAAAAAATTGACTTTTACAATAAACATCAATTAAATTTGTAATTGTATCTATTAAAAAATTAATTGAAATTTTCTAGAAGATCAATTATATATTAATCAAATATTTTTTATGCCCACACAAAAAAAGGTTTTTTTTTGATTCAATCATGAAATTAATTGATCCAATTAATTTTTTAATTGAAATGTCTTCAATCACAGAAATGATAGTATCAATTAAAAAGTTAATTGAAACTCAATTAAAAAATAATTGATCCAATTAAAAAATTAATCGATACTATTAATTTTGTGATTGATTTTTGTCTCAATTAAAAAATTGTTGAATCAATTAAATTTTTAATTGAATATTTTTGAAAACTTAATTAAGACTTTAATTGGAAAACATTTTTGAAATTTTTTTTCTGTGCAATTAAAACTGTGGTTTATGCTATCATTATCGCGATTGAAGATATTCAAATTAAAAAATTATTTGGGTCAATTAATTTCGTAATTGAATCAGAAAAACAATTTTTTGTTTGCAATGGAATCCAAGCGTGATAGTGTGATTGCTTTATATTTGGCTGAAAAAGTAGAATGGCTGTCGTTAGAGTCATCCAGCATTAAACACAACATACTGAAAAACTCCAAGGATTTTCTTTGCTTGTACGAAAGGGGCTAGTTATCGAGTTCCACATTGAGAAGTTTTTTTTTTTTAACAAACAATCGATCGGGTTTACATGCCAAAGAGGTCAGCTGAAAATCGCCACCTTCAATTGGCCGCCAGAAATCCGCTTCGCCTATAGTAATTGTGTAGCTTGCCGAAATGACCGATGGTCAATACCCGCTCGTATTCATCCACTGTGGGTCAAAATAAATGCCGAATATTATCGGAAAAATCTAGAGACAGTTTGAAGCATTGGACAGACGAAGATTTTGGTACACAGAAACATTTTTTTTTTGGTAGTTCAATCACGAAATTAATTGATCCCATTAATTGTTATACCCCTCACCACTACTGGTGGTAATAATAAGTTTGTGCGCCAAAAAGGATCAGTCTTAGACCCATAGTAGATCGTCTTAGTATTAAATTCTTTGTCGATTTCGGGATGTCCGTCTTTCTGTCTGTCGGTATATATATATATATGTATATAGTTTGTGTCCAAAGTACAGCTCGCAGTTTAAGTCCTATCTTCCTCACATTTGGTGCAGGGTCTTTGTTTCTGTCAATGGCAATCGCTATTTATTTCGGAAAAAATTAGTTAAGAGTTTGATAAAGCTGTCATTTATATTTATCACTGACTCGTATTAGTCCGAAAGTAAACAGTAATTAATGACAATGACAAGGAAACTCCTTTTTAAAGACGACTCTGAATAGGGTTTGAAATTGCGATGAGGCTTTTTAATCAATATAGAAACATTAAGGCAATTAAGTAAATGACTGAAAATTTGAAAATTTTTAATTAAAAAATTATATGATACAATTAACTTTTTAATCAAATGCGGAAGAATAAGTCAGTTAAAAAAGTGATGAAAATTTTTTTATTTCATAATTAAAATTGTATTTGAACCCAATCAATTGTTATTCCAAATAAAAACTCTAAGCCAATTCAAAAAATAGTTGATATTTACCTTTTTTAATTAAAAAATTAATTGACTTTTGCAATCAACATCAATTAAATTTTTAATTGAATCAATTAAAAAATTAATTGAAATTTGCTAATGAAATCAATTATTTTTTTAATCAAGAATTTTTTCTATGCCCAATTAAAACTGTGATTGATACTATCAGTTTCGTGATTGAAGACATTTCAATTAAAAAATTAACTGGATCAATTAATTTGGTGATTGAATCAGAAAAAAATTTTTTTGTGTGCAGCATTACTTAGAGGGAGTAATCCAGCCCTGAAAAATGTTTTTGCTATCTATGCAAGGTGGGCATGATAACCATTGCACCACGGTGGCACCCACAAGTTTCATTCGCCATCATTGCTGAAAAACGTGTTGATATTCGAGGGAAACTGACATTGAACCCATGTAGAGTATAGGTTGTAGTCGCAGCATGTAACTCCAGACAAACTTAAACATTCAGTCTATTGTGATACCACCAGTGTCGAGTTGTCGTAATCTATGTTTATCTAAATGAAAAGAAGTTTAATTTTCTACCCGTCTACAAATGAGGTGTTATTTTTAGTGTGAAGCCACTTAGAGGATAATTGCAATAATCAGAAATGCAGCAATATTGCAGGGAAACTTTTTTGGTATTCGGCCGAAATTGGAATTGAACACAAGTTACGTGGACATGGAGCTGCTTAGCATTCTCGTTGAGAGATTTCAGGCTGTCTATGGCATAAGCTTCAAGTTTGAGGACTTGTTTCCATTAGACTATGGTAGTGTACATTTACTCATTCATTGCTTAAGTGATTATCACTGCACTGTCTAAAGCGAGCCCTTTTCAAAATGAACCAATTTAAATGTCCATCCTACAATGAACCATGATACAAATTTAAACTAACCTTCTTCACCAGAAAACCACTATACATTTGCATTTCTTTCTTAAGTTTTTTGTATGCATCGCAAAATTTCTATTGCTTGAAAGGTATAAGCACCCCTATACCGTGCATAAAACTATCTTCTTGGAAATGTTCTGTTCATTCATGTTGAAATTTCTTTCAAAAGATTTTGGTACCCATTGTGAGTTGATCTAAGTACATAGATTTTCTGCTTACTGGCCTCATAGAATTTGTTCTTAATTTTTTTCTTTCTATGCTTTTCTTCAATTTCAATTTACACTCGAATCTTAGAAATTGGTTAACAACAAGCCTTGCAGCTGAAGGGAAAAGAGCTGAGGAGAAAAGGTGTATTTTCTCTCTTATATTTTTTTTAAGAAAAACATTAACCACAAGTACACTTTAAGCATCAAAACATTACGAATTTTTGTGGTATAAGAAATTTTTCGTGTTTTTTTTTCTCTCCGGATTCCATTTTAATCTTATTTCACCCGCCTGAAGTTGTAATAAGATGTACGCTAGCGATGAATGGAACAAATGGTCGCGGATTTAACATTGCTTTTTGTATTTTTTTTTTTGTGCCTATATTTATTTTATTTTTACCCAAGAATAAGTCTTACGCTCATTGTATTTAGGGAAATGATTCATTTTCTTGAATACATCTGGAGAAGAGATGGGTGATGGTTAGGTCACATGGATATACAATTTAAGGCAAGCATAGAATAGCTTTCTTCCGTTCGTTGGTTTGAATAAATAGGATGTATTTTAACCATAGATCAGTTTTTGGTATATTTTTTGCTGCTTTAAAAAAAAAAGAAAAAAAAAAACAACAAAAATCAACACGGTACACGTGGTTTCGTTCAGCGGCCTTAGTTTTAATATGGATAATGTTACTAAGGAATGGAGAAATTCGCTATGGTAAATTTTAATAAAACAGAGCACTAATTGCCGGCACAAAATTTAGATGACCTAATACGTAAGATTATGCAACCTACATTTCAGGATTCACAATTTACACCCTCTGTTAAAGTCATATGTCTTTGAAGTAAAGCTAATTTCTCTTAAAGTAAAGAATATATATATTTTGTTTTTTGATTTTAAGAAAAAATCTTTAAATTCATTGGGATATTAAATCTTAGAATTCAAGATAAGAAAGCTTTAAAAATTAGCCAGTACCTAAAGGGTGATACGGTCAAAATTTGGTCAATATAAACTTGACGTATTTCTTTCAATTTTGCATTTAAAAAACCTGAACACCCCTCATTTTGAAGGTGTGTGTGTGTAGAATGTTGCTCCTATTTTGATTTTGGAATTCACTCTTCAGTTGTCAAAATGCCGTCCAAGCAAGAAGAGCAGCGTATCAAAATTTTGCTCGCGCATCGCGAAAATCCGAGCTACTCGCACGCAAAGCTGGCAAAATCGCCAAAAGTTGCCAAATCAACCGTTACAAATGTAATAAAAGTGTTTGGGGAACGTTTGTCGACAGCCAGGAAGTCTGGATCGGGGGAAATTGGAAACCGGAAGCCGCTGAGACGACAAAGAGAGTTGCCGGTAGTTTCAAGCGAAACCCTAACCTCTCTCTCCGAGATGCCGCAAAAAAGCTGGGTGTATCGTCTACAACCGTGCATCGAACCAAAAAAGCGAGCCGGACTATCGATTTACAAGAAGGTAGTGACTCCAAATCGCGACGATAAACAAAATACGACGGCCAAAGCGCGATCCCCGACGATGCTGACGAAGTTTGACTGCGTGGTAATGGACGACGAAACCTACGTCAACGCCGACTACAAGCAGCTTCCGGGACAGGAGTTTTATACGGCAAAAGGAAGGGGAAATGTAGGAGATATTTTCAAGCACATAAAACTGTCAAAGTTCGCAAAGAAATATCTGGTTTGGCAAGCCATCTGTACCTGTGGCTTGAAAAGCAGCATTTTCATAGCTTCCGGGACTGTCAACCAAGAAATTTACGTGAAAGAGTGTTTGAATAAACGTCTGCTGCCTTTCCTGAAGAAACACGGTTGTTCCGTACTGTTTTGGCCGGATTTGGCATCTTGCCATTACGGTAAAAAGGCCATGGAGTGGTACGCCGCCAACAACGTGCAGGTGGTTCCCAAGGACAAGAACCCTCCCAACACGCCAGAGCTCCGCCCAATTGAAAAATACTGGGCTATTGTCAAGCGGAACCTAAAGAAGACCAAAAAACTGCTAAGAACGAGCAGCAGTTCAAGGCAAACTGGCTTTCTGCGGCGAAGAAGGTGGACAAGGTGGCTGTACAAAATCTGATGGCAGGTGTCAAACGTGAGGCCCGGCAATTCGGATTTCGAAAAGCGAAAGCCTAACTGAATATTTTTCCTGAATTTTATACTAATTGAACTTGAAAAAGAAATTTAATTTGATTTTTAAAATAAACGATTTCACCGATTTACACGCATTTTCCCTTGACCAAATTTTGACCGTATCACCCTTTAATTAAGGACACCCAATTTACACAATACTAAGAACAAATTTCTTTAAAAAGACAATTTAATTAAAAGAAACTTCATTATTTTTTCTTTCAATTTTGGACACAAATGTTTGCGTCCCTCCGTTAAAGCCATAAGTGTTTGAAGCAAGTCAATTTTTCTTTAAGTAAAGAAAACATTTTTTATTTAAAGAAATAATCTTTAAATTAATTGAGACATTGAATCTTTGGATTAAAGATAAGAAGGCTTAGCTTTAGGATTTTACGTCTTTGCTTAATTTTATTTACATATTTACACAACATTTGGATTTTTAAACTACAATTTATTTTTACATGAATAGATTATTAATATAAAATTCAGTAAATGAGATCTGCATCCTAATTTTAGTTTTATAGAACCTACACTAAAAAAAAGAAAACAATTTACTTCAACACAAAGTCTTTGGCCTTGTCTTAAGGATTTTGGTAATGATTACTAGCCAAAGATGCGATTTTTTGAAATAAAGAAATTTTTTAGGAATCTGTCTAGCTCTAAATCAAGGATCAATAAAATTAAAACTAGGACACAGATTTAATTTATGGACTTTTCGTTTTCTTTTTGCGAAACAAACACCAGTTTATGAAGCCAAGTTATAGCTGGCACTTCAAAATAAAAAATGTTTTCTTAATTAAAAAAAAAAACTTACCTTAAATCAAAGATGCTAAATCCTCAAAATAAATCTAAGCCTATATTTGGAGTGTTTTTATTTCATTAAATGAATCTTTAATAATAATTCTTCATTTGATGACTGAAAGCAAATACTGGTCTCTTAAACGATTTTATAGTAAATTAGCACTTACTTCTAATGAAAAAATTAGTTAAAATCATAGGATGGAGGCTATGGACTTGAAACTTGGCACAAGTAGTTGTTATTGATGTAGGTCGGATGGTATTGCAAATGGGCCATACCGGTCCACTTTTACGTATAGCCCCCATATAAACGGACCCTCAGATTTGGCTTGCGGAGCCTCTAACAGAAGCATATTTCATCCGATCCGGCTGAAATTTGGTACATGCACCCAGAAAAAAGGGGCACCAATGCCAACTGAACTTTATTTTAGTTCATGAAGATCAGTTGATTTTAGTTAAATTTTGCACAATATGAGTAAATGTTCCTTATTTGAATAATTTTTTGCTAACTTTAATGACGTGAACTAAAAATAAGAAAAAAACTTGTATACAAATATAGTGCACAATTTTACTAAAAAATAAAATAGTTCATATTTTCCTAAAATGATAGAAGTTTGCTTAAATTGAGTTCATAAATCTCTCAAATGAGTAAATTTTACTAAAATTGTACCTGTCATGAACTTCGTATAGCGCTAACGACATTTGAACAATTTTTAAATCCAATTTTTTCTTTCAACATATGAAATTTTCTTAAATAACAGAAAAAAATTAATTATTTTTTAAAAAAATTTCTTCAATTTGACAAAAAATATGAACTTATTTGTAACATAAGATGTTGCAATTAAAAAACTATTTTAGTTAAAATTTTCTAAAATAAAACTACATTTTCTTCCTTGGTGGGTTCACTTTTTTTTGGGTGTGGTGTTGGTATATGGTCTCTAACAACCATTGGTCCACATCGGTCCATAATTATATATAGCCCCCATATAAACCGATCACCAGATTTGGCTTGCGGAGCCTCAAAGCGAAACAAAATCCATCCGATCCGGTTCAAATTTGAAACGTGGTGTTAGTATATGGTCTCTAACATCCATGCAAAAATTGGTCCACATCGGCTCACAATTACATATATCCCCCATATAAACCGATCACCAGATTTGGCTTGCGGAGCCTCTAAGAGAAGCAAATTTCATCCGATCCGGCCGAAAGTTGGTGCATGGTGTTAGTATATGGTCTCTAATGACCATGCAAAAATTGGTCCACATCGGTGCATAATTATATATAACCCCCATATAAACCCATACCCAGATTTGACGTCCGGTGCCTTTTGGAGAAGCAAAATTCATGCGATCTGAATTTGGTATGTGATGGTAGTATATGATATTAACCAACCATGCCATAAGTGGTCCACATCAGTTCATAATCATATATAGCCTCCCCCCATATTAACCGATCCCGAAATTTGATTTTGGAGCCTCTTGGAGGAGCAAATTTCACCGGAGTCAGTTGAAATTTGGTACATTGTGCTAGTATATGGCCGTTAACAACCATGCCTAACTAGGTCCATATCGGTCTACAGTTATGCAGGAATTGGTCCATATCGGTCCATAATTATATATAGCCCCCATATAAACCGTTCTCCACTTTTGACCTCCGGAGCCTGTTGGAGGAGCAAAATACATACGATCCGGTTCAAATTTGGAACGTGGTGTTAGTATATGACCGCTAACACCATACCAAAATTGGTGCATATCGGTCTATAGTTATATATAGCCGATCTCCAATCACACAAAAATTGGTCCATATTGGTTCATAATCATGGTTGCCACTCGAGTTAAAAATAATCTACCAACATTTTATTTCTACAAAAAAAAAAAATATTGACCTAATATGGAAGATTATGCAACTTACATTTTAGGACTCGAAATTTACGCAGTGTTAAGGACAAAATTCTTTAAAATAATGACATTTTATTTAAAAGAAAGTTTATAATCCTTGTTTCAAAAATTTTTTTCATTAAATTTAGGACACAAATCTTGGAAGTTTGCGTCCCTCTGTTGAGGTTGTAGATCTTTGAAGTAAGGCAAATGTTGCTTAAAATAAAGAAAAACATTTTTAATTTAAAGAAATCGTCTTTAACTCAACTGACATATTGAATTTTTAAATTTAAGATAAAATGCTTCAAATATAGGCTAAGACTTATTTTAAGGATTTGCATCTTTGGTTTAAAGTTTTTTTAGCATTAAGAAAACAGTTTTTACTTTGAAGTACTTGGCATAATTTGGATTTTGAAACTGGAATTTGTTTGTACATGAATACCTTTATTAATATATCGCAAACAGAGAATACAAATTCGATGAATGATATCTGTATCCAATTTCAATTTTATCGATCCTATATTTAAAGCCAGGGAGGTCCCTAAAAAATGTCTTTAGTTTAAAGAAGCCGAATCTTTAGCTCGGAATCAATACGAAAATCCTTAAAGGAAGGTCAAAATCTTTGGATCCAAGTAAACTTTTTTTGAGTGTATAGAAAATTTTGTCAAAATTTTTTTCTATAGAAAATTTTGTTAAAATTTCATTTCTATAGAAAATTTTGTGAAAATTTTATATCTATAGAAAATTTTGTCAAACTGAATCATATACGTGTTTAATCGATCTTTTTTGATATACCACGTATGGACTATGTGGTATATATTACGGTGTTAGGAAGTTTTTAGATACCTTGACATCAGCAAGTGTTACCGCAACCCAAGTAATTCGATTGTGGATGACAGTATTCAGTATAAGTTTCTACGCAATCCATGGTGGAGGGTACATAAACTTCGGCCTGGCCGAACTTACGGCCCTATATACTTGTTATCTTTAATCTAAAGTTTCAATATTTCAGTTAATTTAAAGACGATTTCTTTAAATCAAAAATATATTTTTTTACTTTAAGGGAAATTTGCCTTAGTTCACAGATATACGGTTTTAAGGGAGAGACGCAAATTTTTTAAATTTGTGTCCCAAATTAAAAAAATTTTTTTGAAGCAAAGATTTCAGTTTATTTTAATTAAATTTCCTTTATTGTAAAGAAATTTGTCCTTAATATGTTGTAAATTGCGGATCCTAAAAATTAACTTGCGTAATCTTTAATATTACATAAATATTTTTTTTTTCAGTGTACAATTAAATATCAATATATAAATCTAAATTATAACAGTAAAAAACAAATTCTTCATTTCAAAAGAAAAACCTTTAAACCAAAGAAGCAAATTTCTCAAAAAAAAAAATCTTAGCCAATATAGCCTACACGCTCACAAAAAATCGCTTCTGTAACATATACTCCCAAACATATTTTGCTTCAAGCATATACATTTTTGGGTATTGCCCAAACATTTATATGTTTGATCTCTTCCAATATATAATATGTTTGAAAGCATATTGGTCTAAACAATATATGTTTGGGTAGTCTAAGTTCCAAACATTTTGTATTTTTGCATCCAAATTCAATAATGTTGTCTTCCAAAAAACAATATGTTATTATGTGAACATATAATATGTTTGGAAGCATTTTGCACACAAAAATATTATATGCTTAAAAAAAATTCTCCCAAACAATATTGTGCTCAAAATTTTATTTATTTATTTATATATTTACAATCATAATGAATTATGAAAATAAACAGGTAATATAGGTGCTAACGACATAGGTTTTCGACCTGAATGCTCAAAATTTTGTTTCTGCCCAATTGTATATTCCCCCACATCTTTCTCACTTCCACGAGATTTTTTAGTTCTTAGCAACTTTTTCTGTAATAAAAACATTGTAGAAGAAATTATTCAATTGTATGATTTCGAACAGCGGACCACACAGTTTGTAAGGATCAAAGAAGTAGCTGATCAATTGCCCAAGGAAAAATAAAATGTTAATTTCGTAATAACAAGCAAACAACCACCAACTTAATTCAATATCGCTCCCTGTTAAATAGCGCTCCAAGCTACTAAACACATATATGTTTATGGGCTATTTCTAAATTAATATATGTTTGCATCCAACCATATTATATTTACAAACATTTTATGTCCCAAACATAATATGTTCTAACATATTAACATATATGTCCCAAACATGTTATGCTAGTTTATGAACATTATATGCTTGCACTCAAAAATATTGTGTTTAAAAATTTGTGTTCCAAACATATAATGTTTATATCCAAACATATGAAAAACAGTCTTTTTCATCCGTGTATTAATCCAAAGATTTTATATTTCAGTTAATTTAAAGATCATTTCTTTAAATCAAAAATATTTTTTCGTTAACTTTAGGAAAATTTACTTTACTTCAATGACAAACAACTTTAGCGGAGAGACGTATATTTGAAAGATTTGGATTCTAAATTTAATGAAAAAAGTCTTTTAATGGAAATTCCTTTATTTTATTTAAAAAAAAATTGTCTTCAACATTGTATAAATTGTGTATCCTAATTTTGCATGACTTTTCATATTAGGATAATTTTAAGGTTATTTATTTAAATATAAAAAGGGTTTCCTTTATTTTAATAAAATCCTGCTTTACTTTAAAGGTATACCACTTTAACTGTTTTACTTGTATATCTTTGTTAAACAATCAATACTTTGATTTTAATTTTTGGAGGAAAAATTGCCTATTATTCCAAATGAATTGTCTACTTCCTGATTTCAGTACCCCAGACGAACCTGCCCTAATCAGTTGCACCTGGGATGTATACACACTGATACGAAACAATTGAAAAACAAGATTCTGAATACAAAATGAAACCAAACAACCATCCAAAAATAAACCGCCGCAATCTTAACAAATTCATTTAGCCAACTTTCTCTGAAGCCAGCCTACATAGAGATCCTAGGTAAAGTACGAGAGTAAAACATATAAACATTCATTCCATTCAGCATTTGAAATAAAAGCAATACAATTTCCCCCGTATTCAATATCAGTCAAAATACTGAAATGAAATTCGAGTAAAGGAAAAATAAAATTCAACTAGAAAAAGAAAAATAAAAAGGTGAATAACATACAACAAAAACCATCACAGATAAAGAAGAAAATTAGTTTAGAATACAAATTCTCGCATAGATGTAAATCCTTATAGACATTAAAGTAAAAATCTATGAAACTTTTGCAATTTCCCCAAGAGAGGGAAATTGGTGAAAAGCATGAGCAAATATTTCACACAACATTATATGGAAATTGAAACGAATGTTGAAAATTCCTAAGAAATTTAAGGGGCTTCAAAAGTTGGCAATTATACGAAGCATTCAAAATTCAAGGGAATTGTCAAATGGTTATAGCCTGAATGATTAGGTTCATAATATTCAAATGTTCTATCACTTTGAATGGTGTTGCCTATTGTTCCATTTGATTCGACACAAAGTCGATAACTTCTAGCTCAAATATCTTGTCTTGATTAGAAATTTCATTTCTTAGAAGGTAGATATTCACAGAATGGATTATGACATTCATATAGATTTCAGTGTAAATGGATTGTTAATCAATTTCCCTTTGAAACTTTTTAAACCCAGGGGATTAAAGTTGCCTTATAAGTATCAGTTACGTCAGACAGTTATTGAATGGATTTTTCATTGAAAAATAAATTGCAGTAACGCAGACGCAATTTTGTTTTCATTTTTATAGTCATCATGAGAGAATAATAAGTTTACTATTTTGTCTGTAACAAATTGAAATATCGATTGCCGAGTAAAGTATATGCAGTGAAACCTCTGTGAAGTGGACACCCACGGTCACCTTAATTTCGTCCACATTTGTCCAGTTTTGAGAGGTTAATTTAAATTGTTTTAATATAGAAAACGTCCCCAGACAACTGTCTACTTTTACGAGATATCGGTTTCCATAGTTTCCAAAAATTTATTTGTATTTTTAAATTTGAGAGGCTTCACTCAGTATTGCCTTGTCCTCAAATTGAGACGCTTTGTCCCCAAAATCCAAATCCCGAATTTAAATTAAAATTCCTCCCAAAAATCTCCAATAAATAGACAAATTTAAAAAAATAAGAAATGGGTTCACACAAAAAAATTTTTCTGAATCAATTACGAAATTAATTGACCCATTTATTATACCCTCCACCATAGGATTGGGGGTATATTAACTTTGTCATTCCGTTTGTAACACATCGAAATATTGCTCCAAGACCCCATAAAGTATATATATTCTGGGTCGTGGTGAAATTCTGAGTCGATCTGAGCATGTCCGTCCGTCCGTCCGTATGTTGAAATCACGCTAACTACCGAACGAAACAAGCTATCGACTAGAAACTTGGCACAAGTAGTTGTTATCGAAGTAGGACGAATGGTATTGCAAATGGGCCAAATCGGTCCACTTTTACGTATAGCCCCCATATAAATGGACCCACAAATTTGGCTTGCAGACCCTCTAAGAGAAGCAAATTTCATCCGATCCGGCAGAAATTTGCTACATGGACTCGGTATATGGTCTCTAACAACCATGCAAAAATTGGTCCACAGCGGTCCATAATTATATATAGCCCCCATATAAACCGATCCCGCGATTTGGCTTTCGGAGCCCCTAAGAGAAGAAAATTTCATCCGATCCGGCTGAAATTTGGTACATGGTGTTAGTATATGGTCTTTAACAACCGTGCAAAAAGTGGCCCACATCGGTCCATAATTATATATAGTCCCCATATAAACCGATTACCAGATTTGACCTCCGTAGCCTTTTGGAAGACCAAAATTCATCTGATTCCGTTGATATTTGGTACGTGGTGTTAATATATGGCCTCAAACACCCATGCAAAACTTGGTCAAAATCGGTCCATATTTATATATAGCCCCCATATAAACCAATCCCCAGATTTGACCTCCGGAGCCCCTTGGAAGAGCAAAATTCATCCGACTCGGTTGTAACTTGGTACGTGATGTTAGTATATGGTATCCAACTACCATGCCGGAATTGGTTCATATCAGTCTATAATTATATATAACCCCCATATAAACCGATCCCCAGATTTGACCTTCTGTGCCTTTTGGAGAAGCAAAATTCATCCGATCTGGTTGAAATTTGGTACGTGGTGGCTATATATGATATTTATCAACCATGCCAAAAGTGGTCCATATCAGCCCATAATCATATATAGCCCCCATATAAACCGATCCCGATATTTGGTTTTGGAGCCTCTTGGAGGAGCAAATTTCATCCGAATCAGTTGAAATTTGGTACATTGTGCTAGTATATGGCCGTTAACAACCTAACTAGGTCCATATCGGTCTATAGTTATATATAGCCCTCAGATAAATAGATCCCCAATCACACAAAAATTGGTCCATATCAAGTTCATAATTGTATATAGCCCCCATATAAGCGACCCCCATATTTCAATTCTGGCTCCCTACGTACCGTGCAAAAGTCCATATCGATTCGTAATTATTTGTAGACTTACCTACACATACTTCTTTTGTCTAATATATACCACGTATAGACTAACTCACAATTTAGAAAACGATGTTAAGAAGTTTTAAGATACCACAACCCAATTAATTCGATTGGGGATGACAGTTTTTCGTAGAAGTTTCTACGCTATCCATGGTGGAGGGTACATACGATTCGGCCTGTCCGAACTTACGGCCATATATACTTGTTTTTATTAAAGTTTAAAGTTCTCAAGCTTTTTATAAATCCAGAATCTTATATATTCTCTATATGAATAAACTTGTTATTTAACTTCACACCCAGAAAAAAGTGACCCCTTCTTTAAGTTAAAATGAACTCATTGTGAAGAAAGTTGAACTTCGTATAGCGCCAAAGACATTTTTATTTGTTTGAACGATGTGATTTTCGTAGAAATTAGGTATAAGGCATTCCATATATTAGTTAACATTTTCCTATATTTATGTACCACTATACTACAGAATGAAAAAATTTAACTGATTTGAATTCATATATGGAATGATTTTATTGAAATTTTTTCATTCATTTGGACAAATCTTACATATTTGTGGTAAAACTTTTACTTCATAATTAGAACTGCTTACCTTCGTTTTTAAATACAATTTTATTTATTTATATAAGCAATTTTATTTTAAATAAAAGACATGTTTTATTAATATATTGAATATATTTATTAGTAATCAACAGCATCGACTGTCCTTGAAATATTAGTTTATTATTGCACTATTTCCAATTTCCATGTGATATTATCAACTGTAAAACGCACTTTTTCTTCTTCTTCTTGTACTCTTCACTTTTAATAAGTTAACGATTTTGTCCTCCTTTTGCAATTTCAATACCTACAAATATAAAAAATCATAAACCATTTTTGTTACAAAAGGTTAGCGTCACTGAATATTACCTGATAATTGAAGATTCCAAAATGAAGACAAATGAAAGGGTTGTTATTCTGCTGGTGTTTTCTTTCTTTATACACCACCACGAACATTGATAGATTTATTTTCAAAAAACGGAAATATTTCTCACTAATTTAAAATAACAAATATTTTATATATTTTAGTTGTTATTTATTATATTATTTTACCATATTATTTTTTAACAATCTCTCCGTATACCACAACAACGCTATTCCAACTAAAAAACAACCCACGCGCAAACATATCGATTACACCCACGCGCAAACGCATTGATTACGATGACAGGTATCGATTACAGGTAGACAATAGAAATATAGGAAAATTTCCTATATTCTAACAAGTGTGTTTCCTTAAGTTTTGAAAGGATTGCATACCTCTTAGTACGAATGAACTAAAATATTTTTCTATGCCAAGTGTTGTTCGTATGTATGAAAAACTTTCTATTACAAAGGAAGTCGCAATTATCATTTTATAAGAAATTTTACTAATTTTGAGGAAACTTGGTTTCAGTTCGGATTTTGTTTATTTTTACGAATGCTTTGTTATCGGTGAATAAAATTTTCTTTTTCAGTAGTAAATTCTTATACCCACACCCAGAGAAATGATTGGTTGGAATTCGAGTACGACAACAAATAGATAGTGGAGACCTACAATTTTTAGTTGTTTGGAATAAATTTTAGTTACTTCCCTTGTTTAATGGTTTCTATAACCAATATAATAGCTGTGTGACTAAAAGTTCGTACACCCGACCAAATATTGGTCGTTATTTATATATTGAAGTAAGCAACCATTTCAATATATTCCATATTGTTGCGATAACTAATTTGTTTTGCCAATGTCACCAAACCCAACAGAAAGTCTGTCTGGCCAATAAGTTGGTTGTGTTAACAGATTTGATAGTTATAAAGGGAACTTGTTGCTATGGACTACATATGTGTTATGACAACAAATAATCTTTTGCTTCATTAATTACAAAAAATTTTAAAAATCAAGTTAGATTTTTTTCAAGGTAAGTAAGATAAACATCAAATTACAACTCACTCTTCAACATTTCTCTTAATTTCCATAAAATATGTAGAGATATCTTAGCAAATGTGACCATTACCGAGGTTGGGAAAGGTATATATAGGGTTTGTCTGCCTCATCATCGGTCTCAAAATCTCAACATTCCCCTGCTGCCGATATATAAGAAAAATTTCATGAGCCTGATTGAATCCCAAGTCACACTGAAAATTGATTGTGAGTGGTCGAACTAACAAAGTTAATGTATGGGCGTGAGTATTGGCGGAAGTTGGGAAGATCCATGTTATTCATTTGCTAGGGGACGCTTCCAATGATGATAATATGCTACTAAAGGGTGATTTGTTAAGAGCTTGATAACTTTTTTTTAAAAAAAAACGCATAAAATTTGCAAAATCTCATCGGTTCTTTATTTGAAACGTTAGATTGGTCCATGACATTTACTTTTTGAAGATAATTTCATTTAAATGTTGACCGTGGCTGCGTCTTAGGTGGTCCATTCGGAAAGTCCAATTTTGGGCAACTTTTTCGAGCATTTCGGCCGGAATAGCCCGAATTTCTTCGGAAATGTTGTCTTCCAAAGCTGGAATAGTTGCTGGCTTATTTCTGTAGACTTTAGACTTGACGTAGCCCCACAAAAAATAGTCTAAAGGCGTCAAATCGCATGATCTTGGTAGCCAACTTACCGGTCCATTTCTTGAGATGAATTGTTCTCCGAAGTTTTCCCTCAAAATGGCCATAGAATCGCGAGCTGTGTGGCATGTAGCGCCATCTTGTTGAAACCACATGTCAACCAAGTTCAGTTCTTCCATTTTTGGCAACAAAAAGTTTGTTAGCATCGAACGATAGCGATCGCCATTCACCGTAACGTTGCGTCCAACAGCATCTTTGAAAAAATACGGTCCAATGATTCCACCAGCGTACAAACCACACCAAACAGTGCATTTTTCGGGATGCATGGGCAGTTCTTGAACGGCTTCTGGTTGCTCTTCACTCCAAATGCGGCAATTTTGCTTATTTACGTAGCCATTCAACCAGAAATGAGCCTCATCGCTGAACAAAATTTGTCGATAAAAAAGCGGATTTTCTGCCAACTTTTCTAGGGCCCATTCAATTCAAAATTCAATGATTTGCAAGCGTTGCTCGTTAGTAAGTCTATTCATGATGAAATGTCAAAGCATACTGAGCATCTTTCTCTTTGACACCATGTCTGAAATCCCACGTGATCTGTCAAATACTAATGCATGAAAATCCTAACCTCAAAAGAATCACCCTTTACAACAACAACTGGAAATATTTGATTGTGCTTTTGAAGATTTTGCAAATCTCCACCTTAGCTATTTCATGGGGTTATCCTTTTTGGTCAATAACTACAATATACATTAATATATGTTATAATAAAATAAAAACTAAAATGAATTCAACGGATTTTTTAATTCGCAAGCATTGGTTATCGGGCAAATAGTTAGTTGCTTTAACAAACGAATTCAATTTTATTGGTTGTGATTGCCAATTAGACTGTTAATGTGCTCAAAATGTAGTTCTTCAAACTATTTTATATACTGTTGTGTCAGACAACAATTGGTTGCTTCAACAAATTTTGTTGGTTATATTCTGATAGTAGATGGGACCAAATAATTTGGTTGGCAAAAAAATTGGTTGGCACAACAAATTTGTTTTCTGTGTGCAGCGAAGAAAACTGTATGAGTAAAATTCCATGCCTTATTCTAGTTAATGAACTATTCCTAACTGCTTACAGTTTAGGATTTTTTTACTGAAACAAGTAAATTTTATTATTTCTCACAAAAATTTACCTTAATGGTAATAAAATGGATAAACCATATTGATGAACATTTTTTCCTTTAGTTTCGAAGGCAGTTTTTTCTGGGTGCAAGAACCGTACCATTTGAACCCATCTATTTGATAGTTTATTAGATGATCGGTTAAATGTGACGTCCATATAGTGGAAAATTGATTTTCGACTAATCCACTTATTTCAGAGAAAAATCGAAGTCGACATTTCGGTCTTGATAACATGCGGTATATTCTGATTGGATTGGAATCGCATCCTGAATTGATGTGGTACTTGGTACCGATGGTTTTTCGTTTATTTCGCAGTTCATAAGATAAAGGAAAACAGATTTTTTTACATCCCTTTTAAATATAACACCAAAATGGTTAGCCCAAATTATTAATCTTATTCTTCAAATCCCCTCTATGAACATGTAGTACCCAAAAAATTACCAAAATATCACCCATATTTGCTATCTTTAGTACAGGCGATAGTAATCGATATTGTCACAATTTTGAAATTTATTTATATGCTTTGCAAAATAAAAACTTTTTATTAACATCGGACTGAAACTCACGTCTTATTTTTTAATTGGATTTAATTAAAATACACATAAACCATTTCGATTTCCCCAAACTTAAAGGACAATCGCAATAACACTCTCCTTATATGAGAATCCATAAAATCATACAAATATCAATGTATTAGGAAATGTTTAGAGTTACCTATCGTTTTGATATCCAAACCATATAAATTGCAAAAGTAATTAAATACATTTTTCAATGTTCAATACCCTTTTTCGATTTTATTTCCTTAAAACCCGTTATGCATAAATTGATTTCTCAATAACAACCCACAAAAAAGGGAAACACTTTAGCATCTCCCTCGCACACATATACACACCCACACACACACTCAAACCTACTACATATAAAATTATAATAGAATTGGTTATCTGATATACGCCAACATGGAGAACGTTTATTTCCGGGTTTTGGAGAGGGTGAAAGAGAAAAAACTCTGATTAATATTTCTAGGTGATACAATCTGGTATAACTGACACGGCCAGAATATCATTTCGTTCGAGATGGTAGTTATGTGCGATTTGCTTCTTCGAGTTTATGGCGAATGGAGAAAACAAAAAAAGAAAACTTGTTACCATTTTACATGTGAATAGATTTTCCTAATCAACGAAAATATTCAAATGAAATGTTATGATTTTCTAGGAATGTGTTTTCCAAAATTGTTAAGATATACATTTGGAGGGTATGATTTTTATTTATAAAAACTCCAGTAAGTCTAGGGAAGTAAGAAGGAGTGATATTGTGGGGCCTTGTTTTAAGGAAATTGACTAGCAGGACTGTTGAGAGGTCTGCTCGCGAGACAATACGAATTTAGATCTGGAAAATCGACACTATCAATCAGTACCAAGAATGACAACTCTGAGAATCGCTTCAGCATACAGCACAGTATCAATTCAAGTTAGTAATAGCAGGAACGATCCCAATAGACCTCCATGCAATTGAGCGGCAAAAGGGTTCTGAGGCCAAACAATAAGGTGCGACACACTTGATAGCGGACTTTCAACAAGAGACCAGAGATAAATGACAGGAACGAGACAAAGGGCAGAAGGACACACCGACTTACCACTGACATAGAATTATGATGAAAGAGAAGATATGGGGAAGTTAAGTATTACATAACTCAAAGGTTTTCTGGTCACGCAGTGAAAAAAATATTGTCGTGAGGTCAAAGATTTCATGTCTTTAAAATACGAATACAAATTTTGCTTAGCATAGAAGACGCATTTCTCTAAAATAAAGTTATTTTCCTTGTCCAAAAGTCGATAAACTTTTCATTGAAGTCGTATTGTCCTTATAATTAAGTGATTTGACTTAAAAATGGGTATCTTAACATGAAAGAAAAAATTTATTGGCTAAGGTCAACTTGACTTTAATAATTCAGAAAAATTCTTTAAATTTAATGAAATTGTCTTTAAATTTGTTGTCTTTTTGCATCTTGACTACAAAGCAAAAAATCGTTCAAATATAGGACATGTTTTTCAAAACTTTATTTTAAAGAAATTTTTTACTTCAAACATAGCATAATTTCTACTGGAAGTCGAGTCCTAATTTGGAAAATAAAGTTGCCGTTAACTCGTTTTTAAAGGACTTTAATAGCATATGAAGAAAAAAAGCTGAGAAAGAAAATTAAAATTTGCTTCCTAGAAGCAAGTACACAAAACCTAAATTTGAAAGAGAATTGTGTCTGAAAGGTATCCTTACTTGTATTCTCCGCTTCTTTGGCTCGGAATCAATACCAAATTTTTTAAAGTAAGGACAAAATCTTTGGAACCGAGTATGCTTTTTTCTCAGTGCGGATACTTTCGAAGGTAACTTCATCGTATGGGGAAATTCAGGTCAGAAAACTGTAATTACGAAGAAGAAGAATAAGAAGCGGTCTCGGAAGATGCCAAGCATAACGGAGGATAGCACTTGGAGATGAAATTGGACATATCTCTCCAATTATAATCCAAAAGATGGTACAAAGTAAGAGGAATTGGGAGGTTACAAGGAATTTTATAGAACACGTTCTCCGCAAGAAAAAGTTTGACATGGACACGACGACATGGGTAACGTAAGCTTTAGTCTAGATACGGACTGTCACGGACCACGTGGGGACCACCTCGAAGTAATGCAAAAGAGGTTCCGATGTGATACCCCGACGGAAGAGGGACACGGTGTTCACAGTTGGTAGAATTCTACCAAAAATGTTAGATTTTTTCTGTTTGGAAAATTGATAGAATTCTTGATGTTTTGGAAGATTTTGCAAAATATTCCTCTCCAACTAAGGGGTACTTCAATTTTCTATAGAAATAAAATTTTCACAAAATCTTTTATTGAAATAAAATTTTCACAAAATCTTTTATAGAAATAAAATTTTTATAAAAAAAATCAAAAATTATTTTTTTTTAGATCGAAATAAAATTTAGATTTTATATAGAATTTATATAGAAAATTTTATATAGAAATAACATTTCGACAAAATTTTATATAGAAATAAAATGTTGACGAAGTTTCTATAGAAATAAATTTTTGACAAACTTTTCTATATAAATAAAATGTTGACAAAATTTACTATTGAAATAAAATGTTGACAAAATTTTCTATAGAAATATAATTTTGACGAAACTTTCTATAGAAATAAAATTTTGTGAAAATTTTCTACAGAAATACAATTTTGACAAAATTTTCTATAGAAATAAAATTTGTTGTTGTTTTTTATTTCAGCTTAAAACCATACATTGACTAAACCACAAGTGTAGCTTAACCAACAGAGGAAAAGAATGTTTGTCAAATTTATTTGGGCAAAGCCCTATAGACTGCAAGATGGTTGGATGGACGCACGTTTCGGAATTACCACATTCCTCATCAGCATCCTCTACTTGCAGCAAAACTATCAACCAATTATCAGAATAAATTCAGTCAGTTCATTAAACCCAACAATGAACCACACTTGCCCCTTCCGAAAAAAGGTTTTGTATGATAATCGGCTTATGCCGAAATAAATTCGAAGCAAACATATCTCTTTTCCTATGCCACTGTCAAATCATCGATTTGAGTGCAGTTGGCTGGGTTTATTTTGAGCGTGCTTCCTCTTCTTTTTCCATTCGTTTTGTTTTGTTATTGTTGGTTTAGTTCTTTAAGCATTGTTGTTGTTTTTTTATTTCAGCTTAAAACCATACATTGACTAAACTACAAGTGTAGCTTAACCAACAGAGGAAAAATTTTGACAAAATTTTCTATAGAAATAAAATTTTTACAAAATTTTCTATAGAAAAAAAATTTAACAAAATTTTCTATAGAAATAAAATTTTGACAAAACTTTCTATAGAAATAAAATTTTGACAAAATTTTCTATAGAAATAAAATTTTGACAACATTTTCTATCGAAATAAAAATTTTGACAAAACTTTCTAAAGAAATAAAATTTTGAAAAATTTTTCTTTTTTGGTAGATTTTTGTTGGCACGAGTGGCAAGAGTGAAGAGAGATCGTTGATTGTGATGGAGTCCAGCACACGGGTGGACACACTGTCATGTTCAAAAGCATTTACCTACACGGACGAAAAAGACTGTTTTTCGTATGTTTGGGTGTAAAAATTATATGTTTGGGTGTAAAAATTATATGTTTTTAACACAATATTTTTAAGTGCGAGCAAATAATGTTCATAAACTAGTATAACATGTTTGTGGCATAAATGTTAATGTGTTAGAACATATTATGTTTGGGACATAAAATATTTGTAAATGTAATATGCTTAGATGCAAATATTATATTAATTTAGAAAGAGAGACCTAGGCAGTATGCTGCAAGTAAAATAATGCAAGTAAACAATTGGCGCCTTAAAAATATATCCACACAAAGAACATGTCATTAAAACTTTTTCCTACCAGTGTATGCCCTAAGGTGAAACATAATATGTTTGAACAATACAAACAATATTTTGTTTGGGCCAATCCTGAAAATATATATGCTTGAAGCAAAATATTTTTGGGGTATATGTTACAGGAGTGCTTTTTTGTGATTGAAATAAAAATTAAATTGATATAATATATCGTGCACTTTTTCCACTAAAATCAATTGCTCAAAGGCCTTTTGATAAGTGGCCCAATCGCGAGGCATTTGCCTATTACTAATTCCAATTTTATATATATGTCTATATAGAACATAGGCTAAAACACAACGATATGTATGTATTTTCGTATGCATATCCATATATCCGAGGATGAATAGGAGGATATAACGCCGTTTTTTTTTTCATTCCATGACATCTTTTTCGCCTTGTTCGTCATCGCCTACATGATTTTGTTGCTAGCGGTTGTGTGGCGGTGTTAACGAAGGTGTTGATTATGATAATGCTGGCAACGGATTGTCTGTCCGTCCGTCTGTCTACACGGATGGCGTCTCTATTCACGCTTTATTTATTTTCATCATTTGAATTAAACACATGGAAGATTTTCGCTGGATATGGTTTTCGCCTCTTTCACTTATATGTGAACGTGTTTGATCCTTTTAAATCCATGTTTATACATTCGCATTAATGTGAGGAGGGTATGTGAGAGTTTGTTTTCGAATAGAGGACTGCCACAAATTAAAGGTTGCTGCATAGGAAGTTCAGATTCAATTTCCTTCGAATTCATAGTGTTATGTTGATAGAGGTTTTATGAATGTTGTCGTTGCTTAGGAGAGGGGAAGGAATACCAAAAAATGTATTCCTTCCACCCTTTCACAAGTTAGTGGTAATGCATGAATGAATGTTGTTTGTTACAATTTGACACCCAGAGTTTTGCGGTTCAAGGACGGATAATAATCTAACATATGAGGAAATATTTCTTAATTGTTTTCGTTAAATCTGACAAGAGTATCGATTTTATCAAATACATAGAGTCATGGAATATAGAGCGTAACAGGAAACTTGGGTAAAATCATTTACCCGTTTTCTGTAGATGTAGAAAACTAATTAATATTTGAATATTCACGGAGTTTTGTGTATGAAATGGAATAATATTATTAAAATAATCGATTAATGAATAAGTTGAGGAATCAAAAATAAATATTCCTACGTTATTGAATGATTTAGGAAGATTTTCCTCGCTATCGCATTGGGGATAGTTTAACAAGAAAGTAGCAGCAAAAAAAATATTTATGTATCTCATGAGCATTGAGTACAACATGTAGATTAGTCGATTGTTAAGAAATATCTAAAATCGTTTAGCAGAATTTGAGAATTACAAAACTCGGCATTTACTTTTCATTTGTTAGGGTCAATACTGAAAAAAATATTGTCTTGTGCACAAAGAATTCTTGCCTTTGCGAGTTTTGCTGATACAAACGTTTTCTTCTTTCTATTGAATTGTGGTTAATTTGACAATAAATCTTCAGTACCTAGCAAAAAAGCGTCGCCAAAAAAAGTTGTAAAAAATTCCTTTTTGGATACGAATGTGGCGAAAAACTGGCTCAGAAGCGATGAGTTTAACATTAGCTATCATAGGATGGATGTCCACTATTTCAACAGCCGTTGCACTGAATTGGCATCACTTTTTAAAGTTTGATCTGAATTCAGTGTTGTGGATGTGAATTGAAAAATGTTGTGATATTTTGCCAAAAAAAAAATTTCCATAATTTTTTATGATTTTGTAATACATTCTAACGCTTGTCTGAAACATTTGTCTCCAAATATTTTTAAAAATGCACATTTTTCTAGAATGACTTTAGAATTTTTTCGACAAAACTTAAATAATTTGTACCTTTTTATTAATTCTTAATTTGTTTTTATCCCATTTGAAACAAACAAAAAATTAAAATTACTCATTAAAAATATGAAAAAAACGAGTTATAAAACAATATAATTAAAAGAACTTCCGGTGTAGTTGAAGGAAGGAACATCTTTGGGAGGACAGTTTTGGAAGTACTTTTAAAGTGGTGAACAACTTCCAAATTTTTTTGCTGTGTATAACATTGTTTATGAAATCTTTATCTATATCGAAAGTAATGTTCATATAGTTTTATTTACGACGAATTTTTCATGCAAATATTTGCCACTTTGTCTAAGTTTGGCAATTATATCAATGCGCCAATTGAAGCCAACTTGCCTGTATATGCATGAGCTTTATATAGCTGTACAAAAACAATCTAAAAGGGTTAAATCACACTATCTAGGCGGCCAATTGATGGAACCCGGATGCGAAATAAAATGTTCACCGAACTCGCCTCTCAATAGCTCCATTTTACGCGTGTTGTGTGGCATGTGGCACTGTCTTGTCGACACAGCATGTCAAACTCTTGCATTCTGGAAAAAAAAGTTTGTTATCATCTCACGGCTCACCATTTTCAGTTACCGCACCACACTGTGCTACATTGGTAGGTTGCGGAAAGTTTGACCGTTTGAACAAAACACGAAACGTGCGTCACCTTTTTATATCAGTGTTGCAAAAAAATAATAGCTAAATAATCACCCTTTATATGAGAATTATCTCTTAAATACTTTATTCGGAGAAATACAACTGAAGCCTCTAATCGCTATACGGGGGCAGTTCGGAAACTTCTTAGCCTAGCACAAAAAGCGCGGTATAAACAGAAAAATGTTAAGTGTTTTGGAAACTTCCATCTCTGTTATGAACACATGTTAAATTTTGTTTCGATCTGGCAACTCCTTCATATAGAAACAGGTGTTCAAAAAAGACGCATCCGCAATTTTTAACAATGGAAAAATTAGAAATGCGTGCTGTTATTAAATATTTAAACAAAAAAGGTTTATCGTGACAAGAAATTCATAATGATATGGCGAATGTGTTAGGTGAAAGTGCTTCTTCATATGCAACAGTAAAAAATTGAGTTGCTTAATTTAATCGTGGTCGTACAAGCATTGAAGATGAACCACGTAGTGGACGTCCAAAAACAGCAACAACAAAAGAAATTGTATCCAAAGTGCATGATATGGTATTAAATGATCGACGAATAAAAGTGCGTGAAATTGGTAATAGCATGGGCATTTCAAATGATCGAGTCCATTTAATTTTGTATGTAGAACTACAGATGAAAAAGTTTTCTGCAAGATGGGTGCCGCATTTGTTAACAGTCGATCAAAAACGCATAAGAATGAACATTTCTCAAGCTTGTTTGGATCGTTTTAAGCGAAATAAAATGGATTTTAAGCGTCGTTTCATAACTGTTGATGAGACATGGATCCACCACTATACTCCAGAGACAAAAGAACAATCCAAACAATGGACTGAAGCTGGAGGAAATGCCCCAAAGAAGACAAAAACAATTCAATCGGCTGGTAAGGTTATGGCAACTGTTTTTTGGGACTTCAAAGGTAGTTTATTGATTGACTATCTGCAAAAGGGTAAAACAATAAATTCAGAGTACTATTGCAACCTTTTGGATCAATTAAATGTACAAATTTGAGAAAAAAGTCCTGGCTTGCAACACAAAAAAAAAATATTTTTTCATCAAGACAACGCATCAGCGCACATGAGTGTTTTAACAATGGCTAAAATCAACGAATTAAAGTACGAGTTGCTTGACCACCCACCTTATTCTCCTGATTTAGCTCCCAGTGACTTTTACTTGTTCCCAAATCTAAAAAAAATCCCTGCTGGCAAGCGTTTTACCTCAAATGAAGATGCAATTAAAAATGTGGAAGTTCTTCTAAAGGCACAACTTTAAAAGCACTTCCAGAAATGTTCTCCCAAAGAAGTTCTTTATTTTAACTGCACAGGAAGTTCATTTGAGTCAATTTTTTAAAACTCGTTTTTTTCATATTTTTAATAGGAAACTTACATTTTTATACCCTCCACCATAGGATGGGGGTATATTAACTTTGTCATTCCGTTTGTAACACATCGAAATATTGCTCTAAGACCCCATAAAGTATATATATTCTAGGTCGTGGTGAAATTCTGAGTCGATCTAAGCATGTCCGTCCGTCCGTCCGTCTGTCCGTCTGTCCGGCTGTCCGTCCGTCTGTGGAAATCACGCTAACTTCCGAACGAAACAAGCTATCGACTTGAAACTTGGCACAAGTAGTTGTTATTGATGTAGGTCGGATGGTATTGAAAATGGGCCATATCGGACCACGTTTACGTATAGCCCCCATATAAACCGATCCCCAAATTTGGCTTGGGGAGCCTCCCGGAGCAGCAAAATTCATCCGATCCGGTTGAAATTTGGTACGTGGTCTTAGTATACGGTCTCTAACAACCACGCAAAAATTGGTCCATATCGGTCCATAATTATATATAGCCCCCATATAAACCGATCCCCAGATTTGACCTCCGGAGCCTCTTGGAGGGGCAAAATTCATCCGATCCGATTGAAATTTGGTACCTGATGTTAGTATATGGTCTCTAACAACCATGCGAAAATTGGTCCATATCGGTCCATAATTATATATAGCCCCCATATAAACCGATCCCCAGATTTGACCTCCGGAGACTTTTGGAGGGGCAAAATTCATCGGATCCGGTTGAAATTTGGTACCTGATGTTAGTATACGGCCTCTAACAACCATGCAAAAATTGGTCCATATCGGTCCATAATTATATATAGCTCCCATATAAACCGATCCCCAGATTTGACCACCGGAGCCTCTTGGAGGAGCAAAATTCTTCCGATCCGGTTGAAATTTAGTACGTGGTCTTAGTATACGGTTTTTAACAACCATGCAAAAATTGGTCCATATCGGTCCATAATTATATATAGCCCCCATATAAACCGATCCCCAGATTTGACCTCCGGAGCCTCTTGGTGGGGCAAAATTCATCCGATCCGGTTGAAATTTGGTACCTGATGTTAGTATACGGCTTCTAACAACCATGCAAAAATTGGTCCATATCGGTTCATAATTATATATAGCTCCCATATAAACCGATCCCCAGATTTGAACTCCGGAGCCTCTTGGAGGAGCAAAATTCATCCGATCCAATTGAAATTTAGTACGTGGTGTTAGTATATAGTCTCTAACAACCATGCAAAAATTGGTCCATATCGGTTCATAATTATATATAGCTCCCATATAAACCGATCCCCAGATTTGACCTCAGGAGCCTCTTGGAGGAGCGAAATTCATCCGATCCAGTTGAAATTTGGTACATGGTGTTAGTATATGGTATCTAACAACCATGCAAAAATTGGTCCATATCGGTCCATAATTATATATAGCAAAAGTCATCCGATGCGGTTGAAATTTGGTACATTTTGTCAATATATGGCCTCTAACAGCCATGTAAAAATTGGTCCATATCGGTCTTTAGTTATATATAGCCGATGACTTATTACACAAAAATTGGTCCATATCGCCAAAAATAATCTACCAAAACTTTATTTCCATAGAAAATTTTGTCAAATTTTATTACTATAGAAAGTTTTGTCAAAATTTCATTTCTATAGAAAGTTTTGTCAAAAGTTTATTTCTATACAAATGTTTGTCAAAATTTTATTTCCATAGAAAATTTTGTCAAAATTTTATTTCTATAGAAAATTTTGTAATCTACCAAAACTTTATTTCCATAGAAAATTTTGTCAAATTTTATTACTATAGAAAGTTTTATTAAAATTTCATTTCTATAGAATGTTTTGTCAAAAGTTTATTTCTATAGAAATGTTTGTCAAAAATTTATTTCTGTAGAAAATTTTGTAAAAAATTTATTTCTGTAGAAAATTTTGTCAACATTTTATTTCTATACAAAATTTTGTCAAAATTTCATTTCTATACAAAATTTTGTCAACATTTTATTTCTATAGAAATTTTTGTCAAAATTGTATTGCTATAGAAAATTTTGTCAACATTTTACTTCCATAGAATATTTTGTCAACATTTTATTTCTATAGAAAATTTTGTCAAGTTTTTATTTCTATAGAAAATTTTGTCAAAATTTTATTTCTATAGAAAATTTTGTCAAGGTTTCATTTCTATAGAAAATTTTGTCAAAATTTTATTTCTATAGAAAATTTTGTCAAACTAGATTATCGCCTTTATTTAATCGCTTTTTTTTTTGTTTAATATATACCCCGTATGGGCTAACTTACAATTTATAGGACAGTGTTAAAAAGTTTTACGATACCTTGCCATCGGCAAGTGTTATCGCAACCCAAGTAATTCGATTGTGGATGACAGCCTTTAGTAGAAGTTCCTACGCAATCCATGGTGGAGGGTACATAAGATTCGGCCTGGCCGAACTTACGGCCGTATATACTTGTTTATTTTAAATTGGTTAAAAACAGACCAAGAATTTATAAAATGATACAAATTACTTAAATTTTTATTATCGCAAAATTTCTTAATTCACATCCAAAACACTAAATTCGCATAATACCTTAAGAAGTGATACAAATTCAGTGCCCTATGACAAGCCCATGTTAAATTCATCGCTTCTGCGCCAATTTTGCACCACTGCAGGATCCAAAAAGAGCATTTTCACTACTTTTTGGCGACGCTTTTTTTACTGGGTACAGTTGTAAATCAAGACATTGAGGAAAACCATTTTAATCAAGGGATAGAATTGCTAGAAAAGCGTTGGACTAAGTGTATTGAAGTTTCAGAAGATTATATTGAAAAATAAAAATATTTTTGAAAAACTAACTATTATCTTTCATTGATAGGCTAAGAAGTTTCCGAACCGCCCTCGTATAAAGAAAACTTTATATTGTCGGCTCATACCAACAATATGCCTCATTTATTACGGATCCAAGTGTCATTTGTCACGCGAACGAATTGAGAGAATTGGAAGAAAATTTTTCCTAATCCTGTGCCATCTTACGAAAGTAGGTGTTTGCTGTTTTCTTTAAAAACTTTGCAATCTAGAAAAAATCTCGATTCTTTAATGGTTTTTTGTTTAAAATCATTAATTCTGCAATTGAGTGTCATGAATTAGTTGCATTAATTCCTTTTAATGTGCCTTACCATTTGACAGTATTATCCATTCCGTGTTGCTAGTCATTTGCATGTAATCAATTCTTAACTAAAACTTTAAATATTTATAACTCACTTAGTAGTGATAACTGATTATACTTCTAATTGTTTAATTTTTAAGAAATATTTTAACAAACCAGTTAATTTATAAGAATTATGGAGCCATGGTTTATGATGCTTATTAATGTAATAGGTACTGCTTAGCTTACACTATTTACTATTATCTGTATAATCCAGTCTAAATGTATAGCCTATTGTATAAAACTAACCTGATTTATTAATCTTCAAAATAGTAAATTATCTTTATTTTTCAGCATATTAATATTTTCCATCATATTTAATCCTTTAAGATCATTTCAATTAATATTAATTTAATATACAATTTCCGGTAGTCTAGTAGAAATAAAAAAATTCAACTATACTCTAACTCATTAATTATTAAATCAATACTTACGAGATTTCACCAAATGGCGTAAATGCCTCACGCAGCTGTTGAGTTTCGATTTCTGAACTTAGATCTCCAACAAAAATATGAAATTGTTCTGCAAAGAAAGACAAAGAGAAGAATCAAAACAATGTAGCAATCGTATTAAATATAAATGTACAAAATAAGCTTAGCAATACAATATACTCATATGCTTTTTTTTTCTTTCTATTTCTCATTAAGAGAACTTTGATAATACGCTATGCCTTCATCCTAAAGCCCCCTTAAGTTTGCTTAAAGACCATAAATTCACAATGAGATGTGGTAAAAACAAATAATAGACAAAATAGTGTTACGGTATAAAGATGAAAATATTAATAAGTCTTATGCTTGTAGCCTTACCAGGAAAATAGGATTCACCAATGAATATCCTTTTTGTAAATGAAAACATCAAATCAAATGCAATACACATTCCCAAACTAATGTAGAATCATGGATGAGAATGGAACATTAGAATGGGTACAAGATCTACGATATATTTGAAAGATTTGTGCCAAGTGCATGGTACTTCCAACTTCTTAGAAGGTTTCTTCTGGAGCATTCCCTGAACCAAAATTTACAAGAAAAAATCCACAATAATCATGGATACTAATCGAAATCTATTGTTACCGCTTAGAGAGTGAAAATGATCGGATTACGACACGAAATGAGTTTTTATTACAGTTGGTAGCTTGGAAACTGTAGCCGTGTCAAAAATGGAAAAGTGATCAAAAAGGAAGTTCAGTTCATGTTAAATTTTTGCAGCTCCGCAAAAGTGGTACATAGGGAGACTCAAAAGGAGGTAGATTGGAAACTCATAGCAAAGAGCTCATATTACCTTCTGGATGAACTCAAAGTATGATGACATTAGCCAGGTGATCGATAAAATCGGCGACAACATTGCGATATTGACCACAAACAGGAAAAAGTTATTAGGATTACAAGGACAATATACACGCAGAGAAGGAATATGATCACCTCAAACATGTTTCAAGAGCAAAATGTTATTTTTGTATGGTGACCATGTAACATGTTTGTCACTAAAATGTTATTTTATCGTCAAATATAACCTACTTGCCGAAATCAGATACATGATTTCCGAGAATATAACATGGTTGCGAAAACCATGTTACATGGTCACCACCCAAAAATAACATTTTGCTCTTAAAACATGTTTGAGGTGATCATATTCCTCCTCTGGGTGTAGTAAGAAGAAGAAGGCGATGGCGGTGGCACAAGATGATCTAAACGACTCCTTCAAATCCCATGAGAAACGGAAAGAGAATTAGATCCCCGAAAAACAGAACTCTCATATGTCTGTAAAAAAACAAATTGGTTTCCAGTACACTGCAAATGTCAAGTACTGCCTCCAGTATAGTCTCAAATAAGTCAATGTGACCATTTTCGGCGTAACAATCTTCACGGAAGAGTATGATGAATGTCGAGGAGTGTATGGTTCATACACCAACGTAGCTTAAAACTCCTACAGGGAAGAGCTCAGTTATGCAGTGATCTAACAAAGTAGCGCACCTGTCAAAATATTTAAATACCAGAAGGAAGTCACAAAAACCTGATGATAGTGAAGAGGTACCAATAGTCTAGCTAGTAAGCCACGAATTTCAAAGAGACTTCCTTATGCTGAGACTTGCTCGGCAGGCTGTAATTAAGACACTTCTGCATTCAATCACTTCTCATAACATAGAAGAGCGAATTACTGGGCTACGTGAAATTGATTCTTTAAAGGGTTTCACACGCAATGTAATATATCACTCTGACTCGGCTATAAGACGGATGTGTGTTAACATTGAGTCCAACTTAGAATCAGGCAGCACTCATTGATAATAGAAATGGACAAAATAACACAACCCATAAAAAAATCATGAACGGCGTGGTACCCCCGCGAATGATTTAGTACCTTTCGTATATACAGTTTTGATCCGATATCAGACAACAGTTTTTAATATTTTGAGAAAGTCTTAAAATAAACTTCTAATGGTCTTTCGCAAATTTGGCAAAACAGACAATTTCATGCGGCAAGAAAATCTCAATTTTGTCAAAAACACGGTTTTCTTAAATTTCAATAATGTTTTGATCGAAAAAAGCATGCGATTCTATATTAGAGGTGTGCGCGTGAGTGAAATTTCACTCGCACGCACATTCAAGAAGTCAAATATTTATTCACGCACGCTCACGCACAATACGTGTGGTAGCCAATCCCACTCACGCACATTCACGAAATGAAAACCAGTACTCACGCACGAACTACTTTTATAGACTCACGTTCACGCACGATTCACGACAATTTACGTGACTCACGACAAATTCACGAGACTCATGACATTTTCCAACCGGGAATGAGCAAGGTAACAAAATTCATAAATAAAATATAGTTCGACAGCTAAATCAATTTCAGATAACATACGAGTAAGAATTAAATCTTGATTTTTTTTCGTGAGCGTGATTTTGCAGAAATTTTATTCATACACATTCACGAACCGATTTTATTACTCACGCACACTCACGCACAACATATTAATTTTAGTCCCATTCACGCACATTCACGAGAGTTGTTTTGGATTTTATTCACGTCTCACGTGATTCACGCGTGAATCACGCGTGTCACGACAATTTCGTGTCACGCGCACACCTCTATTCTATATTACCCTTCCACATGAACACTATCAAGATAAGAAGTTATCGATCTTGTACTAAAATAATACGAACCATTACAGTCACGGTTGAAACTTGAGAAAATCTTACCAAGAACTGCCAAAAATATTATTTTGCAAAAATTTATTTCTTCCTAATGTTTTGTCAAAATTGTTTTCTGGCTGATGATGTTATGCTTCTTTTGCAAAATCTTTCAAAATTTTATGTCAATAGCAAATTTTGTCAAAAATTTATTTCTATAGATAATTTTATTTCTATAGAAAATTTTGTCAACATTTTATTTTTATAGAAAATTTTCTCAAAAATTTATTTCTATAGAAAAATTTTGTCAACATTTTATTTTTATAGAAAATTTTCTCAAAAATTTATTTCTATAGAAAAATTTGTCAAAATTTTATTTTTATAGAAAATTTTGTCAAAATTTTATTTTTATAGAAAATTTTGTTAAAATTTTATTTCTATAGAAAATTTTGTCTAGATTTTATTTCTATAGAAAATTTTGTCAACATTTTATTCCTATTGAGCATTTTGTCAAAATTGTATTTCTATAGAAAATTTTGTCTATAGAAAATTTTGTAATTTTTTTTTCAATAGGAAATTTTTCAAAATTTTATTTTTATAGAAAATTTTGTCAAAGTTTTATTCTATAGAAAATTTATCAATTACCTTGAATTCTATCAATATACCAAACAGTAAAAAGAACTACCATTTTTGGAAGAATTCTACCAACTGTAGCAACCGTGATTACAATACTACGGTAGTCTTGGTATGCGGGTATAAAACTAACAACAGAAAATATTTAAAATTAAGGAGTTGAGAAACAAAATTTTATTTTTTTTAAATTCAGTCTAATGGAGCTCTTGACAATAATCTTCCAATGGAATTTTTGTTGAAATTTAGTGAAAAGTAATTTTTCGCTTAAAAATACCTTTTTGTACTTTCTTAAAAATTGTGTTTTCCATCCCTGTTCAAAATGATCCGTTCTCAGAACAGACGGTGTCAATCTAACAACGATAAAATGACACCAAAACAACCAGCGTTCATATCTAAAAACGTAATGGTTACGGATTAATACAAAAAAATCCTCTACCGTGACTCGAACCTGGATTGTGTACTCCATATGCGTTAAGAGTTGCCTTAGCACATTGAACCACCGCAGGAGTTGCTAAAAAAACGTCTAGCTAATACTTTAAGACTTTTCATGGCCAAAACAAAAGTCGTTCATGAAATCGTGAACACTCATGGACGAAACCGTGAATATTAGTGAATGTTTCCCTTTCATTTTGTTACAGTCCGTTCATGATTTTGGAACGAAATTGTTTCTATTAGTTTGAGTATTAAAATTAAGAACTGCAACTGTATCTAACCCAATCTAGTAAGATTGGGTTTAAAGTTTGAAACTGAATGTATTTTGAAGGTTTTTTTGTGTACATATTAAAGGATTGAACATAGCTAAAGAATGGAATACAAAGATTAAAACCTGGACCTGAAAAAGGAATTTTTGTTTCTCTTTTGGTGCTCTTCACAAAGTTGTATTTTTAATGATAGGAAAGGCTGCTATTGGAGAGGATTATCGCGAAGGGTCTATTAAGAAAAGCACCGAAGATAAGTCACAAGGTAAACAATTGGAACCGAAGGAAGGTGCGAGAATCAAAGAATCCCAAGAAGGTAATCTATAGGGGGAAGTTATTCAAACTAAAGGAGAGAAGCGGCAACCAACAGAACTTAAGGACAACGAGCAACAAGCTAACTGGATTAAATCATGCAAACTATCAATCGATTTATGATTATGATAAAATAGGAAATATACAAAGGGATTAACAAGGTCAAATGCTTAATTAAAGGGACTAAAGCGTTGTCCTTGTTTCCATGGGCAAGCAAACGCGGTTCCCAATCATTCACTTTTCTCATGCCAATTGACCATTCTCACCCTAACTCCATTCCAATTACCCAACTTATATTGCAACAACTACAATGATTCCTATTTCCTATGACTGTGGAACCATTCTAATGCATATGTAGTTATTTATATTCGTGTGTAAACATTATGTAGTATATTTTATGGATATGTATGTACATTTATATAAGTGTTTGTTAGAGTTACGGTAAAAGTATCTCTTCTCCCAGTAGTCATAAACATTTGTATGAATAGTTATATGTAGGTTTATGCGTACACACACACTTATACATAGACAATAAACAAGTATGTCATGCATGCTTTCATTTCCACAGACTCATAGCAGAGTATTCACACAAAAGGGTATCCCAATTGGTGATTGGTGCGTTACTAGAAACTTCAGAAGACCACTTAATAGGAAATTCGTAGAATTCGTTGCAGAGAAAAACTATTTCCAAAAAGTAGAAATGCTGGCCAGTAAGGTAATGAATGGTATCATAGTTTTCTCAAGAGCCTATTCAATTTATATCAAATGTCCATGGTCAATGATTGTAGAAGATGAGGAAGTATGAAGAAAAAAAAAACAGAAAAGCTGCAAGGCCGTAAATGTGAAATATGAAAATTGGCATGATTTTTTGTAGAAATAACACACGATATAAGTAGAAAATGATGCTGAAGAATTAATGGAGAAATTGATGAAAGTGTCCAGAAAATTTTAACAATTTTGATTACTTTTCATTAAAGGGGTAAAAATATTAAAATTCAATGATCTATGTGTTGAACACTGCTTTCAATTACTCAGTTCACTTAAATTCAAATTTTATATTTTCTTTTGGACTTCTGATTAGAGGTGTGCACCTGAGTAATAGTTTACTCACGCTCACGCACACTCACGACTGAAAAATCATAGTCACGCACGATATTTTTTGGTAGGACTCACGCACACTCACGAAAAGAAAATTTGTACTCACACACACTCATGCACGAAAACGTCGTAACTCACAAAGAATATCGTGACTCACGAATAATTTTATGATTAATTTATCTTACCGAAGTGCCTTAAAACATGAGCATTATTAAAATCGAGAGTGTTATTAAACTCTTAACATCCCAGGTGTCACTAAAATTGTAAATGAATTTAACTCTTAAGCGTTTTATGTTGGTGAGCAGGAATATTTTCGTGAGTGTAATTCGTTACTCACGCACACTCACGAAGATATTATTTTCGTGACTCACGCTTACGCACGACATTTTGGTTTGTTAATCACGTTCACGCACACTCACGCTGTTGTCATGAGCGTGACTCACGACTCACGCACGAATCACGAAAATTTTCGTGAGTCACGACAATTTCGTGTCACGTGCACACCTACTTCTGATATGATCACTTGTATAATTCTTAATGAAACACCAGGCACAGCCACTCTTCGTTTCTTTACAAAATAGCGGATCAGTAAAAAACAAGTATATACGGCCGTAAGTTCGGCCAGGCCGAATCTTATGTACCCTCCACCATGGATTGCGTAGAAACTTCTACGAAAGACTGTCATCCACAATCGAATTACTTGGGTTGCGGTAAAGCTTGCCAATGGCAAGGTATCTTAAAACCTCCTAACACCGTCTTATAAATTGTAAGTAAGTCCATACGTGGCATATATTAAATTATAAAAAAACCGATTAAATACGTATATAATTCAGTTTGACAAAATTTTCTATAGAAATAAAATTTTGATAAAATTTTCTATAGAAAATAAATTTGGACAAAATTTTTTATAGAAATAAAATTTTGACAAAATTTCCTATAGAAATAAAGTTTTGACAATATTTTCTATAGAAATGAAATTTTAACAACATTTTCTACAGAAATAAAATTTTAACAAAATTTTCTATAGAAATAAAATATTGACAAAATTTTCTATAGGAATAAAATTTTGACAAAATTTTCTATATATATAATAAAATTTTGTTAGATTATTTTTGGCTCGAGTGGCAACTATGATTATGAACCGATATGGACCAATTTTTGTGTGATTGGGGATCGGCTATATATAACTATAGACTGCTATGGACCAATTTTGGTATGGTTGTTAGCGGCCATATACTAACACCGGGTTCCAAATTTGAACCGGATCGGATGAATTTTGCTCCTCCAAGAGGCTCCGGTGGTCAAATCTTGAGAACGGTTTATATGGGGGCTATATTTAATTATGGCCTGATATGGACCAATTTTGTCATGATTGTTAGATACCATATTCCAAGCATCCATGCAAAAATTGGTCCACATCGGGCCATAATTATATATAGCCTCCATATAAACCGATCCGCAAGCCAAATCTGCCGATCGGTTTATATGGAGGCTATATATAATTATGGCCCGATGTGGACCAATTTTTGCATGGATGCTAGAGACCATATACCAACACCATGTACCAAATTTCAGCCGGATCGGATGAAATATGCTCCGCAAGCCAAATCTGGGGTCGGTTTATATGGAGGCTATATATAATTATGGCCCGATGTGGACCAACTTTTGCATGGATGCTAGAGACCATATACCAACATCATGTACCAAATTTCAGCCGGATCGGATGAAGTATGCTTCTCTTAGAGGCTCCGCAAGCCAAATCTGGGGATCGGTTTATATGGAGGCTATATATAATTATGGCCCGATGTGGACAAATTTTTGCATGCATGCTAGAGACCATATACCAACACCATGTACCAAATTTATATGGGGGCTATATTTAATTATGGACTGATATGGACCAATTTTGTCATGATTGTTAGATACCATATTCCAAGCATCCATGCAAAAATTGGTCCACATCGGGCCATAATTATATATAGCCTCCATATAAACCGATCCGCAAGCCAAATCTGCGGATCGGTTTATATGGAGGCTATATATAATTATGGCCCGATGTGGACCAATTTTTGCATGGTCATTAGAGACCATATACTAACACCATGTACCAAATTTTAGCCGGATCGGATGAAATATGCTCCGCAAGCCAAATCGGGGGAACGGTTTATATGGGGCCTATATATAATTATAGACCGATGTGGACCAATTTTTGCATAGTTGTTAGAGGCCATATACTAACACCATGTACCAAATTTCAGCCGGATCGGTTGAAATTTTCGTCTCTTAGAGGCTCCGCAAGCCAAATCTGGGGATCGGTTTATATGGAGACTATATATAATTATGGCCCGATGTGGACCAATTTTTGCATGGTTGTTAGAGACCATATACCAACACCATGTACCAAATTTCAGCCGGATCGACTTAGATATGCTTCTCTTAGAGGCTCCACAAGCCAAATCTGGGGGTCCGTTTATATGTGGGCTATACGTAAAAGTGGACCGATATGGCCCATTTGCAATACCATCCGACTATCCGATCAATAACAACTACTTGTGCCAAGTTTCAAGTCGATAGCTTGTTTCGTTCGGAAGTTTGCGTGATTTCAACAGATGGACGGACGGACGACTCAGAATTTCACCACGACCCAGAATATATATACTTTTTGGGGTCTTAGAGCAATATTTCGATGTGTTACAAACGGAGTGAGAAAGTTAATATACCCCATCCTATGGTGGAGGGTATAATAATATGTTTCACTTCCATTTCATTATTTATGTTTTCCAAAGCTACCTTGTTTGGTAATTAAATCAAATCCATCTCAGACATTCATTGCAAACTAAATCGTGTTTTGGTTCTCGTATAAATATAATCAACCCTTAATTGACACCCTATACATGAAGATTAAAGTTTCACCAAGAACATAACTTCCTTCCTGAATAGTGCTAATTATTTAAGGTTAAGGATTTAAGTAAAAGCAACATCAGCAACATTCTTTTGCCATAGCTGTCTTCGATGTCCTTGCACAAACCCGCACACACACACACATACATGAGCTCAAATATACAAACGACCACGCATTCTTATAATCTTCACCATACACATCTCATACACACACACACCCACAAACATTTGGGTAATTTTGTATTTATGAGTATGATGTTCGTTTGTGTAAGTTTCTCTACACATAACTACATACAAAACAGAAGGAATTGGTGAAAATTTGTAAAACAAACAGAAATTAATATATCCTTGTCGCGACTTAAATATAGACAAAAAGAGCTTAATAAATGTAAATTGAATGGTTGGCAAGCAAACAACATTACATTAATAAAAACGCCCGCACATACTCTGCACATACACTCATACATGCATACATATACATACAATCTCATCTCATTAATACTCACATGAATATGCATATATGTATATATAGGCATAAACAAACACACTTCTCACTCCTTTCATTTCGAGAGGATTGGAAAGTATTGGAATATAAGAACCAAACAAACACAAAAAAAGACTACGATTAACTACTCCTGTCGAAGACACATGTCTGCCAGTGTAATTAATAAGAGCAGGATGGGTGCCAATGAACAAAAACTTATTATTATTTGTTCAGAAACAATAAATGGCAACAATGCATACATATACACACGCACTCTTAAATAACTGTGTGTTAACATGGACATAAATATGGTTGTAGGCCGACTCAAGGGTATTCATTAGTATGAAGAGATAAATAATAACAAGACAAAGTATTTCCTTGGCCAATTATGACAGATGGCTTCGGAATATATTTTAAAATTTTATATCTTCATATAAACACTAATAAAACATATACGCAACCGGAGATATTGCTACATTCAAAAAAAAAAGTAAACTCTCTATTTCAATAAAGCCAATTTAACTTTTAGATCATGGAATTATTCTGTTTGGAGAAAATTTGCTGTACTGTAATAATTTTTTGGGTAATTTAGTTAAATGAACTAAAAAACGGGAAAAAATTATACACAATTTAAGCCAAGATTTACTAAATTCATATATCTTACAACATAGTTCATTATTCCTTTAAATTTGTAAATTTTACTACAAATGCGTCCATCATGAACTTCCTACACGCTCACAAAAAATCGCTTCTGTAACATATACTCCCAAACATATTTTGCTTCAAGCATATATATTTTTGAGTATTACCCAAACATTTATATGTTTGATCTCTACCAATATATAATATGTTTGAAAGCATATTGGTCTAAACAATATATGTTTGGGTAGTCTAAGTTCCAAACATTTTGTATTTTTGCATCCAAATTCAATAATGTTGTCTTCCAAAAAACAATATGTTATTATGTGAACATATAATATGTTTGGAAGCATTTTGCACCCAAAAATATTATATGCTTAAAAAAAATTCTCCCAAACAATATTGTGCTCAAAATTTTATTTATTTATTTATATATTTACAATCATAATGAATTATGAAAATAAACAGGTAATATAGGTGCTAACAACATAGGTTTTCGACCTGAATGCTCAAAATTTTGTTTCTGCCCAGTTGTATATTCCCCGACATCTTTCTCACTTCCACGAGATTTTTTAGTTCTTAGCACCTTTTTCTGTAATACAAACATTGTAGAAGAAATTATTCAATTTTGTTTTTTATTTTTTTTTTTTTATTTTAATTTTACCTTTTGCCGGACGGGGATTCGAACAGCGGACCACACAGTTTGTAAGGATCAAAGAAGTAGCTGATCAATTGCCCAAGGAAAAATAAAATGTTAATTTTGTAATAACAAGCAACAACCACCAACTTAATTCAATATCGCTCCCTGTTAAATAGCGCTCCAAGCTACTAAACACATATATGTTTATAGGCTATTTCTAAATTAATATATGTTTGCATCCAAGCATATTATATTAACAAACATATTATGTCCCAAACATAATATGGTCTAACATATTAACATATATGTCCCAAACATGTTATGCTAGTTTATGAACATTATATGCTTGCACTCAAAAATATTGTGTTTAAAAATTTGTGTTCCAAACATATAATGTTTATAGCCAAACATATGAAAAACAGTCTTTTTCAACCGTGTATGTCACTAAAGACATTCTTGCAATTTTGAACTCAAATTTTTTCCTTCAAATCACAAAATTTTCTTTTAACAAATAAAAAAAATCTATTTAGGTCTAATAAATTTTCTTGCATTTGTCGAAAAATATTTACTTATTTTTATGATATTGGCGTGATGCTGTTTAGTTATAATACTGTTTAGTTATAATTTTCTAAAAATATTCAAAAATTTCTAAAATCAACCAAAAGTTTTCTTATGTTACTGGTGGGTTCACTGTTTTTTCAGAGCTCTATAAAATTAAAATGAGGATACAGACCTCATCGAATTTTCATACTTTTTTGCAATACACTAACAAAGCTATTTACGAATAAATAAATGAAAGTTTCGAAATCCAATACTTCGAAGTAAAAAATATTTTCTTAATTTCAATACAAAATCCATAAAATAATTCTCAGCCTATATCTCAAGGATTTTTAACTTCAATCCGAAGAGTCTATACCTTATTTATTTAAAAGTTAAAGCAAGCAATTTTTTCTTTACGTCAAAGCAAATTTCAAAAATTCGTAAAATGTCAATTTAAAAGAGATTTTTTTCTTAAATTCGTTCCTCGTTCAAATCCTCTCTTCTTTGGCTGAGATTCCATACTAAATTCATTAGACAGAAAAACATATTTAATCGTTTTAATAACGAAATAAATGTATCCTATTAATTTTCAATCGAAATTGCTTCATTTAGATGATTGATAATATCAATCATCGACGAGAATTAAAAAAATAATTTATCCAATTAAAAATTTAATTTATTCTTGTAATTTTTATAAGGATAAAAAACTTGATTCCACAAATAAACTTTTAATTATTTTTTTTTTTGCAATTCAATTACAATTTTAATTAAAAAACAAGTAAGTAAAGTCTAAAGTCGGGCGGGGCCGACTATATTATACCCTTCACCCCTATGTAGGCCAAAATTTGTGTTACCATCTCAACTACTTCACATTTCAAGGAAGCTATATAAAGGAGACAATTTTTTTACTTCTACAAAATCTCTAGAATTAAAATTTAAATCGGCTGATGATATCCAGTTAATTGGAGGAAACTTCCAATATGGTAGACTGTGTAACAGTCTACCATATTTCCCCAACTCTGGTGTACGTATATATGGGAGCTATATATAATCTGAACCGATTTTGACTAAATTTGACATGTATAGTTAGAATAATAATTCTGCTATCTATGCGAAATTTCACGTAAATGGGAGTATAACTTTGGCCTCCCTGGTCATATGAGTGCAAATCGGACGGAAGATATATATGGGAGTCATATCTAAATCTGAACCGATTTCAACCAAATTTGGCACAATTACCGATACTACTAAATGTACTCCTTGTGCAAAATTTGAAGCAAATCACGGCAAAACCCTGGATTTTTAGGCCATATAAGTTCAAATCGGACGAAAGATATATATGGGAGCTATATCTAAATCTGAATCGATTTTGACCATATTTGGCACATACAATAGTATCGTTAAAAGTACCGCTTGTGCAAAATTTGAAGTAAGTCAGGGCAAAACTCTGGCTTTTGAGACCATATAAGTCCAAATCGGGCGAAAGATATATATGTGAGATATATCTAGATCTGAACCGATTTTAACAAAATTTGACACACTTAACGATACTATTAAACGTACCCCTTGTGCAAAATTTGAAGCAAATCCCGGCAAAACTCTGGCTTTTGTGGCCATATAAGTTCAAATCGGACGAAAGATATATATGGGAGCTATATCTAAATTTGAACCGATTTCAATCAAATTTACGAAGCATTGATAGAATGTCAATTCTACTGTCTGTGCAAAATTTCACGAAGATCTGTAGTAAACTTTGGCCTCTGTGGTCATATGAGTCTAAATCGGACGAAAGATATATATGGGAGCTATAATTAAATCTGAACCGATTTGGCTGATATTTTGCAAGATTTTCGAGATTCATAAAATATTTGGATGTACGGTATTTCAAGCAAATCGGTTGATAACACGCTAACTATGACCAAATCGGGTATAAATATATATATAGCAGCTATATCTAAATCTGAACCGATTTTTTTCAAAACCAATAGCGATTGTCTCTGTCCCAAGAAACGGCCCTATGCCAAATTTGAGGACGATCGGACTTAAATTGCGAGCTGTACTTTGTGCACAAAATTACATATACAGACAGACGGACGGACAGACAGACGGACATCGCTAAATCGACTCAGAATTTAATTCTAAGCCGATCGGTATACTAAAAGATGGGTCTATGACCACTATTTCTTGGCGTTACATACAAATGCACAAACTTATTGTACCCTGTACCACAGTAGTGGTGAAGGGTATAACAAGTATATACGGCCGTAAGTTCGGCCAGGCCGAATCTCATGTATCCTCCACCATGGATTGCGTAGAAACTTCTACGAAAGACTGTCATCCACAATCGAATTACTTGGGTTGTGGTATCTTAAAACTTCTTAACATCGTTTTCTAAATTGTGAGTTAGTCCATACGTGGTAGAGAGCCAGAATTGAAATATGGGGGTCACTTTTATGGGGGCTATATACAATTATGAAATTGGTATGGACCAATTTTTGTGTGATTGGGGATCGATTTATCTGAGGGCTATATATAACTATAGACCGATATGGATCTAGTTAGGCATGGTTGTTAACGGCCACCGTGATGCAATTGTTAGCATGCCCGCCTTGTATAACCAAGGTCGTGGGTTCGATTCCTGCTTCGACCGAACACCAAAAAGTTTTTCAGCGGTGGATTATCCCACCTCAGTAATGCTGGTGACATTTCTGAGGGTTTCAAAGCTTCTCTAAGTGGTTTCACTGGAATGTGGAACGCCGTTCGGTCTCGGCTATAAAAAGGAGGTCCCTTGTCATTGAGCTTAACACTGAATCGAGCATCACTCAGTGATAAGAGAGAAGTTCACCAATGTGGTATCACAATGGACTGAATAGTCTAAGTGAGTCTGATACATCGGGCTGCCACCTAACCTAACCTAACGGCCACATACTAGCACAATGTACCAAATTTCAACTGACTCGGATGAAATTTGCTCCTCCAAAACCAAATCTCGGAATGGGTTTATATGGGGGCTATATATGATTATGGACTGATATGGACCACTTTTGGCATGGTTGTATACTACCACCACGTACCAAATTTCAACCAGATCGGATGAATTTTGCTTCTCCAAAAGGCACCGGAGGACAAATCTGGGGATCGGTTTATATGGGAGCTATATATAATTATGGACCGATTTCGACCAATTTTTGCATGGGTGTCTGAGGCCATATATTAACACCACGTACCAAATTTCAACTGAATCAGATGAATTTTTCTCTTCCAAGGGGCTCCAGAGGTCAAATCGGGGGATCGGTTTATATGGGGGCTATATATAATTATGACCGATTTTGACCAATTTGTGCATGGTTATTAGAGACCATATACTAACACCATGTAACAAATTTCAGCGGGATCGGATTAAAATTGCTCCTCTTAGAGGCTCCGCAAGCCAAATCGGGGGATCGGTTTATATGGGGCCTATATATAATTATAGACCGATGTGGACCAATTTTTGCATAGTTGTTGGAGACCATATACTAACACCATGTACGAAATTTCAGCCGGATCGGATGAAATGTGCTTCTCTTAGAGTCCCCGCAGGCCAATTTGGGGATCGGTTTATATGGGAGCTATATATAATTATGGACCGATGTGAACCAATTTTTGCATGGTTGTTAAATATCATATGCTGACACCATATATCAAATTTCAGCTGGATCGGATGAAATTTTCTTCTCTTAGAGTCCCCGCAAGCCAAATTAGAGTCCCCGCAAGCCAAAGAGGACCGATATGGCCCACTTGCTACACCATGCGACCTACAACAATAACAACTATTTATGCCAAGTTTCATGTCAATAGCTTGTTTCGTTCAGAAGTTAGCGTGATTTCAACAGACGGACGGACGGACATGCTCAGATCGACTCAGAATTTCACCACGACCCAGAATACATATACTTTATGGGGGTCTTAGAGCAATATTTCGATGTGTTACAAACGGAATGACAAAGTTAATATACCCCAATCCTATGGTGGAGGGTATAATAAATATTGTTGATATTTTTTCTGTGTAGAATAAAAATATTATCATTGAAATTGGAGATACCAGGGACTAGTGTTGTCCTAAATCTTGGAGTTGATCCATTTTTAGGGTATATACAATGACTGAGCATGATTATTTTTGGAAACGAAAAGTCTTATACACCGAAAAAAAAAATCCGTAGTCAAAGTAATGCTAAATTAATTTATTTTTATTGCAAAAAAATTATTTGTTTGTAGTTAAATTTTATTATTTTTTTCCGAAATTTTCCACAGTCCGATGAAATGTTCCTTTTTAAGTATAGCTCAAAAATATTATGAACTAAACGTGAGGATAAAATTCAATACACATAAGTTCAATATGAACTAAAGCAAAAGAACATTTTTATAAGATTCCCAAAAATAGTAAGAATGAGCTACTGTATGGTTAAAATGGTCATGATTTGGCACCAATGCTTTTTTTTCTTTAGTTCATTTTACTGCAGTTAAAAAGTGCAACAGGGCATTACATTTTCCGAATTTTAACAATAATAATTTTTATACAACTATAAGTAACAAAGAAAACTTTAATTTAGCTTTAATTGAAATTTTGTGGGGAAATCCATTTATCATAATTTGTTTTCTACGTCCATCTGTCAGTCTGACTTTTAGCATTACTCATAGAAAAACACTTTTTGTTTGGTTTCAATCAAGAAATTGATATTTGATACTTCTTGATTTATTTGAAAAATGGTCACATGTTTTCGGGTTGGTTTGTGACTTATGCTCTTATCGAATTTGTGCTTAAAAACATCAATTTTGTTATATATAATTTTTTTTTTTTTTAATTTTTATATTGTGTTTTTTTTTACTTTTGTACAATAATTGGGCCAACCACACATTTAAAAACCCCCTATTAATTGGCCAATATTTCAGCCATATTTATTAAAAAAAAAAAAACATTTTTATTAGTCATTTGTATCAATCGAAAAAAAAAAAACCAAAAAAATGCATAAAGGAAAAATCAGAAAAATGTCATATTTGCTTTCTTTTGTGTTGTTACAACAATTCATTCTGTTAAATAAGCGAAGCGTTACAAAAGTCATACGACGAATGAAGTCTGATTGTCTGAATGTCTGTCCTTGTTTCAGTAGACAACAGAATCAACCAGAAACGAAAATATTAATCAACAACTTTATGGTTGCAAAAATCTCGAACAATCACCGCGAACAAATGCATATTTAAATAGCAATGTGTACATAACAATGTCTACGATGGATGGATATGCGCATGCAATATGTAAATCTAGTCAGTGACGTCGCTAATGGTAATCAATGATATTTATGAACTACAATTTCAGAGAATATTTTATTTTATAATGAGAGCAATTTTGATCAAATGAAAGGTGTGAAGGTTTTAAATTCATCATTTACAATGGGGGGCAAAATGAAATAAATTTCTATGGCATGGGTATGGCTTAAATTAAAATCTAGTCGGGGCCATGCATTAATTCTCTACGATTTTGGTTGAGCGAAAAAAAGTCCATATTAATAAAATTCTAAATTATGATACATCATAAAAACTATAATAACACTGAAAAAGGCCTGCCCGGATCCAAAGATTTTACACTAATGTTTGTGATATTGATTTGAGCCAAAGATGCGGAGGAGTAAGGATACTTTTAATACACAATTCTCTTTTAAATTTGAATTTCGCATACTTGATAATGGGAAACAAATTTTACATCATTGGTTTTTTCGATATTTCTCTTCATGTTTTATCAAAGTCCTTTACAAACGTGATAATGAAAATTTAAATTTCCATATACAGAATTGACTTAAAGTAAAAATTATGCTATTTTTCAAGTAAAGCTTTTTAAAATAAAGTGTTGAAAAATATCTCCTATTTTTGAATGTTTTTTGTCGATATGCAAACATTCTCATTAATTTTGAAGAAATTTTCAGCGTTATTAAAGCCTAGCGGACCTTAGTCAAATAATTTTTCATTTCTTCTAAGGATACCCATTTTTAAGTCGAATCACTTAATTATAAGGACAAAATGACTTCAACGAAAAGTTTATAAACTTTTAGACAAGGAAAAAAACATTATATCAGAAAAATTAGTCTTCTATTCTAAACAACAAACTCATTCGTATTTGAGGTCAACAAGTCTTTGGCCTCACAACAATATTTTCTTCACTGAAGGCTCAGAAATAAAACTTGAAACACGACTGAGTCAATATTAAGACGCGATCTTGAGTGAATTTAAGCAAGACTGCTCAGAAATAGTCAACACAAATATGAGAAACGGAAATCTGCAAAGAAAGCCTTTAGGATGATAGCGGAGGTTAGCAACATTGAGAACAGAGGTAGAATTTTTCCTAAAAATTTGATAATTTGGAGACCCATAAAATGATATGCGATAAACAGACAATGCCTTTTGTAGAAAGATCTACTGGGTCTCTTTTCTGAGCAGAGAAATTGAAAGGATTGAAAACCGGAGATTTTGGTGGCCATTGTGCGATAGAAATGAAGCGGGGAATTTCAGTCTTGGTTGACGAGTGCTGAGTGCGATTGTGCAGTAATCAGCTGGAATGTCCACACTGAAAACAAAGCATACCCGGTTCCAAAGATTTTGTCTTTACTTTAACAATTTTGGTATCGATTCCGAGCCAAAGAAGCGGAGAATACAAGTAAGGATACTTTTAAGACACAATTCTCTTTTAAATTTGGGTTTGGTGTACTTGATTTTATGATGCATATTTTAATTTTTCAGTTTTTCAGCTTTTTGTTTTAATATGCTTTCAAAGTTCTTTCAAAACAAGTTAACGACATCTTTATTTTCCAAATTCAGATTCGACTTCCAGTAGAAATTATGCTATGTTCAAGTAAAAAACGTCTTTAAAATAAAGTGTTGAAAAACATGTCCTATTTTTTGAACGATTTTTTGCTTTGTTGTCAAGATGCAAAATGACTACTAATTTAAAGACAATTTCATTAATTTTAAAGAATTTTTCTGCATTATTACAGTCAAGTTGACCTTACCCCAAAAAATTTTTCTTTCTTGTTATGATACCCATTTTTAATTAAAATCACTTAATTATAAGGACAATAGGACTTCATTGAAAAGTTTATCGACTTTTGGACAAGGAATAAAACTTTTTGTTAGAGAAATGCGTCTACAATGCTAAGCAAAATTTGCATTCGTATTTTAAAGACATGAAATCTTTGGCCTCACGACAATATTTTTTTTTTCAGTGCATTATCTGCGACCGAAAAGTTTGAACTTCTCTCTTATCAATGAGTTCTGCCCGATTCTATGTTAAGCCCATTGAAAATGAACCTCCTTCTCCTCCTTCGCCAAATACGAACGCCTTTTTTTAGTGATCGGTCGAAACTGTTTATGTATGCAAGGCGAGCATACATCCCCTTATAAATTGCTCTATGTACCAAATATTGCTGAAATCGATCGCAAGATGTAGTGTCGCAAAATCTTGCAGGCTATAATATACAGTAAAACCTCCGAATGGTGGATACTGACGGTCGCCTAAATTTTGTCCACATTTGAGAGGTGTCCAGGTATGAGAGGTTAATTCTAATGTGTTAGGCATCCCCAGAAAACTTTCCGTGTTTGGACACTTAAAATTTTTAAAATATGAGTAATTGTTTAAAATTGTTTTATTGGGAGTTTCGTGATATTACATATTTTAACGACTGAAATAATCCTATTTGAACTCATAAAAAGTTTACTTTATTTTGACCTTCCCTTAAGGATTTTGATATTAATTCTGAGCCAAAGATGCGACTTCTTTAAAATAAAGACATTGTAGGGAGCTTTGTGCCTTTAAATCTAGGCTCCATAAAATTAAAATTAGGATGCACATCTCATTTACTGATTTTTATACCCTCCACCATAGGATGGGGTTATATTAACTTTGTCATTCCGTTTGTAACACATCGAAATATTGCTCTAAGACCCCATAAAGTATATATAATCTGGGTCGTGGTGAAATTCTGAGTCGATCTGAGCATGTCCGTCCGTCCGTCTGTTGAATTCACGCTAACTTCCGAACGAAACAAGCTATCGACTTGAAACTTGCACAAGTAGTTGTTATTGATGTAGGTCGGATGGTATTGCAAATGGGCCATATCGGTCCGCTTTTACGTATAGCCCCCATATAAACGGACCCCGAAATTTGGCTTGCGTTTGCTCTAAGAGAAGCAAATTTCATCCGATCCGCTTGAAATTTGCTACATGGTGTAAGTATATGGTCTCTAACAATCATGCAAAAATTTGTCCATATCGGTCAACTTTTACGTATAGCCCCCATATAAACGGACCCCCAAATTTGGCTTGCGATTGCTCTAAAAGAAGCAAATTTCATCCCATCAGGCTGAAATTTGGTACATGGTGTTGGTATATGGTCTCTAACAACCATGCCAAAATTGGTCCATATCGGTCTATAGTTATATACATCCGATTCCCAATCACACAAAAATTGGTCCATATCGGTTCATAATCATGGTTGCCACTCGAGCCAAAACTAATCTACCAAAATTTTATTTTTATAGAAAACATTGTCAAAATGTTATTTCTATAGAAAATTTTGTCAAAATTTTATTTCTATAGAAAATTTTGTCAAAATTTTATTTCTATAGATTTTTTTTTTAAATTTTATTTCTGTAGAAAATGTTGTCAAAATGTTACTTCTATAGAAAATGTTGTCAAAATTTTATTTTGTCAAAATTTTATTTCTATAGAAACTTTAAACTTAATTATATACGTATGGACTATGTGGTATATATTACGGTGTTAAGAAGTTTTAATATACCTTGCCATCGGCTTCAGTAGAAGTTTCTACGCAATCCATGGTGGAGCGTACATAAGCTTCGGCCTGGCCGAACTTACGGCCGTATATACTTGTTTATTCTCTTTTATTTTCGTTATATTAAAGTCATTCATGTACAAATAAATGTCATTACTATAAACCAAAATGAAATGTAAAAAGAAGGGTTTCGTAATTGCAAAAAAAAAAAAATTTACAACAAAGATGCAAAATCCTCAAAATAAATATCAGCATGGAGTTGAAGCTTTTTCATCTTTAATCTAAAGTTAACTTTGTGGGGGGACGCAAATTGAAAATTCGTGTCCTAAATTTAAGAAAACAATTTTTAAAGCAAAAATTATAAACTTTATTTTAAATAAAAATTGCTTATTTTTAAAGAAATTTGTCCATAACATTGCACAAATTGCGTGTCCTAAAATGTAGGTTTCATAATCTCTAATAATAGGTCAATATTTTTTTTTCAATGCGTATAAATTTTGTAGATGTTTTTTTTTATTTTCCAAAAAATCTGTTAGATTATTTTTCACTCGTGTGACCGATTTGATCGTAGTATCTATCTCATCTTGATATTTTCTACTCTTTATCATATGGTCCTATAGCACTTTATCACCACTAACTAAATCTTTGGAGAATATATGGTGTGTAATCATCTTCATTCGCTTGGAGCGTTCCTCCCCTCCCCCTTAGAGTGATTTCAACCATAGCCTTTGTAGAATCTAGAACATTTATCCCAAAAGGACTTTTGTGATATTTATCTTTTTTTTTTCGTTGTTGTGGCAAAAACCATGGCATTTAAATATGTACGAGAACCAGAACAATGAAAAGCTAAAATGCATATCTAAATAATATCATGGCACTTGATTCGTTTGCTTCGTTGCTTGGTTGCATTGCAATATGCTACAATTCATGTGAGAGCAAAGATGGATACGCTACTGCATATTGATTCATAAATTCATATGCAAACGCTGAAATCAGTTTATATACGCAAGTGAGAGTAGGTGTGAGAGGATGGGTGTCTGAATGTGCATATATGCCATGCAAGCAAAAGGAACATGTCGTGGTTTTTCATATGTATACACAATCAAAAGTTCGCAATCACATACAAGACACACATACCCATGTGTACACAACGGTGTATGGTATGTTCACATTACAAAGCCACACTCTGCGTTTAGTGTAAGTGTGTGTGTGCGACTGACATATTTGCATATGCGAGCGCTCTCAATGTAAGTGCGCGAGTAATAAATGTCAGCTGAATTGCAAAAACAAAGGAAATATGTAAAGTTTCATTTTTGGTTTATTTCTTGTTGTTGTTTTTCTTCTGTTTTTTTTGTTGTTCTCTTGTTATTGTAGGATGGATGGAGAACGAGGATTGCCCGGTATATTTTGGGATTAGGGAAAAAACAAATATTAATAATCGAAAATCGCATTATTGTTTCTCCCCCATTAACCCTTAAATGCGAACTGTATCTTTTAAGATACAACCAGAAAAAATCTTATGTATTAAAGTTTTGACCGAATTCGATGAAATCAAATTTGTTGCATTTAAAACATCATAATGCAATTTTAAAAACTATGTTTTTTCGGAAAATCTATGGTGCTTCTGTGTAATCTGAAAGCAAAGTTTAAAATTAAAATTTGTCCAAAAATTAAAAAAAAAAAAACTTATAAATTGGAAAATAATTAATGTTTACCAGAGATAAAACTATTGTTGGTAAAAAAATGTGTTTAGTGTAAAATATCTCTATTCTCTACTACAATAAAATTCTTTATTTGTAAACCAACACTTAGTTTAAAGCGTATTGTATCTTTTAAAATACAACCACTATTTTTGCAAAAAAAAAAAAAAACACACACACACACATACACAAATTTAAAAAAAAAAGTGCTATGTTCTATGGTAAACATTTTCCGTATTATATATTTTTTCGGAGAAACCGTTGTTCTTGTGCATTTCAGGGTTAACATGCGTTCGAACCAGTTCTTCAGTTTTCGACAAACATGGACCTCTCAATTTATTTTTTTACGCACGGGATTAAAAAGAAGTCATTATTCGATGCCAAGTCAGGACTACACTGTTAGAAAAATATGTTTTTCATATGTTCCGATATAAAAAAAATGTGTTTCGGGCACAATTTTTAAACACAATATATTTAAGTGCAAACATGTAATGTTCCTAAACTAACACTAAATGTTTGGGACACATATATTAATATGTTAGAATATATTATGTTTGGAGCATGAATGTTTCATAAAAATAATATGTGTGAATGTAAACATATATAAATTTAGAAATTTCGAATAAACATATATTTGTTGTGATATATTATTCAGAGGGTATAGAGAAATAAATAGAGACGGGAACCGGGAGGGTTGACGAAAGATATCAACATAACACAGCGAGAGAATCGAAAGAGAGCAATTTCTGTGAAACTGCTTGTATGTTGTTTCGGAAAACTGTTTTATAATAAGGCCAAAAATTTGATATGCTTAAGTCTAAATATTATTTAATTTGAATACTCATGTAAAGAGAATCGGAAGCGGGCATTAAGTTCGAGTTTTGCAGCTAAAACAATTGAAAAAGTTTATTTTCTTGAAAACGAATTATTAAAGAAAAGTAAAAGGTAAAACATTTCATTTTAGAACGATAATGCCAACCTAATACCGGCCTTAAGGGTAAAAATTAAATTATGTACAAAACACGATAAGTTTTAGATGCATTTAAAATGGTGTTAAATGCTAGTAAAAAACTGTTCACGCCTAACTAAATTTATGTGTATATTATAAAATTATTTATGTATGTTTATACTCGACTCCACGTTCTTCTTTTGTTAGATTGTTTGAATTCCTTCCAAAATTTCGAGCTTTTATACCAAAAACAGTTTTTGTTACAAAATTGTTATTTTTGCAATAAAAAATAATATTTTATCCAAAAGCTCAGTCCATTTCGTTTATATCAAGCACTGTTCTTTTCTGACTGTAAATCTTTAATAACATTTCGAAGTTTCATCGTAAAAATTTATTAAAAAAAAGGTGTTCGGTCGGACTATTGATAGAACCCAGGACCCTTTGCATGCAAGGCGGACATGCTAACCACTGCTCCACGTGGTCAACAAATATATGTTTCTGTTGAATAATGTTTTGTTTGCATCGGCTCGTGGGCGCTGCAAACTATGCTATATAAATGTAACTTATAGCGATAATTGTCTATTGGTAACTATAACAGCTACGTAGCCCAGTGGTAGTGTGTTGGCTTACAAATTGCATGGTTCCCGGTTCGATTCTCAGTCCAGGCGAAAGGTAAAATTTAAAAAAAAATTATAAAATTGAATAATTTCCTCAACATGATTTGTATTACAGAAAAAGGTGCCAAGAACTAAAAAATTTCGTGGAAGTGAAAATTATGTGAGGGAATGAGCACAATCTTCTTTGGGGAAAATTCTTCCAAGCATATAATATTTTTGGCTCAAAATGCTTCCAAACATATAATATGTTCACATAAATTAATATGTTTAATGTTTCGGCAGTATCCAATAATATATATGTTTCCTGCAAAATATGTTTGGAACATATGTCAGAGAAGCGACTTTTTTTGAGGGTGTATGTGACAGCGAATGACCCATCAAATCAATATTTGGAGTGCTCAAAAATGCAGTTGTTTGAGTCGATATACGAGAGCTCGCATTGACGTAGTGAAGAGTGATCCATCTTCGACAAATGGTTGTGTACCAGTCCCAATTTTTCTGCATTGTTCTAGTGCACTGAAAAAAAAGTAATGTCCGTTTCCAAAAATTGTGTCTTTACACTAATGATTGTGGTATTGATGGCGAGCGAAAGGAGCGGAGAATTGAACTAAGTATACATTTAAGACACAATTCCCTGTTGAATTTTAGTTTTGCGTACTTGATTCTAGGAAAAAAGTTTAATTTATTCAGTTTTATTCATGTGCTATCAAAGTCCCTTAAAAAGGTGTTAACAACAATTTAAATTTCCAAATTAATACTTCAAGTAGAAATTATGCTATACTTCAAGTAAAAACTTCTTTAAAAAAGGTGAAAATTTTTGAACGCCCTTTTGCTTTGTAGTCAAGATGCAAAAAATCAACAAATTTAAAGACGATTTCATTACTTTTGAAGATTTTTTCTGAATTATTAAATTCAGGTTGAATTTTTTCAAACAACATTTTCTTTCGTGTGAAGATACCCACTTATAAGTCGAATCACTTAACTAAAAGGACAAGTTGATGCCACTGAAAAGTATGTATTTGGCTCATCTTGAAACACCCATACAATCGACTGCTGTTGACTTTCGGGCTCATACAGGTAAACACGTAAATCCAGAATTCATCACCTGTCACGATGTCATAGACGTGTTTTGAAGGACCGCGATCATATTTCGGAGCATTTCTTTCGACCACTCGAGACGAGCTTGTTTTACGCGATTGACAAATTATGTTCACTATTTAATATCATTTTTTTTGGGCGATATGAATCTTTTAAGTTGATGTAAACACACACGGAGAAAAAAGACTGTTTTTCATATGTTTGGGTGTAAAAATTATATGGTTGGAACTCAAATTTTTTAACACAATATTTTTAAATACAAGCATATAATGTTCGTAAAATAGCATAACATGTTTGGGACATATATGTTAATATGTTAGAACATATTATGTTTGGGACATAAAATGTTTGTAAATATAATATGCTTAGATGCAATAATATATTAATACGGAAATAGCCTATAACCATATATGTGTTTAGAAAGAGAGACCTAGAGAGTATGTTATGTTTATTAAAATTTTTTACTACCAGTGTATGCCCTAAGGTGAAACATAGTATGTTTGAACAATACAAACAATATTTTGTTTAGACCAATCCTGAAAATATATATGCTTGAAGCAAAATGTGTTTGGGATATATGTTACAGAAGCGATTTTTTTTTGAGGGTGCACAAATAGCGCACGAATGCTAAAACGTTCATAGTATGTACATATAACCCCAAAAAATGTCAAGCTTTACCATAGAGCTGTCAGTTGGCAGATTGCAACATCAGGGTTGCCCTAAGCCCGAAATTAAAAAAGCAACCCTCGTAGTGGTTGATAACTGTGCCAATGATGGTGCTGGCATAAAAGGAAAACTTTTAGCATTGCTTGGTTTATTCGTTCAGAAACTGAACGTTTTCAGCTAAATGAAAACACACGCATTACCTTCACACTTCCACCACCAATCTTAGAGCATACTAAACACTAACAGCAACAACAACCACACTTTATTCTTCAAACTAACGATAATTCACAATCAAACGTAGATCCCCCTCTCTCTCTCTCTCACTCTTCTACATAGCCAGAGGTTGACTAAAGCCCCCCCCATAGAATTGCAACCAGCAACATACAACGAATAACTTGAAGAATCACAAGGATTAAGGCGAAAACTTACATTCATTGTATTCTACCATCGTACTAAAGGATACAGATGCTGATATCGGTGTGTCGAACATTGCAATGGTATGCAAAGGAAAAAGCGATATATGCATCATCGTGTAATTGTTACATATTTTACAATTGCTATGCAAGTGTAGCCCAGATGTGCGTAGTTGTTTTACCTTAGTTGCTGGCTCGTTTGACTTCTACGTTTAGTTTTCCTTCAGACTAACAGTTTATACTGGGGTGAAGATGGGGATGAGGAGATGAAATGTTCAATGTATCATGTAAATCGCGAGTAGCCTCAGAAAAAAAGTCCACATCAATTGCTAAATTGACTTATAACTTTAGTTCATGAAAATTTGTTAAATTTTTCCAAATGTGAGAAAATTTTCCTTATTTTCTAGAAATTTTTGTTTACTTTCATGACACGAATTAAAATTCGGAAAAGAAATTTTATATAAATGAAGAGCAAAATTTTAATAAATTCGAGATTAGGCCTTAGCATAAGGATTCTGGTAATGATTCCGAGCCAAAGATCTGGATTTTTATACGCTTCAGGAACAGGGTATTATAAGTTTGTGCATACACTCAAAAAAATTTTAATTGGATCCAAAGATTTTGACCTTCCCTTAAGTGTTTTGGTATTTATTCTGAGACAAAGATTTGGATTCTTTAAAATAAAGACATTTTTTAGTTACCTATCTAACTTTAAATCTTGGATCAATAAAATTAAAATTGGAATATTTTTCATTTTATTTTCCCGGTATTTAACAAAGCTATTCACCTACAAACAAATGCCAGTTTGAAAATCCAAATAATAACGGATACTTCAAAGTAAAAAAATGTTTTCTTAATTCCAAAAAAAAAAACTTTAAACCAAAGATGCAAAAACCTCAAAATAATACAAGAAAAGAAAAATTGGTCTTAGTTTAAAGACATATGACTTTAACGGAGGGACGAATATTTCCAAAATTTGTGTCTTAATTTAATAAAAAACAAATTTTTGAAACAATTATTATAAATTTTCTTTTAATTAAAATTTCATTATTTTAAAGAAATTTGTCTCCAATATAGTGCGCTTCCTAAAATTTATGTTGAATAATCTTTATGTTTGCAACACTTTTAATCCCATCGACTTCAAATTTAACATAAATATGGGTTTTGGGTCAGAATAGTACCCTATTTTTATTTATTTATTTGTTTTAAGAAATCGGTTCAGATTTAGTTACAGCTCCCATATATAGCGTTCGCCCGATTTTGCACTTATAGAACTACCGTGAGTCAAAATTTCACTCCGATTTACTTGAAATTTTGCTCAGGGAGTAGAATTACCATTGTAGCTATGCCTAGAAAATTTGGTCAAACTCGATTGAGATTTAGATATTTTAAGACCTTCAACAAAATGTTTAGGTCACATGAAACCAAAAAAAAAAAAAATATAAACCTAAATTTTTTCGGTGTAAAATGAGTTTTTCGCATTGATCGATATGTGATTGAAATCCATAAAGTATTTCTATTTTACTTTGCCATGCATAATTTTCTCCAACATTTGCTTGATGAAATTTGTATTTCGTTATACGAGTATGTGGATATTTCATATGAACTAACCACCACATTTAGCATTTTTTCAAAGGATTTCATTTTATCTGCGTATGAAATAAATTTTGCTTAACTCAAAGGGACTTCTCCTTCCCCACTCTCACCCTATTTCTCATTTAGAGTAAGTATAAAATTTGTAATATTATAAACCAAAGAAAACAAAGTTGGCAAACGTTCCATTGAAATAATCAACATTTTTGAAGAAGCTGACAAAGTATACATCCCAGGAGATTAATTTTGTTAATCAAAAATTCAGTATTATTTGTTTTTTTTTTTTGTTTCTTATTACTACTTCAACTTGTTGCCAGAGAATTTATTGGAACATAAATTTACTGTTTGCTGAGTTGAGACTAATGTTGGAGCAGAGAAATTTGTATTTCTTGATTATAGGATTTCACCCTTGGGATAATTTATAGTCTTGTGTTATCTAGGATTTTTATATTTTCTTTGAATTTTAGGGTATTATAAAGAATTTCTAGAATATTTATTTTGGAGTTCTAGTCACACTGAAAACCTTAGGGAACATTTGTCTACGAGAAACGAGGAACAAATTATTCGAAACCAACGAAATAATAACCCCATTATCCATCATCACATACAAATATTCTAAGAAGTAATGAGTAACTAATTGCAGATCGTTTTGGTTGGCGTCGCAGAAAAAACAGCGCCAATCTTTTCCAATTAAAATGTTATTTTAACATTAAAAAATAGTTAACTAAAAATTATATGATTTGCTTAATTTTTCAATGAAAATAAAAATCAATCACAAAGATTAATTTAATTATTTTCAATTAATATAAATTAAATTTATTTAATTTATTGTTGTTTTTAATAAACATTTTCAGAAAACATTTTCATCAATCTTTTCCAATTAAATCTTTAATTGAATTAAAGAATATTGAACTAATACCCAGTTGACGTCATTAATTTTTAAATCAAAATAAACACAAATTAATTGTTAACTAATTTTAATTGATTTAATTAATTATTGTGTTGAGTTTTTATTTTAAAACATTAATGAAATTAATTTCTTAGTTCAATATTTTTTTAAATTCAATTAAAGTTTTAATTGGAAAAAAATGTTGATATTTTTTCTATGATGCCAATCACAATTAATTCCAACAGTTAATTTTTTATGATATTGCAAATTGTTTCTATTAAAATTTGTTTGGATCAATTAATTTCGTTATTGAAATTAAAAAAAATATTTTTTTATTGGAGATGTGTTTAGTTAATTGTAGTGTTCAATTTTTATTTTAAAAAATTAATTAAATCAATCTTTAGTTAATGTTTTTAATTCAATCAAAGTTTTTATTGGAAAGAATTGTGATATTTTTTCCACTGATGCCAATCAAAATTATTTTGAATAATTAATTTTTTTATTGGCATCGGATATTGATACTACTACTCCATTATTGAAGAAATTTCAATTTAAAATTAACTGTATTAATTACTTTCGTTATTGCAACCAAAAAATATTTTTCTTCTGTTATTGAAGATGTGTTAGAAAGAGGTAGTCAGTTGCTACCAGTCACTAGTTGAGTAGTTGAGTTTTACTGCCTCACTGCCACCAGAAACAAGTCCTGAACTAATATAAAAGTCTAAAAATTGATCCATTGTCAATATCATTAGTTTTTTGAGTAATTAATAAAAGATTTTGCAATCTAACGAAATCTACAACTCCCTAGCTACAATTATTGCTTATACGATTAAAATAAGCCTATTATGCCCACATGCTAATTACTAGTAATGCAAAGATAATTCACTTAATGAACAATTTCTATGATTTTGCAAGAACTCAAACCGAAATAGTTCTAAAGATCCAGAATCAGATGTAGTTTCTGTATTTGTAAATTGTACACTGGAAAAAATATTTTCGTGATATTAAAAATTACGCAACCAAAATTTTAGGTCCTTAAATTAACTGAAATATTGAATCTTTGGATTTAGGTTAAAAACGCTTCAAATATAAACTAAGTTTTATTTTGAGGATTTAGGATCTTTGGTTTAAAGCTTTTTTTTTTGGAATTAAGAAAACATTTTTTACTTTGAAGTATCCATTATAATTTTCGTTTTAAACTGGCAGTTGTTTGTACGTTAATAACTTTATTAATATGCCGCGAAAGGTAATGAAAATTCGATAAATGAGATCTGTGTCCTTATTTTAATTTTACCGAGCCTTGATTTAAAGGCAAATAGGTCGCTAAAAGATATCTTTATTCTAATGAAGCCGCATCTTTGGCTTAGAATCAATACCAAAGTGCTTAAGGGAAGGTTAACATCTTTAGATCCAAGTAAACTGTTTTTTTTTTTTTTTTTTGCGTAAATTTAGTTTCATTAACCTTACCGTAAGAAATGGTCTGACAAAACTTATGACCATCTATACAATGCAACCTCTCAAACTTCGACACTCTAAAAGTGGAAACCTTACATTACATTAAAATTAACAACTCATAAAGGAACACCAGCCAAATGTGGACAAAATTTATGTGACCATGAGTGACCACTTCTGAGAGGTTTCCTGTACTTGGTTTTTGTAACCTTCAATAATTAAGAAATCATCTTAATACGAGATTATAGTGTAACCAATACTGATTCCATATTGTTTTCATGTAGCACGGTTATCTAACAATCACCAGATAAATTAGTCCAGCCTTATCTATCATTAGAGTGATAAAAAAACGGTTTTTTTAAGTAGGTTATTCTCGGCTTTAAAACAAGCTATTTTTAATTTACAGTGAACAATTTTTGAGACACATATGCTTTATTATCATATTAAAAATGACCTCTCACCTGGACAAAAATTGAGCGACCTTGAGTTTCCACTTTTGAGAGTTTTCACTGTATTTGGAAGTATATTTTTTATAGCAGTTTACTATTAGTCCCCGGTTCTAACTGCCTTTTTTGCCATTAAATTGACAATTCTACGTTGATATCAGTAAAACCAATACCCGGTTTTTGAACAGTTGAAAACACCTGTTCCACAGGTCCACCGAAAGGGGAGTTTCCGACATAACTTGCAATGGGTGCATAAAAATAAAGCGGCCCACCAGTTGTCGTCCTTCGGTTGTGATCACCTTTGACTCCTTGAAAACATCGTTCCAAAAAGTGTGAAAAATCATACCGGCCATCGGGATTGATCATTCTATCTATCATAAGCGGCTTTGAAAACACCGTTGCAACGACAAGGTGAAAAGATAACCAGACAATCGGTGCAAAAAGATAGACCGGTCCACCGGATTTCATCGGCACATCTGTCATCAGAATCTATTAAAATGATTTTACAAACGGTTTTTGAAGCCTTGAAAACCCCGAATTTCGACAAAAATGGGTGTAAAAAGATAAACTGTCCAATGGGTTTCGTCACTCCCGAAACCAAATTTTTGAGTCCTATAAATCAGCGATTCAATGAAAAAGAAATTTTCGATAAAACCGGCAATGGGTGTTAAACTATAAACAGGTCCACCGGTTTTGATCGCTCTATCTGTCAGTGTATCAGTATCTAGTCAAATGGCTTTAGGTTAGATTAGGTGGCAGCCCGATGTATCAGGCTCACTCAGACTTTCAGTCCATTGTGATACGACATTGGTGAACTTCTCTCTTATCACTGAGTGCTGTCCGATTCCATGTTAAGCTCAATGACAAGGGACCTCCTTTTTATAGCCGAGTCCGAACGACGTTCCACATTGCAGTGAAACCGCTTAGAGAAGCTTTGAAACCCTCAGAAATGTCACCAGCATTACTGAGGTGGAATAATCCACCGCTGAAAAAATTTTTGGTATTCGGTCGAAGCAGGAATCGAACCCACAACCTTGTATATGCAAGGCGGGCATGCTAACCATTGCACCACGGTGGCTCCCAATGGCTTTACATTATAATGTATTTCCTCGTATTTCATTAGTCGTTCAATTATCTGTTATCAGGGTGAAAACAGCAACTCGTTTTCATCTCTGTACTCATAGATTATACTACGATTGTAAAATTCTATCAAATGGGTTCACTAATTAGAAAAATAAAATTCTTAATTAATAAACACACATACACCCACGTACTCTCAACTCAATATTCACAAGCCCACATCCCCACAAAGGAATCATGCTTTTGTGTTTGATATCCTTTTGTGAAATTATTTTGCGAAATACTCACACACAACTACATAGGCTGTTGCATACAGGTTATTATGCCACTAGGAGTACCTTTTAAACAAATCAAATGTAAAGGCTTGTCGATTACAAGCACTTTTTAATTGCCTCCATGCCATCCCTCATCCTCCCATGCCGTTGAATTGATGGTTGAACACAAAACAAAAGAAGAAAATTTGAATCGCACCCTTCCTATGATATATGTTAATAAATTTAATTGAATACGAAGGCAACAAAAACAACAACTACCACATAGAGATTGTTTTACAACAAAACAATAGAGGTAAATTATATGCTATCTGAACTGAACCGAACTGAAATAGTACTTGAATAAATTGCTCAGAATAAAGCTGCTAAAAACAGCAGCACCAACTACAAAAAAAAGAAACGAAATTGTAGTGATATACGCACACAAAGTACTCCAAACTTGTATATGAGTGTAGCACAGAAAACACAGTTGCCAGGGATTGCATGTACGAATTTCTGAATTGTCCTTGATTTAAATTCAATCAAAAATAGGAATTTCGTGAGTTACAACTATTCGATTTTCGCATAGTTTTCTCATATATTGGTACACAGGACTGTTATTTATATTGACAATATCCGCCATTTTGGATGGTCAATTTATTTTTGGCAGATAAAAAGTTTTTTCGTGTTTTGGTATGTTCTTAGATTTTGTACTATTCTAAAAAATGGATAACAGAAATTGTATTAATTTTTGTGCAAAAAATTAAATTAAATGCTCAAGGGTATTTGAAATATTGACTGTGGCATTTGGCGATTATTTATACTATGAGAAGAATATACATAAAATTCCCAGCGAACAAGGCGTCACCAAAAAATTTGTCATAAGGTGGATGTCCACCATTCAACAGCCTTCGCTCTGAATTGGCATCACGTTTAAAGGTGTGATCCGATTTCAGTGTTTTGGATGTGTTTTAAAAAATTTGTTCTGTTATGCCAAACAAATAACTTCTATAATTTTTTTATACTATTTAATGCATTATTGTCTGAAAAGTTTGACCTCAAACATTTTCAAAAAAAAAAAAACAATATAGAATGGATTTAGCATTTATTTCGAGAAAATTTAAATACTTTGCGCCATTTTAGTAACGTTTACTCTGTTTTTAACCTATTTTTAACAAAAAAACAAGTATATACGGTCGTAAGTTCGGCCAGGCCGAAGCTTATGTACCCTCCATCATGGATTGCGTAGAAACTTCTTCTAAGCACTGCCATCCACAATCGAATTACTTAAGTTGCGCTAACGCTTGCCGATGGCAAGGTATCTTAAAACCTCCTAATACCATCTTCTAAATTGTATGTATGTCCATACGTGGTATATATTAAATCAAAAAAGATCTATCCAATACGTATATAATTCAGTTTGACAAAGTAGACATAAAATTTTGACAAAATTTTCTACAGAAATAAAATTTTAACAAAATTTTCTATAGAAATAAAATTTTCACAAAATTTTCTATAGAAATAAAAATTTTGACAAAATTTTCTATAGAAAGGAAATTTTGACAAAAAATTCTACAGAAATAAATTTTTAACAAAATTTTCTATAGAAATAAACTTTTGACAAAATATTCTATAGAAATAAAATCTTGGTAGATTATTTGTGGCAACCATGATTATGAACCGAATAAAATTTGAACAAAATTTTCTATAGAAATAAAATTTTGACAAAATTTTCTATAGAAATAAAATTTTGACAAAATTTTCTATAGAAATAAAATTTTGACAATTATGAAAATTTTATTATGAACCGAATAAAATTTTAACAAAATTTTCTCTAGAAATAAAATTTTGACAAAATTTTCTATATAAATAAAATTTTGGTAGATTATTTTTGGCTCTAGTGGCAACCATGATTATGAACCGATATGGACCAATTTTTGTGTGATTGGACCAATTTTGGTATGGTTGTTAGCGACCATATACTAACACCACGTTCCTAATTTGAAACGGATCGGATGAATTTTGCTCCTCCAAGAGGCTCCGGAGGTCAAATCTGGAGAACGTTTTATATGGGGGCTATATATAATTATGGACCGATATGGACCAATTCTGGCACGGTTGTTAAAGATCATATACTAACACCATGTTCAAAATTACAACCGGATTGGATGAAATTTGCTTCTCTTGGAGACTGCGCAAGCCAAATCTGGGGATCGGCTTATATGGGGGCTATATACAATTATGAACCGATGTGATAGAGACCATATAACAATATCATGTACCAAATTGCAGGCGAATCGGATGAAATTTGCTTCTCTTTGAGGCACCGCAACCCAAATCTGGGGATCGGTTTATATGGGCGCTATATATAATTATGAACCGATGTGGACCAATTTTTGCACGGTTGTTAGAGACCATATACCAACATCATGTACCAAATTTCAGCCGGATCGGATGAAATTTGCTTCTCTTTGAGGCTCCGCAAGCCAAATCTGGGGATCGGTTTATATGGGGGGTATATATAATTATGGACCGATGTGGACCAATTTGTGCATGGTTATTAAAGACAATATACCAACACCATGTACCAAATTTCAGGCGGATCGGATGAAATTTGCTTCTCTTTGAGGCTCCGCAACCCAAATCTGGGGATCGGTTTATATGGGGGCTATATATAATTATGGACCGATGTGGACCAATTTTTGCACGCTTGTTAGAAACCATATACCAACACTATATACCAAATTTCAGCCGGATCGGATGAAATATGGTTCAGTTAGAGGCTCCACAAGCCAAATCTGAGGGTCCCTCTATATGGGGGCTATACGTAAAAGTGGACCGATATGGCCCATTTTCAATACCATCTGACCTACATCGATAACAACTACTTGTGCCAAGTTTCAAGTCGATAGCTTGTTTCGTTCGGAAGTTATTGTGATTTCAACAGACGGACGGACGGACGGACGGACGGACGGACGGACGGACGGACGGACGGACGGACGGACATGCTTAGATCGACTCAGAATTTCACCACGACCCAGAATATATATACTTTATGGGGTCTTAGACCAATATTTCGATTTGTTACAAACGGAATGACAAAGTTAATATACCCCCATCCTATGATGGAGGGTATAAAAATTTAATTATCCATTAAAGATATGAAAAAATCGAGTCATAAAAAAAAATGAATTAGAAGAATTTCTTGTGTAGTTAAAATAAAGAACATTTTTCACCAATGTGGTATCACAATGGACTGAATAGTCAAAGTGAGCCTGATACATTGGGCTGCCACCTAACCTAACCTAAAGAAAATTTTTGGGAGAAAATTTTTGGAAGTTTTTTTTTTTGTTTAAATTGTGCTTTTAGAACAATTCTCTGATTTTTCCTGTGTTCCGGTTTAAGGGAGGACGTAAAGATGTTAATGACGACGATCGTCCTGGTTGTCCGGCCATGTCAATAACGGAAGAAAATGTATTGCAACCAACTATAGGTTGGTTCGTCTGACAATAGACTGATTTATTCCTGTGACAATTCATTGCTAAAAAGTCTATAACAGCATTTTTAATCTATTGCACTCAGAAATAAAATTGTTCCTGATAGAAATCGGGCCTAATAATATGTTTGCCTTATATTTGGCTAGAAAACCACAAGTGGCTATCGTTAGAGCCTTCCCGCATTTAAATGTAAACTAATCTTTTGTTTCTCATACCCTTACTCGTTGCACGTTTGGGAAACACATGACAGGAATTTGCCTCAAAGATGATAAAATTTACAGTTTGTGTCTGGACCCGGGAGTTACAGAAGACTCGTATCACTTCCTGTGCCAGTGTGCAACATTATCCTTTGAAAGAAACAAGATACTGCACTCCATTTCCTATCAGGCTCTCACCGATCTGCTGAGAGTAGCTTAAGGAACATACTCGCCTTCGTCGGGGCTTCTGAATGACTGTTCTAAGCAACTTTAAGGAAGACTGATATATGGATGTTCTTGAGCGACTTTAAAGGAGACCATTTTAGGAGGAAGAAGTTACACTGAGAAGAATTATTGTCATCCTCTATAACCTAACATAACCTACTGTGATACTGTCAATTTTAGGTTAGGTTTCGTATAATGGCCCGCTATGTCAAGCTCACATAGATCCACTGTCGTGAAGTTCTCTTTTACCACTGAATGTTGTCGGTTCTATGTTTATCTCAATAACAAGGGACCTCTTTCGGCGTTTTACAATGCGGTTAACCGCAAAATAAAATATCACCATCATTACTGAGAAGGATAATCCAATAATGAGAAACTTTTTGATGTCCAGTCGAAACTGTGATTGAACCGACGAACCTTTGTATACAAGTCGGGCATACTAACCATTACACCATGATGGTAGTGTAGCAACGCGTCCTAAAAGTTGACGAAAAACTTTAATAACATCAGAAATGATCCTTAAAGTTGTAAAGGCAAGATTTTATCGAAATCCATCACGCAGTGGAGAAAACATGCTAATAAGCTCAGCCTATCGCGAGAACGGATTCAACACATGAGCTTGGCCTAACGCCATTGAAGTTCCATAAAGTGTAAGAACTCATCGAAGCCAAAAAAAAGTGAGACTGCAAAGAGCCAAGGAGCTTCGCTTGAATGAAAGTGGCCAGTTACCGAATTAGGTTTTCACCAATGCGAATCCATTCAAATTACATAGTTTGTGAACAAATAAAATGATCGAGTTCATTTACCAAAGAGATCAACTGAAAATGTGTACCTCCACAACTCAAGCGTTGCGATGGAAATGGTGTCTGCCGCCGTAAAGGACGATGGTCGCTCCCCATTCGTTTTTGTTGTCTTTTTTGGAAAGACTAAATGCCGAACATTATCGGGCAAATGCCCTAAAGACTGTATTGAAGTCTTGTACAGGCAAGCATTTCAGCCTGAGACCATGGACCTTCCAACAGGTCTCAACACCATCGCACTAGTACGTGCAAACCAAAAATGCTTAAAAATGAGGTTCCTCATTACAGTTTAAATTTGATCAAGATAATCTTGCACTCAAAAAAAAAAAAAAAAAAAAAACTGTGTCCTCACCAGGAAGGAAAATTTTGATTAATTTTAGAAAAATTAGGTTTTAATTTTAGAAAATGTTAACTAAAGTGCATTGATGTCACGCCAAATTCACAAAAATAAGTAAATATTTTTCGACAAATTTAAGAAAATTTGTTAGACATAATTATTTTTTTCACTTGTGAAAGAAAGTTTCGAAGTAAGAAGGAAAAACTTGGAGTTCAAAATTGCAAAAATGTCTTTAGTGCTATACGAAATTGAAGATGACCGCATTGATGGTAAAATTTACAAATTCCGAACTATTTTGTGGGTGACACGAATTTAGTTCATCTGTATATATATAATTTGTGCTCTTTTTAAGTTAATTTAACTAACATAAGCAAAAAAATTATTGAAGTCGAGAAAACTTTCTCAAAACATAATAATACCATGAACTAAAATAGAGTTAAATTGGCTTTAGTGAAATATAGAGTTAATGTTTTTTTTTTTAAGTGTAACAATAATTTTATTTCTATTTAATCGAAAAATCAATCCTTGAAATTAATTAATGCGAGTCTCCGGTTTATCTACTACATACAAATTTCTTTGCATATTTTCAGGCGTCATAATAGTCTGTTTATTAATACTGGGCTTTGGAAAGGAAAATGTGCTAAAAGCTATGTCATTAGAAGTATTAGTTCAATTTTATGCTAAGGAATCGATAACAATTGTAATTTTATATGGAGCCAGGATTATTTATTATTTACGAAAACGATGGCACTAAAATGGAACCAATTCAAAAATGTCACAACATGGCAAAAAGGTGGCACAAAATTAGAAGAGTGTGGCATTTAATAGTCCATCGAAAAAGTGCCATAAAAAAGTCAATTCTTAAAAAAGTGGCAAATTTGCCACTTAAGCAGCACAGGGTCAACGCTGTTTTATTATAGGCACAGTAAGTGAAATATAATAAATTTTATTTCTCAAAACTTTATCAAGAGTCCCATCATTAAATTTGTCATGTTCAATTCAAAATTGAATTCCCTGTACGGTTCATAATGGAGCTGTGAAAATGTACTACGAGGTCCTAGGCGATAGTGCGCTAGGTCGATGATGTACTAACATACCGGGTGATGATGGTGGTAGGTGTAAATAATGTTTCCGATTGTACTCAATGCGTATATATCATATTCAAGCAATGTGTATAGTATATACATCACACGTACTATATATTTATTTATATACAAATACAAACTGATACTACTGCTCACACACGCACATACACCCCAATGAACTTTAGCACGGATTTAACATCCTGCAAAAACAAAGGCTTCCTGTCGTAACTGAAGCACGCAGCTGAATAAACAATACAACAGTTCCAGCTATAGCTGCACAAACACAACAAAGCAAAAAAAAAACGGTAATAAAGCTTTTGCCATGGCAGAAAGGATATATAGACAAGTACATATTTAAAAACTACCGGAAGTGTATAGAAAAATAAAGTTATTTAACATTTTGTACATTTAAAGGAAGCCTCAAATTACAGTTCACAGTTAGGTGGCAGTTGCGCCAAAGCGGCTAAATGGCAGATAGGTAAAGAAGACAGGAAGATACCGCACGAGTTGTTTCGCTTTTCCGTAGGGTCCTATCTGATGTTAAAAGCAAACAGCTGGGGGGAAAATATAGCAGTGAATTCAATAAAAAATATAAGTAGAATTTACTTCTAGAACATTCGCCCTCATTAATTTCACCCGAAGGCCTCTCTGGGCGATATATCTAATAGAATCTGTAAATTTCCCTTCACAGCTAATGGCACATTACGTCTCTTTGTTTGGATTTCGTCTATTAATTTTTGTATCATTTAACTATAGTTGATAACAGATTTAAGCTCCTTTGAAGTAGACAGTATGAGCTATAATTGCCAAAAAAAAAAAAATTCTTCTCACTAGTGGTTATCCAAGTAGCCACCGAATTCTACTAAAATCGATAGATTCTTTACTGTTTGGTAAATGATAAAATTCTCGGTGTTTTGGTAAATTTTGCAAAATATTCATCTCCAACTGCGAGGTTCTTCACAAATTTTCTATAGAAATACAATTTTAATAAAATTGTCTATAGAAATAAAATTTTGCTAAAATTTTCTATAGAAATAAAAGTTTAACAAAATTTTCTATAGAAATAAAATTTTGACAAATTTTTCCTACAGAAATAAAATTTTGACAAAATTTTCTATAAAAATACAATTTTGACAAAATTTTCTATAGAAATAAAATTTAAACAAAATTTTCTATAGAAATAAAATTTTGACAAAATTTTCTGTAGAAATAAAATTTTGACAAACTTTTTCTACAGAAATAAAATTTTGATAAGATTTTCTATAGAAATAAAATTTTGACAACATTTTCTATAGAAATAAAATGTTGACAAAATTTTCCATAGAAATAAAATTTAAACAAAATTTTCTATAGACAAACAATTTTACGAATATTTTCTATAAAGATAAAATTTTGACAAAATCTATAGAAATAAAATTTTGACAAAATTTTCTACAGAAATAAAATTCTAACAAAATTTTCTAGGGAAATAAAATTTTGACAAAATTTTCTATAAAAAAAAATGTTGACAACATTTTCTACAGAAATAAAATTTTGACATTTTCTATAGAAATAAAATGTTGACAAAATTTTCAATATAAATAAAATGTTGACAAAATTTTCCATAGAAATAAAATTTTATCAAAATTTTCTATAGAAATAAAATTTCGACAAAATCTTCTATAAATATAAAATTTTGAAAAATTTGTCTATAGAAATAAAACTTTGATAAAATTTTCTATAGAAATTAATATTTGACAAAATCTCCCATAGAAATAAAATGTTGATAAATTTTCCATAGAAATGAAATTTTGCCAAATTTTCTATAGAAATAAAATTTTACCAAAATTTTCTATAAAGATAAAATTTTGACAAAATCATCTATAAATGAAAAATTTTGAAAAATTTGTCTATAGAAATAAAACTTTGACAAAATTTTCGATAGAAATTAATTTTTGACAAAATCTCCTATAGAAATAAAATGTTGATAAAATTTTCCATAAAAATAAAATTTTAACAAAATTTTCTATAGAAATAAAATCTTAGCAAAATTTTTTATAGAAATAAAATTTTCACAAAAGTTTCTATATAAATAAATTTTTGACAAAATTTTCTATAGAAATAAACTTTTGACAAAATTTTCTATAGAAATGAAATTTTGGCAAAATTTTCCATAGAAATAAAATTTTGACAAAAATTTCCATAGAAATAAGATTTTGACACAATTCTCTATAGAAATAAAATTTTGACAACATTTCTATAGAAATAAAATTTTGACAACATTTGCTATAGAAATAAATTCTTGACAAAATTTTCTATAGAAATAAAATTTTGACAAAATTTTCCATAGAAATAAAATTTTGACAAAATTTTCCATAGAAATAAAATTTTGACACAATTTTCTATAGAAATAAAATTTTGACTCAATTTTCTATAGAAATAAAATTTTGACTAAATTTTCTTTAGAAATAAAATTTTGACAACATTTTCTATTGAAATAAAATTTTGACAACATTTTCTATAGAAAGAAAATTTTGACAAAATTTTATATAGAGAAAAAATTTTGACAAAATCTTCTATAAATGTAAAATTTTGAAAAATTTATATATATATAAGTGAAAAATTTTGAAAAATTTGTCTATAGAAATAAAACTTTGACAAAATTTTCTATAGAAATTAATTTTTGACAAAATCTCCCATAGAAATAAAATGTTGACAAAATTTTCCATAGAAATGAAATTTTGCCAAATTTTCTAAAGAAATAAAATTTTACCAAAATTTTCTATAAAGATAAAATTTTGACAAAATCATTTATAAGTGAAAAATTTTGAAAAATTTGTCTATAGAAATAAAACGTTGACAAAATTTTCTATAGAAATTAATTTTTGACAAAATCTCCTATAGAAATAAAATGTTGATAAAATTTTCCATAAAAATAAAATTTTAACAAAATTTTCTATAGAAATAAAATCTTAGCAAAATTTTTTATAGAAATAAAATTTTCACAAAAGTTTCTATATAAATAAATTTTTGACAAAATTTTCTATAGAAATAAAATTTTGACAACATTTTCTATAGATATAAAAATTTGACAAAATTTTCTATAGAAATAAAATTTTGACAACATTTTTTATAGAAATAAAATTTTGACAAAATTTTCTATAGAAATGAAATTTTGGCAAAATTTTCCATAGAAATAAAATTTTGACAAAAATTCCCATAGAAATACAATTTTGACACAATTTTCTATAGAAATAAAATTTTGACAACATTTTCTATAGAAATAAAATTTTGACAAAATTTACTATAGAAATAAAAGTTTGGCAAAATTTTCCATAGAAATAAAATTTTGACAAAATTTTGTATAGAAATAAAATTTTGACAAAATTTTCTATAGAAATAAAATTTTGATAAAATTTTCTATACAAATAAAAATTTGACAATTTTTTTTTTATAGAAAGAAAAGTTTGAAAAAATTTTCTATAGAGGTTAAATTTTGACAAAATTTTCTATAGAGGTTAAATTTTGACAAAATGTTTTATAAATATAAAATTTTGACAAATTTTTCTATAGATATAAAATTTTGGTAAAATTTTCTATAGAAATAAAATTTTGACAAAATAAGTCAAAAATTTAGTTTGGTACCGTGTTTGTAACACGAATATTTTAGGGTTGTGGTGACAAATATTTTAGGGTTGTGGAGTCTATCCAGCGATTTCCGTCCGTCTGTTGAAATGACACTAGAATATGTTAGGTATCAGTAGCAGTTAGTGCTGTAGGTTGGATGGTATTACAAATGGACTTTATCGGACCACTACAGTCGCCAAAAAGCTGACCCCCAAATTTTACTTCCGACAGCCTCTTTGAAAAGCAAATTTCATAAAATTTGCTACGTGATGCTAATAGATCCATGCAAAAATTGATCCATATCTGTCTATAATTCGATCCCGTTGAAATTCGGTACGAGATGGCCACATATGCTTTCTAATAAAACAGGCATCGATACATAATTATAAAAGTGCCCCATATAAACCGACCCTAAGATTGAACTTCTGAAGCTTTGTGGAATAAAAAATGACATCCAATATGTTAGTAACGAGTTCGAAAATTGCTTATCACCATTTCAGTTACCTTTGCCTTTCCTCTTATCCCGGCATGTTCTGACACCGATGCGATGTTGATCCTGCCATATTCCCATTAGTAGTCGTAATGTCTGCTATTGCCTTAATTGCCCGTTGGGAATCTATGGATATGTTCACGTTTTGTGTCCACGTGTTATTTCCGAGCCATTTAGCACATTCCATTATGGTACGCACTTCTGCCTACTGGATTGTGCTGTCATTCGTTAATCGGAATAGAATCTTGGTATTTGGGTCTTCCACATGTACTTTGCAGTCCTGTCCCCTCACCTTTCCTCGATCCAATGTGTTAAAATTTTTTTAATATACTAATGTATATTATATACATCTTATAATATACTTTAATATACTATCCAGCATCGGTTTTACGCATACGATTCGGTATGGCCGATCATTCGGTCGCATCCCCCAATAGTGCGATATTCTTTTATCCAATTTCATTGTCTTTCACATCTAAACTTTTGAACATAACTGTGCCACGATTCAACTTCTCCGTACACACGTACCCAGATTGTTTTTAAAACTGGATTTATGATTAATTTATACAACACGGTTAAAATCGCATATTAAAGGCTTTAGGAGCTATATGAAAGGAAGTAGGTTTGCTTGGATGTTTGTTTGGATAAATTGTAAAATGGATGGATGGATGGATGGTAGAACGAGCCCTTATAGTACATCATGGCTCGTTGTATATTTGTTTGTAGTTTAGCCGATTTTGTCTGCATTTTCATTTTGATGACTTCGTGTAAAGGACTTGTTGTAGCTTCAATTTTGTCTTGGCAACAGTCAGTACACATTATAGTTATATAAGACCACCCAGACATTTCTAGGACTGTGTTTGTGTTGTTGTGGTTGCTGTACGTAGTTGTAGTATAGTTGCAGATGTATCTTCTATGTGGCAGCAGCAACACAACAACCGTGGCTGGCTGGCTCAACTTAATTAACTCATTAAAAATGCTAGCTATTTTAAGGTAATATGCGTTTATACACACACACACAGAAAACTTTTCTACAAACACTAACCCGGCTTTACTTACACACACACACACAAAGATTTTAAAAAGGATATTCTTTCAACTAAAAGGGCAAAGGCTTAGTTTTTCCGATTCATTCTCCTTTTTTGGCCGCATTACTCACCCCTTTCCCTTTGGCAGTAGAATTACATGAATAGGATTAACAGGAAAGCCTTATTTTGCATTGTACTTAGCTGGTATTTGAATGAGGCAAAGAAAAGTTTTTAGTTTGCAAAAGCTTAGGTAAGCTAAGCCATCTTGAATATGTGTTAGTCGGATATAGAGGATATAATCTCATAACGAGTAAGTGGTATGAGGTAATGGGCAAAATGTATATTTAAGGACTTTTGGTAAAAGATTTCTTATTTATTATAGTGTCATTGCCAATTTAAAATCAAGTTAGGCATTCCAAGTAAATAAGATGATGTACTTTTTAGTGGCAAAATGGTTTGATTTGATTAAAAGATTTTCTTGGTTGCTTGCTAACTAGATTTTGGGTAAAGGTGAATTGTACACTGAAGAGAGTATTGTCCTGATATGAAAAATTATACAACCCTAATTGTAGGATATGCAATGTATCAAAGTATTAATAACATATTTCTGAAAAAGGAAAGTTTATAATTTTTTCTTTTAAAAATTCTCTTAATAAATTTAGGCCACGAATCTTTTAAATTAGCATCCCTCCGTTAAAGAAGTATGTTTTTGAAGTAAAGCAAATTTCCCTTAATCTAAAGGAAAATATTTTTGACAAATTGCACTCAAATCGATAATTTGACTTTGGCAAAGGAAAAGTGAGATATTTGTACAAAAATCAAAACTATAGACTATCATAAACCATTTTTCGGGAGGTTCGAGAATAATTTACTTTGACTTTAGTGAATTACCCGAATTTATTCTGATAATTGGTTGATAGTTTCGCTGCAATTAGAGGATGCTGTTGAGGAATGTGGTAATTCCGAAACAGCCGTCCATCCAACCGTCTTGAAGTTTATAGGGCTTTGTCCAAACAAAATGATAAATTTTCTATACAAATAAAAATTTGACAATTTTTTTTTTATAGAAAGAAAAGTTTGAAAAAATTTTATATACACTCAAAAAAAAGTGAACTCACTATTTCACTAAAGCCAATTTAACTATATTTTAGTTCATGAAATTATTATATTTGGAGAAAGTTTCATTTACTCTAATAATTTTTTGCGTACGTTAGTTAAATGAACTAAAAGACGGGAATAAATTATACACGAATGAAGTAAAAAGTTTTACTAAATTCGTACTTCTCACAAAATAGTTCATTATTTCTTAAAATTTGTAAATTTTACTACAACAGCGTCCATCATGAACTTCGTATGTCACTAAAGACATTCTTGCAATTTTGAACTCCAATTTTTTCCTTCAAACTACAAAATTTTCTTTAAAAAGTGAAAAAAATTATTTATGTCTAATAAATTTTCTTGAATTTGTCGAAAAATATTTACTTATTTTTGTGATATCGGCGTGATGCCAGCGCTTGTAATACTGTTTAGTTAAAAATTTCTAAAACTATTCAAAATTTTCTAAAATTAATCAGAAGTTTTCTTCCTGGTGGGTTCACTGTTTTTTCAGTGTAGAGGTTAAATTTTGACAAAATTTTCTATAGAGGTTAAATTTTGACAAAATTTTCTATAGAGGTTAAATTTTGACAAAATTTTCTATAAATATAAAATTTTGACAAATTTTTCTATAGATATAAAATTTTGACAAAATAAGTCAAAAATTTAGTTTGGTACCGTGTTTGTAACACGAATATTTTAGGGTTGTGGTGACAAATATTTTAGGGTTGTGGAGTCTATCTAGCGATTTCTGTCCGTCTGTTGAAATGACACTAGAATATGTTAGGTATCAGTAGCAGTTAGTGCTTTAGGTTGGATGGTATTACAAATGGACTTTATCGGACCACTACAGTCGCCGAAAAGCTGACCCCCAAATTTTACTTCCGACAGCCTCTTTGAAAAGCAAATTTCATAAAATTTGCTACGTGATGCTAATAGATCCATGCAAAAATTGATCCATATCTGTCTATAATTCGATCCCGTTGAAATTCGGTACGAGATGGCCACATATGCTTTCTAGTAAAACAGGCATCGATACATAATTATAAAAGTGCCCCATATAAACCGACCCTAAGATTGAACTTCTGAAGCTTTGTGGAATAAAAAATGACATCCAATATGTTAGTAACGAGTTTCTTTTGTTGGTTAAGCTACTCTAGTAATTTAGTCAACGCAAGCTGAAATCAAAACAACAAAAATGAATATATAAATCTTTGGATTAGAGATAAAATGCTTAAAAATAGTCTAATACTTAATTTGAGGAGTTTTAATTTTTGGTTTAAAGTTTTTTTCTCTTTTTTTTGTCTTCTTTTTTTGTTTTATTAGGAAAACATTTTTGGCTTTGAAAAATATGCTATAATTTAATTTGTTTGTACATTATAATACTGACATTTATTTAAACATTAATACCTGTATTGATATATCGCAAAAAGAGAACGAAAATTCCATAAATGAGATCTTTATTCTAATTTTAAACTTATAGAGCCTAGGTCTAAAGCCAGAAAATTCCCTGAAATATGACTCTATTTTAAAGAAGCTGCATCTTTGGCTCGGATTCAATACCAAAATCTTTAAGGGATGTCAAAAGTTTTGAATTCAAGCATACTTGTGTTTGAATGTAGCTATTAAAATTTTGTGGACTTTTAAAAAAATGTAGGAAGTTATAAAACTGCTCAAACTTAGAATATTTCGTGATATTTTTCTCTGTATAATAAATTTATTCCTAAAATAAAAGGCGCACATCCCACGTGTCTATCCACCTAACAATCACATTTTTAATCTAATTAATTGAAGTCAAATAACATATATGTCTTTTTAATTAACTCCACGCATTGTCACATAGAAATATATAAATACTTACGCTAGACTTCACTGAGTGTTATATAATTTACCCTTAAATAGATTTACCCTTAAAAAATATTTCTTAGTTTATATTCTTTCATTCCTTAGCTGCAGGCCTAATTTCTCTAATTATTTCATTATTTGTATAATGATAGAAATAAAATCGAAGGATATTCTTTAATTGGGTATATTTGACACCATGCGATACTAATTTAAATTGCCTAATACTAAAACCGTGTAAAGTGATGGTTGAAGTAGTGTGTGTGTGTGAGAGAGAGAGAGACTGTAAGTGTGTTTCAAATGAAGCCAATCATCATTTTTACAGATAAATACTACGATTGTGCTTTTTCCAAATTGCTACTTCTAATTTAGCCCTTTAGCATTTGGCAAGACTTGCTTTCTTTATAATCCACGTATTTGAAAAAAGAGTCTTCTTTTGCATTTCCTCTTGCTTTCAAAGGAAACGGCGTGGTTGGGTGAATGACGCCAAAGACACCCGCATTGTTGGGTATATCTTTTTTGTGGGGTGCTCAAGTTACATTTTCGCGCCATTATGTTTACCTGTGCCATTTCAACCCAATGGCAATAATGGTGGTTATAGCGGCGTCGGTGATGGTGGTGGCCGTGTTCCCTGTTCGCTATGGCTCATTTTAAAACAATTGCTATTTTGGCTTCAATTAGTGACGCAGTTGTTATCATTAATTTCTATGTAGCAGAGTGTGTGTGTAAGAGTGTGTATATTAAGGGGGAACGTTGAAAGTTAAAGATAGTATAGCTAAAAATGTTTTTTTACAAAATATTAGGAGCAAGTACATTAAAAACACACTCAAAAAACTGAAGCCAATTAACTCCAATTTAGTTCATGGAATTATTATGTTTTGATAATGTTTTCTTGACTTTAAACATTTCTTGCGTATGTTAGTTAAATGAAGTAACTTTGGGAAAAAATTAAACACAAAAGAAGCATTAATAATTCAGAATTTTTTAAAATTAAAAAAATGTAATGCCCCCATCTTGGCATTAAAGACATTTTTGCAATTTTCAACTCCACACTACAAAATTTTTAAGTGAGGCAAAAATAATTATCAAGCTCAAGACCCTACCAGTCAAAGATTACAATTACATTGTAATTTTATAATTAATGATAAAACTGAAAAACATTGAACATTTTTGGTTAATTTTAGAAAATTTTAACTAAACAGTATTACACACGCCGACATCACACCGATATCACAAAAATAAGTAAATACTTTTCGACAAATTCAAGAAAGTTTAATGGACATTAATTAATTTGTTACACGCAAAAAATAAACTGTTTCTCATTTGCTTTTCGCTGTAAGTAAGTTTATTTGGAAGAAAAGTATATACTTTTCGTGATAAACGTTTATTCGTTTCCAGGATGTAAAAACAATTTCATAAAGACTAACTCAAAAAAAAAAAAACAAGTAAGGAAAGTCTAAAGTCGGGCGGGGCCTACTATATTATACCCTGCACCACTTTGTAGATCTAAATTTTCGATACCATATCACATCCGTCAAATGTGTTGGGGGCTATATATAAAGGTTTGTCCAAATACATACATTTAAATATCACTCGATCTGAACAGAATTTGATAGACTTCTACAAAATCTATAGACTCAAAATTTAAGTCGGCACTAAGGTTTATTTATGATTTATCGTTCGATATATATGTAATAGAAGTTTAGGAAAATTAGAGTAATTTTTACAACTTTTCGACTAAGCAGTGGCGATTTTACAAGGAAAATGTTGGTATTTTGACCATTTTTGTCGAAATCAAAAAAACATATATATGGGAGCTATATCTAAATATGAACCGATTTCAACCAAATTTGGCATGCATAGCTACAATGCTAATTCTACTCCCTGTTTCAATTTCAATTAAATCGGAGTAAAAGATTGGCCACTGTGGTCATATGGGTGTAAATCGGGCGAACGATATATATGGGAGCTATATCTAAATCTGAACCGATTTCAATAAAATTTGGCACACTTGACTACAGTACTAATTGTTCTTCCTGTGCAAAATTTTAAGCAAATTAGGGCAAAACTCTGGCTTCTGGGCCTATATAAGTCCATATCGGGCGAAATATATATATGGGAGCTATATCTAAATCTGAACCGATTTCTTCCAAAATGAATAGGGTTCTATTCTGAGCCAAAACACATACAGTCGATTGGACTAAAACTGCGACCTCGACTTTGGCTATATCAACTCTGGAGCCCACCCTGAGCATTTTTGCCAAAGACACCATGTGTCTATCTAGTCTCCTTCTGGGGGTTGCAAACATATGCACTAATTTATAATACCCTGTTCCACAGTGTGGCGCAGGGTATAAAAAAAAAAAACAATCTTTTCTGGCTAATCGTATTTTTCCTCACATTGTTCTCCACTGAGCTACGTAGCTGCTATTGTCATCAATATACAATTATCGTTATATGTTATATTTATATAGCATAGTTTGCGGCGCCCACGAGCCTATTAAACAAATTTTATTTAACAGAATCATACATTTAATGGACACCGTGCAGCAGTGGTTGGTACGTCCTCCTTGCATACCAAGGGTCCTGGGTTTTTGTTTTATATATTCCGAATATGTTCGGAAGATTCCAAAGAAGGTGTTCAACAGTAGAGGTGTGCGCGTGACTGAAATTTCACTCACACTCACGCACATTCACGAAGCAAAATGTTTATTCACGCACGCTCATGCACGATACGTGTGGTAGCCAATCCCACTCACGCACATTCACGAAATTAAAACCAGTACTCACGCACGAACTACTTTTAAAGACTCACACTCACTCACGATTCACGACAATTCACGTGATTCACGACAAATTCACGAGACTCACGACATTTTCCAAACGGAAATCAGCAAAGGTAACAAAATTCAAAAATAGAATAAAGTTCGAGAGCTAAATTAATTTCTATTTACATACGAGCATGAATTAAATATTGATATTTTCGTGAGAGTGATTTTGTAGAAATTTTATTCACGCACACTCACGAACCGATTTTATTTCTCACGCACGCTCGCGCAGGACATATTCATTTTAGTCCCATTTACGCACATTCACGAGAGTTCCGTCAAATTTTGTTCACGACTCACGTGATTCACGCGTGTCACGAAAATTTCGTGTGAACAGTGCTTGATATAAACGAAATGGACTGTGTTGTTTGTTCAAAAATATTTTTTTATAGCAAAAATAAAAATTTTGTAACAAACTAATTTTTTTGGTGATAAAAGTTTACAATTTTCGAAGAAATTCAAAAACTCTAACAAAAGAAAAACGTCGGTAAACGTTTTCCAAACTTTTTTTGTTGCGTGTACATGTTAAAGAAAATTTTGTAATTTGAAGGAAAATAATGGAGTTAAAAATTGCAGGAATGTCTTTAGAGCCACCATGGTGCAGTGGTAAGCATGCCCGCCTTGCATACACAGGGTCGTGGGTTTAACCCCAGTTTCGACCAAACACCAACAAGTTTTTCAGCGGTGGATTATCCCATCTCAATAATGCTGGTGAAATTTTTGAGTGTTCCAAAGCTTCTCAAATTGGTTTCACTGCAATGTGGAACGCCGTTCGGACTCGGCCCTTGGAGGTCCCTTGTCATTGAGCTTAACATAGAATTGGACAGCACTTAGTGATAAGAGAAAAAGTCAACACTGTGGTATCACAATGGACCGAATAGTCTAGTGAGGCAGAAATTTCGCGCTGCCACTATACCTAACCTTTAGTGCCATACAAAGTTCAAGATTGGCGCATTTGTAGTAAAATTTACAAATTTAAAGAAATAATGAACGATTTTGTGAGAAGTACGAATTTGGTAAATCACTACACTTCATTTGTGTATAATTTCCATTTTTATGTTCATTTAACTAATATATGAAAAAAACTTATTAGAGTAAAGGAAACTTTCTTCAAACATAATAATTCCATGAACTAAAACAAAGATAAAGCCACCGTGGTGCAATGGTTAGCATGCCCGCCTTGCATACACAAGGTCGTGGGTTCGATTCCTGCTACGACCGAACACCAAAAAGTTTTTCAGCGGTGGATTATCCCACTCCAGTAATGCTGGTGACATTTTTGAGGGTTTCAAAGCTTCTCTAAGTGGTTTCACTGGAATGTGGAACGCCGTTCGGACTCGGCTATAAAAAGGAGGTCCCTTGTCATTGAGCTTAACATGGAATCGGGCAGCACTCAGTGATAAGAGAGAAGTTCACCACTGTGGTATCACAATGGACTGAATAGTCTAAGTGAGCCTGATACATCGGGCTGCCACATAACCTAACCTAACCTAAAACAAAGATAATTTGGCTTTAATGAAAAAAATTGTATTTAACAATTGAAAAAAATTATTATGTGTAAAACATTTTCTTGAATTTGACGCAAGATATTTACTTATTTTTGTGATATTGGAGTGATGTCAGCGTTTGTAATATTTTATAAAATTAATGAAAATATTTCTTCCTGGTCGGTTCACTGTTTTTCCTGTGAATTTTCTTTTATGTCAAAATACCCACTTTAAAATCGAATTACCTAATTCTAAGGACAAAATGCCTTCAATGAAAAGTTTGCAAGAAAATCAAATGAAATAACGCCATGTAAATTCTACAATTTTTTTTACCCCCAATACTCGAATGAATAGGAGTAATAAAATCGGAAAACTTTACTTTTACATACACTAAAGAAGCCTTGATTTGGGCATTGATTCCAATTCAAAGAAGCAAAGAATTGAAGTAATGATAATCTTAAGAAAAAAATATCTCTTAACTTTCGGATTTGCTTGCTTGATACTAGGAAAGAAATTTGATTTCATTAATTTTTTCTGCCTTTCAAAGTCCTTCAAAAGCATATTAAGGACAACTTAAATTTCCAAATTCAGAATTAACTTCAAGAAGAAATTACGCCAATTTCAAGTAAAACAAGTATATACGGCCGCAAGTTCGGCCAGGCCGAATCTTATGTACCCACCACCATGGATTGCGTAGAAACTTCTACGAAAGACTGTCATCCACAATCGAATTACTTGGGTTGTGGTATCTTAAAACTTCTTATTCCCGCATGGTTGTTGGATACAATATACTAACATCACGTACCAAATTTCAACCGAATGGGACGAATTTTGCTCTTCCAAGGGGCTCTGGAGGTCAAATCTGGGGATCGGTTTATATGGAACCTATATATAATTATGGACCGATATCGACCAATTTTTGCATGGGAGTTTGAGGCCATATATTAACACCACGTACCAAATTTCAACTGAATCAGATGAATTTTGGTCTTCCAAGAGGTTCCGGAGGTCAAATCTGGTGATCGGTTTATATGGGGGCTATATATAATTATGAACCGATGTGGACCAATTTTTGCATGGTTGTTAGAGACCATATATTAACATCACGTACCAAATTTCAGCCGGATCGGATGAAATTTGCTTCTCTTAGAGGCCTCGCAAGCCAAATTGGGGGATCGGTTTATATGGGGGCTATATATAATTATGGACCGATGTGGACCAATTTCTGCGTGGTTGTTAGAGACCATATACTGACACCATGTACCAAATTTCAGCCGGATCGGATGAAATTTGCTTCTCTTAGGGGCCTTGCAAACCAAATCGGGGGATCGGTTTATATGGGGGCTATATATAATTATGGACCGATGTGGACCAATTTTTGCATGGTTGTTAGAGACCATATACTAACACCACGTACCAAATTTCAGCCGGATCGGATGAAATTTGCTTCTCTTAGGGGCCTTGCAAGCCAAATCGGGGGATCGGTTTATATGGGGGCTATATATAATTATGGACCGATGTGGACCAATTTTTGCATGGTTGTTAGAGACCATATACTAACACCATGTACCAAATTTCAGCCGGATCGGATGAAATTTGCTTCTCTTAGAGGCCTCGCAAGCCAAATTTTGGGGTCCGTTTATATGGGGGCTATACGTAAAAGTGGACCGATATGGCCCATTTGCAATACCATCTGACCTACATCAATAACAACTACTTGTGCCAAATTTCAAGTCGATAGCTTGTTTCGTTCGGAAGTTAGCGTGATTTCAACAGACGGACGGACGGACGGACGGACGGACGGACGGACGGACATGCTCAGATCGACTCAGAATTTCACCACGACCCAGAATATATATACTTTATGGGGTCTTAGAGCAATATTTCGATGTGTTACAAACGGAATGACAAAGTTAATATACCCCCCATCCTATGGTGGTGGGTATAAAAACGTCTTTAACATAAAGTATTGAAAATTTTTCAGAATTTTAAATTCAAGTTTTCGCCAACCATCTTGTTTCCAACATTTTCATTTTTAAAAGTAGAAATTTGTAATAGAATTTTAATTTTTTTAATAATTTTATCTTTCGATTTGATTCTTTTGAAAACAATTATTGAAACCGCCCTAAGAAATAAATGGAAATTAACAATATTGCAGATGACACCAATCTAATGTTTATACCCAGCACCAAATGGAAGGATACAACATTGTATGATATGTTACTCACATACATTCATATCAAAGCTGGGTGCAGAGACAAAATAAATGGGTGAATGTATGCCTGTGTGTGTGTGTTTGACAAAGTCTATGGCGTATAAAATCACATTTTATGTAATAATACCAATGTAGGTATGGGCATGTATATGTTTCTATCTACTACCCACACACTCACCCATTGGCAGTCATGAATATCGCAATAGCGCGTGTATGACTCTATTTTTCTCCCCCCTTCATGTACGTGCGATTCCTTTTTGATATTTTTTAAAGGTGAAACAGGTAAGCGAGCGGTAAAGACCATTGCCATGGCTTTAGTGCGAGTGCGGAAGTCAAATAAAATGTTTGTTATTGCCTACTTTTCGCCGTTCTATACTTTGTTTTTGCTATTTACTATTATAGCACAGTATAAAAATTCATTTAAGGTGGATCATAAAGGTTTATTATTCAAATACACACACACATATATATGGACACCCATACATCTACATGTAGAAGCATATTCTTAAAGACCAAACACGCACGATTCCAAACGCACGTATACGCATTACCATACTACAGAGGCATTCAACAAATCTGAGCCAGATTTTGAAAAAAAAAGTAGGAAGTGAAAAATAAGGAAAGACGCAACAAGAAAAAAGTTACAGACCAAAGAAAATCGTTCATTTCATTTGTTTTTATACTAAGTCGGTGTTTATTACATTAAGTGGTTTTGTTCTTTAATTAGGCTATTTAAATTGAAGGAGTCCTGCTTGTCGATACAGGCAAAGGGAAGTGAATAAAAAATGTCTGCTATCTCATAGAAAATGGGTATAGTGGCAGCCCGATATTTTAGGTTCACTTAGACTTTTCAGTCTATTGTGATAAAAATTGATGATAAGGCGAAATAAATCTCTTGGTAACTTCCCCCAAGAACTCACAATGGGGACCACTCTGATATCTGCTATAACGGGTCGCTGCCTGATAGGTTTTGCAAAAAACTGTTGGCGCGATGTAAAATGACTATTGTATGAGCTGTCATGATAAGGAGGAAAAGGAATCAATTAAAAACTTTTCGTGTGAATGTCCTGTATTTTGTGTAAGGTGTATTTCATATGTTTGGGTGTAAAAATTATATGTTTGGAACTCAAATTTTTTAACACAATATTTTTATGTGCAAGCATATAATGATCATAAACTAGCATAATATGTTTGGGACATAGATGTTAATATGTTAGAACATATTATGTTTGGGACATAAAATGTTTGTAAATATAATATGGTTAATTTAGAAATAGCCTATAAACATATATGTGTTTAGAAAGAGAGACCTAGAGAGTATGCTGCAAGTAAAATAATGGAAGTAACAAATTGGCGCCTTAAAAATATATCCACACAAAGAAAATTTCACTAAATTTTTTTTTCTACCAGTGTATGCCCTAAGGTGAAACATAATATGTTTGAACAATACAAACAATATTTTGTTTGGACCAATTCTGAAAATATATATGCTTGAAGCAAAATGTGTTTGGGGTATATATTAGAGAAGCGATTTTTTTTTTGAGGGTGCACCAGTTCACTGTTTTTCAGTGTATCTTGCTATCGGCAAGTGTTACCACAACCAAATTCGATTGTGAATTACAACTTTTAGTAGATGTTTCTATGCAATCTATGGCGAAGGATACAAAAGATTCGTCCTGGCCGATCTTATGGTTGTATATACTTGTTGGTTATTTGTTGTAATCGAATCTCATTCAATATATTTCAATTTTAATTTCAATTAATTTTATTTTTATACCCTTCACCACTACTGTGGTACAGGGTATAATAAGTTTGTGCATTTGTATGTAACGCCAAGAAGGGTCTGAGACCCATCGTTTAGTATACCGATCGTCTTAGAATTAAATTCTGAGTCGATTTAGCGATGTCCGTCTGTCTGTCTGTCTGTCTGTCTGTCTATCTGTCCGTCTGTCTGTCTGTCTGTTGATGTATTTTTGTGTGCAAAGTACAGCTCGCAGTTTTAGTCCGATTGTCCTAAAATTTGGTACGGGGTCCTGCTTCGGCTCAAAGACGATCCCTATTGATTTTGGAAAAAATCGGTTCAGATTTAGATATAGCTGCCATATATATTTTTCACCGATCTGGTCATAATTGGCGTGTATATCAACCGATCTTCCTCAAATTCCGTACATCCCAATATTTGATGAGTCTCGAAAAACTTGCAAAATATCATCCAAATCGGTTCAGATTTAGATATAGCTCCCATATATAGCTTTCGCCCGATTTACACTCCTTTGTCCACAGAGGCCAATTTTTGCTCCGATTTAGTTGAAATTTTGCACAGGGAGTAGAATTAGCATTATAGCTATGCGTGTCAAATTTGGTGGAAATCGGTTCAGATTTAGATATAGCTCCCATATATAGCTTTCGCCCGATTTACACTCATATGACCACAGAGGCCAATCTTTTACTCCGATTTAATTGAAATTTTGCACAGGGAGTAGAATGAGCATTGTAGCTATGCGTGCCAAATTTGGTTGAAATCGGTTCAGATTTAGATATAGCTCCCATATATAGCTTTCGCCCGATTTACACTCATATGACCACAGAGGCTAATTTTTTGCTCCGATTTAGTTGAAATTTTGCACATGGAGTAGAATTAGCATTGTTGCTATGCGTGCCAAATTTGGTTGAAATCGGTTCAGATTTAGATATAGCTCCCATATATATGTTTTTCTGATTTCGACAAAAATGGTCAAAATACCAACATTTTCCTTGTAAAATCGCCACTGCTTAGTCGAATAGTTGAAAAAATGACCATAATTTTCTTAAACTTCTAATACATATATATCGAGCGTAAATCATAAATAAAGTTTTGCGAAATTTCCTTAAAATTGATTCAGATTTATATGTTTCCCATATTTTTTTACTAACATTGTGTTCCACCCTAGTGCATTAGCCGACTTAAATTTTAAGTCTATAGATTTTGTAGAAGTCTATCAAATTCTGTCCAGATCGAGTGATATTTAAATGTATGTATTTGGGACAAACCTTTATATATAGCCCCCAACACATTTGACAGATGTGATATGGTATATGGTATCTACAAAGTGGTGCAGGGTATCTACAAAGTGGTGCAGGGTATAATATAGTCGGCCCCGCCCGACTTTAGACTTTCCTTACTTGTTTAATTTAATAATATTCTTCATTTTATAATTTAATATATAATTTTATTTAATTTATAATATTTATTTTATATTATAATAAATAATTTACTATTATTTAATTTTTTGTATTTTTTATCTTTATTTCTGTCTTTCTTTTCCAATTCAATTGGTTGTGGCTGTCCATGGAAATTATGACACAAACGAGTACAAACATTTCACCTACAATTGTTTGATTGAGCTGGGGGGTAACGATAGACCCAAATGTAGCCATTTATATTTGCCTATAGAACTTCCCCCCTCCTCTATCGGCCGAAGGAAAAAGAAACTATTTGTTGCAAACAAAAATGAAACAACGACAACAAAACGGAAATTGAAATTGGTTGGGTCAGAGTGGAAGGTGGCGGAAGTTGGCTGTCATAAAAACCGCCACTGTGCCATATCACATCAAGATGATGATGGGCGACGATAAAACGGCTACGGCTACAGCGACAGCGTCATCGAAAACTCTGAATGAATAAAGCCCACTACTCAATTGATTTACAATAATGGATGGCAACATTTCTGCTTGAGCGATCATAAAGTGGTCATAAAAACGATATACTTTGGAAGGCTCAACATCGGTAATAGCTTTATAGGTTTGCTGATGGCTCCAATAAAGAAAGACGAGTATGAATTTTATTTCGTTGTGTCATATAAAAGTGATCTTGGCGAACAAAAAAAAAAAAAACACCAGAACCTAAAGAAATATTCATCCATAAGAGTTCTCATTTTATGGAGCTATTGTAGCGTTTCGAAATGGCAATATATAAACAATTTTAGTACCAATTTAAAGAGTTTGCTGATTTCAAGGATTCATTTAATGGTAGAGAAATGGTGTATAATGGAGCATACATATGGGAAAATATATGTATGTCATAATATGTGTTTTTAAAGGGTAATTTGGGATAGGAAAAAAACAATTGGTTTTGCCAGGAGGTGAGGAGAAGTGACAAAGCTAATTATAAATCGATATTTTTTTGGCATGAAAGTTATGGAGGTAATGCATCAAAAACAAAAATTCGAAAAATTTCCTAAAACCATTTCATTTTGTCTTGCAAGCTATTTTACTATCCACCCTTTTTTGGGCACCTGCATTTATTTATCTTAGCTATTAAAACTTCAGGGCCAATATTTTTTATCGCTAGTTGGCTCTTTTCATTAGAATGGTATTTTAATGATTTTATGGCGCTTTGGTCATTCCCAAATAATTTTTTAAAATTTTTAGTTCAGCAAAGGGAGGAGAGACGACTGCCATTGCTAAGGTCACAACGCCATCAAAGTCACCGAAATCTTTTCTCAACCTTGACAAACGTTGTAGTTATGGCTTTCACTTCCGTTGTGCAGATGTCGACGTTGATGAAGCCAACAAACAACAATAATTCGCTTATTAAGAAATGAAAATCATTAAAGGTCTATAACCAGCTATGTAAACGGTCGTTTTATGTCTTCTGTATTTATTTATGGCGTTGTGTTTATCTACACTAATTTCAAAAGGGTTATTAACATAAGAACATTTAATTTAAAATTAAAAAAATTTTATAGATTTTTGTGAATTGACCAACTTTGGCGACAATTATGATCTCTAAACGGCCGACAACGACATCATATGCTGCACTAAAGTGGCTCTGAGCTATTTTGTGGCATTTGCACTAAAATCGACACATTTTTAATATCTTACTCTCCAAAATGCCTCAGGCGCAAAAGTCCAACGTATTGATATCCGGAGATTTTGTTGGCTATTGTGCGATAGAAACGCAAGCAAGAACCTTTGGTTGACGCGTGCTGAGTCTTGTTAGAATACCCGGCCAAAATGTTTCTCTGGCCAGGTCTTCAATACTGTATTTACGACATTTTCCCTATAATATGTTGTTATTTATTTTGAACACAGCGTCAATGATTACGAGCGAGGAGCGGACTAACACCTGCTCAAGTCAAAATGGCTTTTCATCGGAGAAAACCAAATTCCGTAAGTGATAACTTGCGTGCAAGCGAAGCAACTCCTTTCTGGTTTAAACCTGGCCTCCCAATAGAAAAACAATTAGGCAAAATCTTCTATAGATATAAAATATTTTCTACAGAAATAAAATTTTGACAAAATTTTCTATAGAAATAAAATTTTGAGAGAATTTTCTATAGAAATGAAATTTTGGGAGAATTTTCTATAGAAATAAAATTTTGGGATAATTTTCTATAGAAATAAAATTTTGAGAAAATTTTCTACAGAAAAAAACTTTTGAAAAAATTTTCAATAGAAATAAAATTTTGGGAATATTTTCGATAAAAATAAAATTTTGACAAAATTTTCTATAGAAATAAAATATTGACAAAATTTTCTATAGAAATAAAAATTTGACACAATTGTCTATAGAAATACAAATTTGTCGAAATTTCCTACAGAAATAAAATTTTAACAAAATTATCAGTAGAAATAAAATTTTGACAAATTTTCTATAGAAATAAAATTTTGACGAAAATTTCTATAAAGTAACATTTTAACAAAATTTTCTAAAGAAAGGAAATTTTGACAACATTTTCTATAGAAATAAAATTTTTGCAAAATTTTCTATAGAAATAAAAATTCCGTAAGTGATAACTTGCGTGCAAGCGAAGCAACTCCTTTCTGGTTTTAACCTGGACTCCCAATAGAAAAACAATTAGGCAAAATCTTCTATAGAAATATAATTTTTACAAAATTTCCTATAGAAATAAAATTTTAACAAATTTTTCTATAGAAATAGAATTTTGACACAATTTTCTATAAAAACAAAATTCTGACAAAATTTTTTATAGAAATAAAATTTTTACAAAATTTTCTATAGAAATAAAATGTTTACAAAATTTTCTACAGAAATAAAATTTTGACAAAATTTTCTATAGAAGTAAAATCTGTAAAAATTTTCTATAGAAATAAAATTTTCATAAAATTTTCTATAGAAATAAAATTTTGAGAGAGTTTTCTAAAGAAATGAAACTTTGGGAATAGTTTCTATAGAAAAAAAATTGACAAAATTTTCTATAGAAATAAAATTTTAACAACATTTTCTAAAGAAAAAAATTGACAAAATTTTCTATAGAAATAAAATCTTGACAAAAATTTCTCTAGAAATAAAATTTTCTATAGAAATAAAATTTTGGGAGAATTTTCTATAGAAATGAAATTTTGAGAATTTTTCTATAGAAACAAAATTTTCTACAGAAAAAAACTTTTGAAAAAAATTTTCAATAGAAATAAAATTTTGGGAATATTTTCTATAAAAATAAAATTTTGAGAAATTTTTCTGTAGAAATAAAATGTTGACAAAATTTTCTATAGAAATAAAATATTGAAAAAATTTTCTATAGAAATAAAAATTTGACACCATTATCTATAGAAATACAATTTTGTCGAAATTTTCAATAGAAATAAAATTTTAACAAAATTTTCAATGGAAATAAAATTTTGACAACATTTTCAATAGAAATAATATTTTGACAAAATTTTCTATAGAAATAAAATTATTGCAAATGTTTTTATAGAAATAAAATTTTGACAAGATTTTCTAAAGAAAGAACATTTTAACAAAATTTTCTAAAGAAAGAAAGTTTTAACATAATTTTCTAAAGAAAGAAAATTTTAACAAAATTTTCTAAAGAAAGAAAATTTAAAAAAAAATTTCTAAAGAAAGAAAATTTTGACAACATTTTCTATAGAAATAACATTTTTGCAAAATTATCTACAGAAATAAAATTATGACAAAATTTCCTACAGAATTAAAATTTAGACAAAAATTTGAACTTCAAAAAAATTATATTTCATGTTAGCCTGATACCGAAACAGGCAATTGACGTCCATTACTATGTAACAAAACGAAATAAAAATAAGATTACGGGACTTGTAAGTTATATGAAAAGATGATGTACAGTGGGAGAAAAGATGATTCAATTTGTAAGAGGAATATTCCCAAATGCTTTCTCCATAAGGAGTTAGCATAAAGGGCCCAAAATTGTGTTATCTCTCCCAGCCAGATCTATACTAAAGGCTGTGGAAAGGTTCATTCGCCCGAACCGAAACATGTACAGTCCAGGCGTGTGTTCAATGGCTCTGGCGTTTTCTTTTCAATGGCTCTATTAACCATGTTCCTTAATCGATCTGTCCATAAAGCTCGACAAATAATTGTATAATTAGATACTTCAAAAAAATTTTTTTTAAATTGGTAGATTTTTGGTAAAATTTTCTTAAAGCTTTTGTAGGATATTTTTGGCACGAGTGGCAAATGTGGTTGCAATGCATATTAATCACCTTGTATATTACATGGCTTATTTAATAAAAGCTGTTGTAAGTATACGATAACCCGTTTTCTTCCGTTATGTACAAAATTTTAAGAAAGTATGTAGTCAGGTGCAATTGCTGATTATCCGGGTTGGAGCAGTCACAACGGAAGTAAAATTAAATCCGCAGAAACGTGTCACGATAGAAAATTTGAGTGAGTGTGTGTATGTGCGCGTGTTTGTGTAGAACGTTTGCTACCTTGCTCTGTAGCAATAACGACCATGGCACGGAATTGCCAAAAACTACCTTATAATGCCTATTAAGAAATTAACGACATTCTAAATGAAAATGAATCAGTTTTTATACCCACCACCATAGAATGGTGACGGGGGTATAATAAGTTTGTCATTCCGTTTGTAACGCATCGAAATATCGATTTCCGACTATATAAAGTATATATATTCTTGATCAAGGAGAAATTCTAAGACGATATAACGATGTCCGTCTGTCCGTCTGTCTGTCTGTCTGTCTGTCTGTCTGTCTGTCTGTCTGTCTGTTGTAATCACGCTACAGACTTCAATAATGAAGCAATCGTGCTGAAATTTTGCACAAGCTCGTCTTTTGTCTGCAGGCAGGTCAAGTTCGAAGATGGGCTATATCGGTCCAGGTTTTGATATAGTCCCCATATAAACCGACCTCCCGATTTGGGGTCTTGGGCTTATAGAAATCGTAGTTTTTATCCAATTTGCCTGAAATTTGAAATCTGGGGGTATTTTATGACCATAAAGAGATGTGCCAAAAATGGTGAGTATCGGTCCACGTTTTGGTATAGCCCCCATATAGACCGATCTCCCGATTTTACTTCTTGGGCTTATAGAAACCGCAGTTTTTATTCAATTTACCTGAAATTTGAAATCTAGAGGTATTGTAGGACCACAAATACGTGTGCCAAAAATTGTGAGTATCGGTCCATATTTTGGTATAGCCCCCATATAGACCGATCTCCCGATTTTACTTCTTGGGCTTATAGAAAACGAAGTTTTTATTCAATTTACCTGAAATTGGAAATCTAGAGGTATTGTAGGACCACAAATACGTGTGCCAAAAATTGTGAGTATCGGTCCATATTTTGGTATAGCCCCCATATAGACCGATCTCCCGATTTTACTTCTTGGGCTTATAGAAACCGCAGTTTTTATTCAATTTATCTGAAATTGGAAATCTAGAGGTATTGTAGGACCACAAATATGTGTGCCAAAAATTGTGAGTATCGGTCCATATTTTGGTATAGCCCCCATATAGACCGATCTCCCGATTTTACTTCTTGGGCTTATAGAAACCGCAGTTTTTATTCAATTTACCTGAAATTGGAAATCTAGAGGTATTGTAGGACCACAAATACGTGTGCCAAAAATTTTGAGTATCGGTCCATATTTTGGGATAGCCCCCATATAGACCGATCTCCCGATTTGGGGTCTTGGGAAACCGTAGTTTTTATCCAATTTGTCTGAAATTGGAAATCTAGAGGTATTTTAGGACCATAAAGAGGTGTGCCGAAAATGGTGAGTATCGATCCATATTTTGGTATAGCCCCCATATAGACCGATTTCCCAATTTTACTTCTTGGGCTTCTAGAATCCGAAGTTTATATCCTATTTGCCTGAAATTGGAAATCTAGAGGTATTTTCGGGTCACAAAGAGGTGTGCCGAAAATGGTGCGTATCGGTCCATATTTTAGTATAGCCCCCATAAGAACGATCTCCCGATTTAACTCCTTGGGTTTCTAGAAACCGTAGTTTTTATCTGATATGCCTGAAATTGTAAATATTCTGGTATTTTAGGCTCACAAAAACGTGTATCGGATTAAGTTTTTATCGGTCCATTTGGTAATGCCTCCATATAGACCGACTTCACTTCTTGAGGGTGTAGAAGGCGCACTGATCATGAAAATTGTTTGAAACTCAATGTAAAATTTCCAGATTTTACTTCTACAGATTTAAGATTTCAAATCAAGACGTTATTTTATAATTTTCTTGCACACTTACAAGAGATGTTAATGATTCCTCTAAACCTCAAACAAAAATGGTTCTTATAAATCCAGAATCTGATATAGTCCTCATAGGTGAAATCTTTAAATTTATCTTCGGGTTGTGTCCTCAAGGCCTCCTGAAATTTCAAAGGAAACCCTAATATTTGGTTCATGGTGGTGGGTATTTAAGATTCGGCCCGGCCGAACTTACTGCTGTATATACTTGTTTTTAAATAGTTTTAATAAAGTTTTGCCCAATGTTTGGCTTCATATTTAACACCAGACCATTTGTTGTAACAAGGACCGGTTATACGATACGGTCGGGTATTATAAGCAGATAAATACATGGAATTATTTGGATGGAAAAAGGAAAGAAAATTTTTGCTGTTGCGTTATGCTTACTTTTTGATGTGGTGGTATGATGATGAATATGCTGTGGCGTGTCCACAAGACGAGGGCTTGTGTACGTGTGTGTGCATAGCATTTAAGTGGGGAAATGTGCTAGAACTCCCGTTACAAGGCCTTATTAAAAATTTAATTGTGTCTAAGGAAACAAATTAAAACATGGTTTTACATTGTTTGCTTTGTGATTCGGTATCCAGAGGTGGACTGACTGAACTGGACTGACTGACCCTCGACATTTGCGATTATTCCAAAACCGACTTTTGACTTTGTGATGAGTTGTCAGCATAAAGGGATTTAGACTTTGGCAAGAACTCGAAGAGAAGATTTTTCAAAAATAAATATAAAAATGCGTTTAATTGTTACATTTTCTAATATATAGAAACTTTTTAGAAATTCTCGATAACGTAATAAAAATATGTACTGCTTTTAATACAAAGTCGATTAGTCGAAAAGGCGATTTTTATAATTTTTCAAAACCCCACTCTCGACATTGTTGATTATTGAAAATTCGATTTTTGCAACTTTCAAGTTAAAAAATACTATCGGCATTTACGACTTTGAAAATTATTGAATTGAAAATTGGCATTACGACTCCTTTTGTTAGAATAAAAAAAGACTTTTTCGATTGGACAGTAAAAAAAATGACTCGAAATTTACGATTATTGAAGCCTCTATACAGAAAAAAAATTCACAAAATGGCTTCGAATTAAAGTCTTAATTGAGTTTTGAAAAATGTTCAATTAATAATTTAATTGATTCAATAAATTTTTTAATTAAAACAAGTATATACGGCCGTAAGTTCGGCCAGGCCGAATCTTATGTACCCTCCACCATGGATTGCGTAGAAACTTCTACGAAAAACTGTCATCCACAATCGAAATACTTGGGTTGTGGTATCTTAAACCTTCTTAACAT